>NC_079334.1:17247559-17571203 GCF_029582105.1 Oenanthe melanoleuca
GGTGGGGCAGTCACATATGTCCTTAAAGACATCTTGCGCAGCTGAGGGAAGAGTCAACACTAATTTGCCTGATGGGGAGGAGGATGGCACGTCAGATTTGTCCTGCACAGACACCGTTGTCATGGGAAGAGCAATGGCAGAGAAGGAAGAAACCACAAGGATCTCAGATCAATGAAAAGTGCTGGCATTTCGGATAATCTCTGTTAGTTTCGGTTTCCCGAGCATGGTGAGTGGGATCAGAGATTTTAAGCTAATGCCACAGCATCAGTTTTGCCTCTGGTATCATCTCCAGATGGGGAAACCCCAGACAGACTCTGCCTGTGAGCCTTAGGATATAGGTAGTGTCTCCTGTCCTCACTCACCTTCCCTTCCAAAGATGTTAGAGACAGCTGCAGGGGAAATAAAACTAGGAGAGACTCAAGTCAGCAAGGGCAACTACAGAAACAGTCCAGGGTGGGATCTTCAGCATTTCACTCAATTTTCCATTCCTGCCAGCCTTGGCTGTGACAGTCTCAGCCCCTGAAGTTCTCAGGGACCATCTCCCTCTCTTCTGTTACAGTCAATTGCCCTCAGCTTTGTTCCCCACCTCTCTCATCCTCTTTTGTTCCTCACCTACTGACTTACTCCTTCTCAATCTTCAGCCCACCATTTCCTTTCCCAGAGTAACCTCTGTCACAAATTTTGTAGAAAATCCATACATTGTGATTTCCTTTCCTGAAAGTGTCCCACCAATTTGTATGATGCACCCTCCTGTGTCTGCATCCGTATGAAATGCAAATCCTTTGGGGTGGTAACTATCCACCCCTTCATGTCAATGTCATGCCTAGTACACTAAGGTTCTGCTTTTGCTTGGCACATCAAATAAAACTGTTATTAGGAACACCTCAAAAGCACCAATGGAGAGCAAAAGAATAGGTATGAAAACAATGCCAAGTGTTAAGCGTGTGTTTTCCAGTCTCTTTTATATTTTGTGGGCAAGATTCTCTTTCTGTTTTTTATGAAACCATTTATTCTCTTCTGTACTTTATATATGGGACTGCAGGATAAACAACAGAACTTATCTCAGTGAAAAAACAGAGATTGTGCTTTTTAAATTGGCAAGTGACACCAAGCATGATTGCAAAATCGGGGGAATTAGATAAGAACTCAAAACAATCACAGCAAATCAAAGGGTACAGGATGACATTCAAATGGGACAGATAGAAAAACCACACACTTTAGGTAGAAAAGTCTACCTCCACACATGCAGGAGAGAAAATGGCTCATGAGGCACCAGACTTCTTGGACAGGATCGGAGAGCCACAGCACAAGCTGCACAGAGATGAACAATGTTACACTGCAGAAGTTAAACCAAAAAGGAGTACTGAGTGTAACAGACATGAAGGAACACTCCTGCTCTCCTTGGACAGCACAGGACCCAAATACAGCACTGTGCTCTAGCAGGGCCATTCAAGAGAGATGGACCAGCTGAAGGGAGCACAGAGAACCAGGAGAATGGTCACAGCTGAAGGAAAAAGATACAAGAGAAAGAGCTGAAGAATGTGTTCAAGATGTGATTTAACCTAAGGAACACAAAGGAAAGACATGACAAAGACAAAGGAATAGTTTCCCTATACCCACAGCTAAAAGGACAATGAATCAGAGCAAGCAAAGCAGAAAGGATTTACAGAGGGGGTAAAATGTTTCCAGTGACAAAGCAAAGGGCAAGGATGACAGTCTGGATATGTTGTGGACTCTCCCAACATGGTGAATATGCTGGGCAAGCCTGTTAAAGAACATGCTGGACAGGCATTTGATATTCTGGTTTAAAACACTTTAGAAGATCTTTCCTTTGCCCATTTCCTATGCTTTAAATTATTTTGGTGAGAGGTAAGTTTCTTTGGCATTTCAGCATAGCCCAGAGCCTACCTAACCTGTCAGCCTTCAGGACCAAAGGAGATGTTAGCCTGCAGGGTTCTGCCAGATAACACCATTGTTCCAGGTCTTGCAAGCACCTTTATGGATTAAAATCTATAAAGAAGAGAGAAGGCAGCTGCCCTTCGTAGTTTCCCAAGTATCTCTGGCAAATATCAATGCCTTGTGGGATGACCTTTCCTGCTTTTCAGGGAAGGAGCTGTATGTGACTGCTCTTATTTTGTCCTTCCAGAGACAGATGTCAGCACAGGCCCTGGAAGGTGAACAGGACAGAGAACAATGTGTAAATAGGGTGAGTTTCAGCTTCTCCAAACTCATGTCCCATTCCGTGGTGATGCTGAAGAAAACCAAGGGAGCAAACTATGGCATCCTTCACCCAGCATAAAACTCCCTCTCCCTCCAGAACACAATATAGATGGGCTAATGTTCATCACATGAAACCATGCTTCCCCTTGTGTAGCTCCCTGGGTTTCAGTTGCACTTCTGCTGATCTGTATGAGAATCAGGAGCAGCTCAAGGGGTTCACTTCTCAAAGATGCTTCCCTTCCTCTGGCTATTCTGCATATGTCCTGTGAGTAAGCAAAATATTGTTCCTTGATGATTCTGTCAGTGGCCTGATCAGACAGCCACTCTTTATGTAGCACCCTGAACGTATACAGCATGGTATAAATACACACTCTTACAGCTTATTGTTACTTCCATTCCATAAACAAATCCTAATGGCACAGACAACTTTTTCATTTAGTCCTGACTCTGGATTTTCCCAGGTATTTTGAGACGTGGCAATGCCTTTGCTGACCTATGGAGACAGCAGCTGCTGCTCCCCTCACATGCATGGGAAAGTTTTAGTAGAAGCATTTTTGCCATAAAAATTACCCAATTCTGAAGGCTACCTGAACTCAGGAGTATTCCCAAAATAGAGGCACTTGCACTTTCCTGAGGATGGACCTCAGGTTGCTGATGTGGCCAAATGAGGGAGTACTCAGGGGTGCTCCATGCTGTAAATGAGGGGTAGCAGTAACATGCCTCTACTCTTCCTGCATGACAAACAAATTGCTAAATGCCCTGTCTGGAGTGAAATTATCATCTTGTGTTTATTTTCAGAAGAAAAGGTGAATTCTGTACTGCTAAGGGAAATAGTTTCAAAAGAGAAGGCTTCCAGTTAATTACCTTGGTCCACATTAAGGTATGTAAACAGCTCAAGAAACAACCTTTTCTCTAAATAATATTTAATTCTCACTTCTTGTGATCGACCTTTCAAAAGTAAGGGAAAGACCTATAAACAATATTTCACATTCAGAGGGCAGAGATTTCCTAGTAAGGGTGAGGAAACAACCTCATTTTATAAATGGAATGATTAAGCTATAGAGGCCATGAGTCAGAAAGGTACCTCAGCATGTGGCCAGTTTTAAAGACATAAACAATCCTAGTGAAGTCAGCAGCACTGTCTGTGAGCTTAAATTTAGGCACAACCTGAAAATATCTTCTTAAATTGGTATCAGAGAGGAAAAGCATGGAACCTTAAAAAAAAACCCAACAAACCGGTCTTAGCCTACCTGTTCACTACAGACACAGGGATGGGGACCCCATAACAGCTTTAAGCCCACCACTGAATGCCTTTGCAAATTCTTCTCAGGGGTCTTGCCCATGGGCAGCACTATCACAGCTGCCTTGAGTCCTGCAGCTAGAAGAATCTGTCTCATCTACTTCATACTGGTGTCTTAGCCTGGTCTGAGCAAAAGGTGACTGCACTTCCCTTGACCTCACCATCTGGCAGGACAGTTCTAACACCATCACCTGGGACCTACTTGGTGAGGCCCACAATCAGGACAGGGATTTATACCAGGCCCAGGTCACCAGTCCTGTCATGATTTGACTCCCCAGCTGTCCTCCTGACCAAATATTCACATACTTTTACACACCACTGCTGTGATGAGGCCAAAATCAGACCTTATTCATTTAGCTACACAAGTCCATTATCTATCTCCAAATACACAGTCTAACTTCCCAGGGCTGAGCTAGTTCAAAAGCCTCACAGGCATCAAGGAGGTCTCTAAGCTGTTCCCCATCAGTAGAAGAACCTACACTGACCAAGGAGCACAGGCAACTCTTATCCCTTTGGATGAAACCAAATCCAGTCGTCTCAAAGCACCATGTAAAACTGGGCAGTATATAACAACCACTATGCAAATGGAAAAGCTACTGATGAAAAAATGAAAATTATTTCACTTTCCAGGCCAGCTGAGGTGTCCAGCTGAAGCCAACTGGGTCTTCCCCACCTGTTAGAGCCACGAAGAGGAATGCACTGCACACAGCCCAAGGGCTGGTGACTGCAGAGAGTAACTGAGCTTGCCTCTTTGTCTGCTCACCCCAGCCCCTAGTCCCAGCAATGCTCTTTCCCCTTCTGAAAATAAAACAGCATTTTTCACCCATTACATAGTAAACTGGTTTAATCACTAGACACAGCAGCATGATAAGAACAATAATTTTAACTGGAGGGGGCTTCCTGTTATCCTGGCTATAGCCATATCCTGAGAAAATAAAAACTTAGGCCTTGGGTCCCAGCACTGACACAGCTTAAGTTCTGGTTATTATTTCATAAACAGGAAGCGTCTCTGAGTTATCATCTCCCTGCATGAACTTTGGGGTAAAGACCTTTACTCCGCCTCACTGGGGCCACCTCCCTGATGAGCAAGTTTTGTGTGCTTTGGTGAGATTTGAGGATGCATTCAAAACCCAGCAGGGCTGGCCTGTTTCTAGCATTAACTGGGATCTGATCCACAGCGAGTACAGGGTCAGATTTTCCGGCTTTCCTGGCCCCACGTGTGACAAGGATAGCGTGCATGCAGGTCCCTGCCTGTGCTCCGCTCAAGCAGCCGCACCGGTGGCGAGGTGCAATTTACAAATATTACCCAGATTAATTCCATGAACCACCCACATAGAAAACTACCGACGTGGCTGCTAAAAATACACCCTGAATTGCAACAAAGTTGTCAAGAATAAGTAAGAAGCAAAGCGAAAAGGAACAAAACCAAAACAGAGGTAATCACTATTTAGAAAATAAAGGTTAATTCATATAAATACCTCTCTTCACACAATTGTGAAGGATGCCAGGTACGAGATGCCAAGGAAATTGCTGGAGACATCCCTCCTAGGCAAAAATCCACCCACAGCCTGTGATGTCTGGCAGACCCCTCTTAAATTGGGATCTTCCCTGGACCAGAGCCTGGCTCCATTCTCTGCACAGTAAGAAAGTCACAAAGTGAGTGCATAGATGAGGGTAACACTGCCTGGAGGAGGATCCAGAGAACCAGACTCTTGCCTGGCTCAAGCCATTCACCTCCTCTGAAGCCCGTACAGCCACGCCTGATGAAGCCACATCTCTGGTCCTCAGAAGCATAGCAGCCACTAGTTTGCCCCAGCTCTGGAGCAGAGGCCATGTAGGATTACACCTGATGAGGTCTGCTTTGAAACTCAACTCATTTCCTTGTACAGCTCACAAACGAAACTAAAAACCAGGTCAAACATTGCGCAGCAGTGTTACTTCTGTTTTGTTTCACTTGTTATAATTTTATGTCCTTCATTTTACTGCTAAGCTCTCCACCACCCAGGAAAAAAGAAAAAAAAAAAGAAAAAAAAAGAAAAAAAAAAAAAAAAAAAAAAAAAAAAAGGATGAGGAAAAACCCAGCAGAGGACAGGAGAGGAGAAGACAAGCGCAAAACCTCCAAATTCTTAAAACAAATGGGAAAATTCGCCTGGCGCAGTGTGTGTGGGAGAGGATGTCACACCAGATATTCACTTATTTATCATGCCTCGCCTATTAATATCAGGTGAGGCACCACTCTGCTTCCCCAGAACTGGTATTTAAGCCAGATGCTCTGCACAAGCACGCACCACCCTCACCTGCACATCAAGAATGCTGGGTGACTTTCTGCGTGTGCTCTACGTTATCACTCACTGAAATTTCTACTGGAACCACTTCATAAGGCCTTTGAGGTGTCACATTTCCTCCCAGGGTGCTTTTTCTGTCAAAGAGCCTATGTTCTGAAATCGGTACGGCGGGGATAGGGTTTCACCTCCCCTCGCCTGCCCTGCGGTGGTGGCGGTGGGCGTGCATGTGTGCCACCCGAGACTGCCCGGCCAAGGGCAGGAGCAGAGCTGTGCCTGCCCGTCGCAGTGCTGATCCGAGCCCTCGGTTCCTTGTGCTCTCCTCAGCGGCCTGACTGTACCAGATGCTCCAGAGGAGGGTTACAGACCGACCTCATCGCCATAACGTGAGGCTAGCAGGGGAGGATGGCAGTCCTTGCCTCCCTCCAAGAAGGAAATGCATCCCCTGCGATAAATAAGTTTTTATCTACGCACTGCAATATTGCAGGGAATTCTAAGGACCTCTCATGGCAACTAGGAGGCGAAAAACAATCATTAACCCCTCCTCCACCTCCCTCGAAGCCATCCAGCAGCAATTTAACCCGCAAGCATACCGCAGCACAACAGAGATAAAACAATTTCTGGCAGCCTTTACGCTATCTCCGGATCCTGCCATTTAGGATATTCACCTATTTTGAGGCTTAGGGCATGCTGCAGAGCCTGGCCGCAGACCCTTCCGTATCTGCTGCGGGGAACTTGTTTCTACGGGTCACTTTCAGGGTATTTTTTCCCATCTGCTCTCTGTATCCAGTCAGGCAGAAGCAGGGGCGCCGCTGAAGTTAGGATGCTCTAAGGAGCCGCTAAACTTCCACCGCACGCTCCGGTGCAGCACCGCCGCCCCCTCCCCAGGAAGAAGCCGGCCCTGCTCGCCCCGGCAGTGACCGGGGCCTCTTCTCCTCTCCTCTTTCCTCCCCTCCCTCGGCTGCCCTGCCCGGCTCCGGGGAGGCGGCCGTGGCGGCGCTCGCCCACTGCGGCGCGCCGGGAAGGGGAGCGCGGCCGGGCTGGCAGCGGCCCCTCCGCCCGGTGCCCCGGACCCGCCGGCGCCGCCGCTCGCCAGGGCACGGCACGGCACGGCACGGCACGGCCCCGCACCGCCCGGCGAGCAGCGAACTTGGGAGCAATCGCCGCATGACCCCCGGCCCGGGAGGGGCCGGGCAGGCTCTGGGCGGGCGGGGCGATGCCGGCCAGGCCTCACCGGCCCGGTCAGGGCGCGGGGGGGTCGGGCCCGTCCCCGGGCAGCCGTCGGGCGGGGGCCGGGCAGGTACGCGCCAGGGCCGCGGGCTCCGCGCCGCGGCGGGGTCGGCGTTGGCGGCGGGCTGCCCCCGCCCGCGGCGGGGCCTCGCTGCCGGGGGAGGCGCCGGGGGCGGCCGGGCGCGGGGCGGGAGCGGAGGGGGGGCTGCCCGGCCCGGGGCCGCTCGGCGGCACGGCGCGGCCGGCAGAGGGCGCCGCCGGCGGGCTGGCCTCGGCCGGCACCCCGGGCCCGCCGCGGCCCCTCCGCCGGCACCGGCCCCGGCCCGGCCCCGCCGCGCCCCCGGCCCCCCGCCGGCCCCGCGGCGAGCGCGGGGGGGCCGCTGTCCTCCCTGCGCTAACGAAAATGCTCCTCTTTGTCTGCCCGCCTCCGGCGGGTCCGAACTCCGAACAGCGGGTGAGCCCGGGGCTGCCCAGAAATAACCCGGCGGGCCACCGGTAACTTTACACCGCCCGCCGAGCGCCCTCCGCCCGGGCGCCGCAGCCCGGGCTCGATTCCTTCCTCAGATAAGTTTCACCGGCCTCGCCATGGGGAGCAAAGTACCGTGTCCCCGTGCCGCCCCCCCCGCTCCCCTCCGCGCCCGGGATCGCCGCCGCCACGGACCGGGCGGCCCCGGGCGGGATGGCGCGGCCGCCGGGGGATGTCCCTCCGCTTTATGTAACGCTGCCCGGGCAGCGCCGAGCCGGGAGGGGTGACGGGGAAGGGTAAATACGTCGCGAGGGGATTTAAATTTACCTCGACAGATCTCTGAATTTTTCTTTCTAAACAGACACCCTGGACTACATATCGATCTAACACACACAGCCGTATACACATACACACACACACACACACACATATATATATATATATATATATATATATATATATATATATATAATTATTGTGATTTTTTAACCCGAAAGAAACTAAGTTGGGGTACTTGGGCTTCTCGCCGCAGCCCGGGCAGGGCTGAAGGAGAAGCGAGAGGAGCTGACAGCAGGCTCCAGCAGCCCAGTCCCCAGCCGCCGCTGCCCGCGGAGTCCCCGCGCCTCGCAGGAGAGGAGCCACGGCGGAGGGAACTCCTGGGAAACCGGCGAACCGGGTAGCCGGTCCTGGGAATGCGAACTGCGGCGAGGGGCAGACAGGCAGCAGGCACACGCACGCACACACACACAGACACGGAGGCGCAGGGCAAGCTCCGTCCACCTCATTGTTCTGCTCGGCACCGGCACGGACTTCACCCACCGCCCCCCGCCGGGGACCGAGCGCCCGGGACCGCGGGGCCAGGGACGGGCAGAGCCGGGGGGCGACCCGCGCCTCGCCCCGCTCCCGCCGGGCGCCGGCAGGGCGGGGGTGCCCCGCCGCCTCCCCGCAACACCGCCCGGGGGGACGGCGAGCCGCGGGCGGGCGGCCGGGGACCCCTCGCTCCCCCTCCCTCCCCCGCTGCGGCCGGGCCAGGGGTGCCGGCGGGGCGGGCCGGGCCGGGGCTTACCTTCGTACATGGGGGCCATCGGTGCAAGGACGCCTGTTATTCATGGCAACGCCGCCACGAACGACGCGAGATCGCAGCCCCCCAAACTCAACACACATCTGCCATCTTGAGCGGGTGTCTCTCGGCGGAGGCGAAGCTGCCGCCTGCCTTCTGCATCGCTGCCCACCTCAGCGCGGGGGGAGCCGGGCACATCCAGCCCCGCTGCCGGCCCTCCGACGCGGCCGGGGCGGGCGGGCGAGCGGGCGGGGGGCGGCGGCGCCGGGCCGGGCCGGGCCGGGCCGGGGCCGGGGCGAGGCGCGGGGCCGGGCAGGGGCGGCGGGCGGCGGGGCCCCCCCGGCTCGGGACGGCGGCGCTGGGGAGGGAGGGAGGGAGAGAGGGAGGGAGGGAGGGAAGGAGAGAGGGAGGGAGGAAAGGAGAGGGAGGGAGGGAAGGAGGGGGGCTGGCGCGGTGCCCCCGCTCTCAGCGCGGCATGGCTGCGTGTGCCGGGGCGCCTGCAAAAGTTGCACTGGGGGTGAGAGAAAGGGAGAGAGAGACGGAGGGAGAGAGAGGAAGACGGAGACCGAGACGGAGAGGAGGAAAAAAAAGGAGGAAAAAAAAAAAAAAAGCAGCGAAGGGAGTTTGCAAATAATCAAGCGCCGATGGCACCGATCGCGGCTTCCCAGAAGGAGCGGGAGCGAGCGAGAGAAACCCTCTGCTGAGATTATGTGGGATCTTGTTTAACAACACATTTCAATCAGGAGAAAAAAGGAACAGTCAACAGAAGTTGGTGAAACACTTCTGTCTTCCCCCCTCCTCTTTATAGAAAAGAGAGGAAAGAAAAAAATAAAAAGGCTGCTGATTGAAGCTTTGCAACTCGCTGGCTGTGGGGATCATATAATTTGTGCTCATGTTTTACAATAGCATGGAAAATTCCTACCTCTCCCCCTCTCCCCAAATAAATCTTCTATTCCCTCAAGGCATTTCACAATCTGATTCACTGACAAAAGTTCCAATTTATCTTTTTTTTTTTTTTTTTTCCGTTTAGCTTACTTGCAGTGTAAATATTTAGCGGATGCATTTAAAATAAACATACGTTGTTGCTTTTACGAGTCAGGTTGTGTTTTTGTTTTGTTTTGTTTTGTTTTAAAAAGGAACCACATCAAAGAAGTGTTTACTAACTGAGATTGACAACCTATTCTCCCCCTCCCTCTCTTCCTCCCCCCCCACCCCCCCCGACCCCCCCGGTTTTTTTAATTTTAAACCATCCATCTCTCCGGTTGTAGGAGCACCAACCCGACGAGCATCATTTTTGTCGGTGCATAGAGGAAAGCTGTAGGTGCAGCCACAGGAACCCCCTTTGCTGAGAGGAGCTTTACAAAGGAAGGACAGTCACCAGGTACCCATTACGCAGGCAAAGGAAGCTGAGACTCATGCAAAGCCTCTGGCAAAGGTGGAAACAAAACCTCGGGCTGTGATCCTGCATTAAAAGCCGTCTGGATCTGCCTGCCTGGAGCTCCTTACAGATGAGCAGTCTGGGACTGGACCGGTGAAGACGTAACTCCCTTTGTGCCTGCTGTTACTGCTGAACCCCCAAAACGCTGCCTCTCGCTGTGCTGGTGCCACCCACACCTCTCCCAACGCAGCACTTGGTCGCAGCAGGGCTCAGCACCCGGCTACTCCCACTGATGTCTCGAGGACGAGGCAAGAGGTAACTTTAACTTGGGGATTTCAGTGTGAGCCAAGCGCTCCAGCCAGCCTGGCCCTTGTCTCGGGGTGCTGCGGGTACCTGTCCTGGCAGATAAAAGCAGGCCAGGGAACAACGCATGCTGCCCAGCCGATGGAGCAGGACGGCCATGGCTGTGATGTGATCCCCAGACTCCTGTGGGCCATCTTGTTTGCAAGGTTTCTTCAGTGTCTTGCATGATTTTTCTCCCTCCCCTGAAAAATGCTTGAAACTACAGGAGAGCCGTCACACGCCCCATTAGCATTCTGTTTGCAACGTGAAGCTGAGGATACATTTTAAATGTGTCGGGGATTGCCACGCAGGGCTGGTGGAGGTGATGGAGGGCTCAAAAGTGGGCTGGGATGGCACTGGAGGAGTATGTACAGCAGAGGGAGCAAAACCTGCTCCCGTCTCATTCTTACTTCATTTTAAGAGTGATCCCGAGATGAACCGTCACTAAATCTTGGTAAGAAAAGGACCTGCCTCAAGCTGAACCACTGGGCAAGTCCAGACCAGAGGTGGAGGGCAAGCGTGCAGATGACAGCAGGCACAGTATTTGAGCTTGTTTCTTGTCCCTCTTTTATTTAGCTATGGCAATCCTCAGGGTTCAGCTCTAGGTGTGAGTTGGAAGCCTCATATTTTACGAAAAACATGTTTCTGGTGATTGTAATTCGACACTGCTCTCTTCTTTATGATGGAGAACCTTATCTCCTTTCCAAGGCTACTGATGCTTCTGATCCCAGCCTGCCTCCCTGCAGGGGGAGACACAAGAGGAGATGTGGAAAAGTGTTGGAGAAGTGTTGGAGTAGAGCAGAGGACAAAGCTAAAGGAGCGGGCTGCTACAGAAACCAGCTTCCCATCGCATTCTGCTGCAGCGTGGCTCCAGGTCAGTCACATCACCCTCACTCTCCTCAGCTGCAGAATGGGGGCAGATGTACCAGTCTCTGCAGTGTGAGACTGCACTGGTAGGTTCTTCTCCCTTTCTTTCACCCTGGGCTATCCTATAGCCTGTGGGGTCTGTGTTAACTCCACATCCATCAAAGCTGGCACGATACAGGAACTTAAAACATAAACCAAACTCCCTCCTTGCCAGAAGAAAAGGAGGGATGGGTCATAGAGATGTCTACAGAACTCACCATGTGTGGCCTGGGCATGGAAGTAGTGCCCCTGGCCCTGTGGCTGGAGGCTGGAGCACGAAGGGGGACCAGGAACATCCAAAGCTGCGTGACATACTTAGGCAAATGTTAAACCTGTTGGCTTCAAAGCACAGGTTACATCTTATGTGTCTGCTGGTCTTAAGGAAAAGGTACTGAACTTGATGGACAGCTTGGCTGGTCCAGGACAACAATTCCCAAATGCCTCTCAGGTTCAGTATCACCAAGGACATTATAGACTTTCATCCACTTACAATTGGTCTCAGGATAGGAACATTAATGGGCATGTTTTCACCAACAAGGACTATTCTGATCTTACATGTTTGTAAATGTTGTTGCCAAATGAGGCCACATTTGGTAAATAAAAACCAGCCCCAGCAGGCCCTGACCTCTGCCCCAGACTGGCTGTGAAACAGGGTGCATAGACAATGCTGGTGTTTTGTGGGCATGTGGAGGGAGCAGGAATTTGCCCAACCGGGCACAGTCTTCCTCTCCAGCTCACACAGGGGCCTCCCCTTGAGTGTCTGTTTCAGAGAGGACTTGGAGAACATGATTGGAGCTGCTTTCCCACTGCAGTGAACAGATGGGGATGCACTCTGGAGATGGCCCAGCTCTGAGCCTACAACCTTCTTTCCATTCTCCCCAAAACTGATAATCCATGCACAGATGTTACACCCTTTGTTACCTGGGTCCCTGAGCCAAGGCCAGAGCTGTGGTGTGAGGATACCTGTGGTGTGAACATACCTGTCAGGAGCCAGTGCAGCTGCAACAGCCCTGGGGCAAGGCTGTTCTGCTGGAGAGATCATGGTCCACTCTCTTCCTGCCTGACACTGCAGGGGGTGTCACTGAAATTTTGAATCCTGAGAGACTTTCCCGCCTCAACTTCTCTTTGTCCCCTTCACTTTGTGGGAGGATGGCAAACCAGCACTGGAGAAGCACCTTTTGATGCCTCGTCTGCAGGTTTTTTTCCTTTCTGCATTTGCATATTTGGGTCTCCCATAAACACAGCCCTGGTCTGGGTGCAGGTACATGGCATGCTCAGCTATGTCATGCAGAATTGTGTGCCACCAAGGCAGCAGCAAGCCCAGCTATGTCCAACGTGGCTGCTGGGTGGTGGCAGGCACTCAGCCAGAGAAAAGAGGGGTGGCCTTCTTACAGCACTAGGCTGCCCCTCAAATGAGCTCCATTTCTGCTCCCCATATGCAAATCTTGGTGGTCTTGGCACATAACTCCTCCAGAAAGGCATTTGGTGTTTCCCTGGTGTGTCTCAGGGGCCTGCTGGTAACAACCTGAGCCTATGCTTAATTGCAGTGGGAGCAGCAGGAGTTAATGTTTCTTGCTGGAGCTGATGGGAGTTTGGCTTATTTTTCTTTTCCCTTAGAAATTATTACAGATTTTGAAAGTCAAGTTTCAGAAGAAAGGCAGATGAGTTTTAAAACACAGTTTTTGATTATCGTTCCCATTTTAGGGGGGTGTGTGAGTGGACACAAGATGCCCTTTGGTCTCTTAGAGCCAGAAATGTTACAGTGGTGTCACCTCCTCTTCTTTGGTGCCTCTGCTAAACCGTGGCTTGTGCCAAGAGCATGCCAGGGGTGCCTGCTGCTGAGATGCAATTTGTTCCACTTTTCCCCAAAGCTGGGGGGGCTGTGGATCCCAGCTCTCTTGGTTCAGTGTCCATCCACTGCATTTATTTCTTTGGAGAGATTGAGCCTAAAACTGTACTAATAAAAGACTGTATGATACATTAAAAACAACAACAACAACAACATAACAAAACAAAAAATCCCCCCCAAAAAGCAGAAGAGAAAGGCTGTAAGCACACAGGGTGAGCATGTCCCCTTCAGTGACAATCTTTCATACCTGTTTGCCTTCACAGTGGAGCTAGAATGCAGCAAGTTGTTAACAAGGATCAGGCCCCAAATCTTTCACATTAAGCAAAGCAAAATATTTTTTTTTAAACACCAGGGGAAGGTTTCCCAGTGAAATACACACAGTTGTTTTCTTTTTAAATGTAAATCAGTGAGGGAATGGACAGTTTAATTAAAAGCAAAATTATTAGGTAAGTGCTGTGGGAATCTACATTATTTGCTGGGTACACTCACATATTTTTACTGGTGAGTCAATTGCAATTTTTAATTTCTTTCCACCTAGTAAGACTAGCTGAGAGAGTAGCCACTCTTTGTGGAGTGATGTGGAATATTTGGGGAAGGATTTTTCCATGGATAGCTGGAATGTCTGTTCTGTGTGCAAGTTGTGGATTCCCAGGCAGCCTGCTATGATATGTCCATTACATCTCTGCTAATCACAGAATATTCCGAGTTGGAAGGGACCCACAAGGATCATCATTAGCAAACACTTGCAGTAGGCTGCCTCTTGGCATCACCTGGAGAAAATCCTGTCCCTCGTGACAGGGATTTTGGGTTGCTGCTGGTGACTGAGGCCTTCAGTGTCACCTATCCCTCCACATACAAGCCTTTTTGCAGGCAAGTGTTTTGTGGATGCCCCCCTGCTCCTTCCCTCGAGCCCATGCATCCCTCTTCCAGGCAGCAAATGATCCAGATGGACTTCCAAGCTCATCAGAAACCAGCCAGTGTACTGTGCTGGGACTGTGACTGCTTATTTTGTAAGGTTCTGAGGGAAGACCCTTATCTTTGAACACATATGGAAAATATGCTGCATACTTGAGTGGGGTTGGGGACTGATGGCTCTGTCACAGCTGAAGTTCAAAATAAGACCACAAAAACCTACAGCACAGTTATCCCATGCACCAGCAAGTGAGGCTTTATAAGAACTCAGATATTTTTGCTCAGTCTGAACATCAGTGGTTTGTAAATGCCCCTTTTGGGGGGTAACAAATGGATCTACAGCACAGGCATACAGAGGGATGAGACTTAATTCCCACTATGAAACCAGATGATGCTGATAAAGCCTCAGTGGCTTCAGCAGATGTAGGCTGACAGAGGCAGGAGAAAAGGACAGATGCTGTGAAAGGCTGTAGGTACCGCGGATGGAGGAAAGGTGCGATGCAAGCGCACAGCCTGATCGGTGCCCTGGGGAAGGCAGAGATCTGGGTCACCTCACCCCAGCCTGACACCACATCTGATCACATCCCTGAGCTCCCCATCAGGAGCCTCGCTGAAATAAATGCCCTAAAAATGGTGTGGCCTCTCTGTTTGAGGGGTTAAACACGATTTCCCATCGTTGAGCTTTTGCAGTTGGCTCAGGTATTGTTGCAGGATCTTGGATCTCTTTCTTCTTAAATTAATAAAAGAAACTTTGAAATATATTTTAAAGAAAAGTGCTTATCAGATAATGAAATTCTAGCTGTGGTTGTCTTTCAAACAACCAGGGCCTGATTTAATTGGAAGTAATTATAGTCTTTTCTGAAGTATAATTTTTAGGGTATTTTTTCCCCTGACATTTGCAGTGTGGAAATTAAAAATAAAACGATGTCAGAATCACGAGATTTCAATCTGTCTTCAAACAATAATGTGGGCTAGTGTCAGAGGTTTGTCCTTGGCTGGAAGGAAGAAAAACTCAGTGAAGAAAATCCTTCTGGTGAAAATTGCCAGTAGCACCTACTGGTGCATTTGCTGTGCTGAGGAATTCCTAAGAGACTCCTGCTTCCCAGAGCTCACTGGAAACCCTCCTGCCTCTGCTGCAATGGGAAAGGGCACATCAGTACCTTGCTCCTGAGAGCGCCACATTTGATGCAGGCTTTGTTAATTACTCCACTGGTAAAGCTGCATTAAAAGGTACACTTAGAGCAAGGAAAAAAATTCCCATTCTACACAACAAAAAATTAAATGTAGTCCTCATATCCTGCTGAAAACAAAGTTATTTCCATACTTCTTTTTCCCCCAATGTATTTTTTTCAAATTTTTAAACAGGGAATTTTAAAATTTATCTCTTTCTAAATTTTACCCTGTTTTCACTTAGCAATTCTGCATTCTCCTTTGGTGAAACCACCAGTGTGTGCCCTAAAATTTGACTCACACTCTCTGTCTAACTGAAAGTGCCATTTCCAAGGGAGGGACAGTCTCTGCCAGCATCAATTCAACCTTTTTAGTGGCCAGTGGCATCAGCAGGGCCCTGTGGGCAGAGCCTGATCTCCTACCAGCCTGTGTGGCTTTACTGGTGCTGGTGATGCTGTGATGCCCTCAGACACATATGCAGCTCTGAATATGGCCACTCAGTGGACAGTTTAGCTCAGCTTCCTAAATTACATTCTCCAGACTTCAAATCATTCCTGCAGGGATGTGGATGCACACATAAGGAATCATCTTGCACTCTGAATTCTCTGCTTCTGGATCTGAAATTTTAACTCTAATGCCCATTTTCAATTCATTTCTGAACACCAGTTAAAGGGAAAGGAAGGGACTATTTCAGATTAAAAGGATAACACGCATAGAAAGAAAAAGTTGCATACAAGTCTGTGATTCACTGTAAAAAGTGCTGTAGGGGATTGTATGAAGGATGCCCAGTTCTGCAAAGTGTGTTGACTTTTTCATGAGGCATTAGGTGAGGTTCCCTATCATTACAGACTCTATGGAGTTATTAGCAGGATGATTTACAAGCCAAATTCCTACTGGGCAATGCCTTCCTGGCCCACTCATGTACCCCACCCTCACTGCTCAGCTTTATTTATTCCTTTTCACTCTTCACCTTAAAAATCCCATTGTGTGGCCTTTCCAGTGAAGAGCAGCTATGTTTCATCTCAGACATGCCTTCAGCAACAAGGGAAGGGTTTTCCCTCTACTCTTCATCCTCTTAAACAGCCTTTTCAAACAGAGGCATTTTATTATATAGGAAAAAAATATACAGACTGAGGTAAAATTTTGGTCAGGCCTTATAAAACAAATGCAGTGACTTTAAGGTAATAAAACTTTCTGTGGCACTTTGCCAGAGCTGATCTTCTATGCTTTACTTCAGGGATAAGTACGGATGTGCTGACAGGAACCTCGTGGCTTCCAACCTGTGGGCTGTGTAGACCCTCAGGGGATTTTCTGGAAAGCAACTGCTTTTCCAAAGTTAAACATTTTTATCCCCCTTCCCAAAATGGCAATCAGACCAGCAGTGTTTCAAAGACAAGCACACGTGTTTACTTCCACGTCTTTCGTGCTGTCAACAGAAAATATTTGAAATTGCAGGCGAAGTCTCCAAGAAAGCAGAGATGGAGATTTTCTTTACTTTAAATTTCCAAGTACCTTCCAGCAGTCCTTCTCCTGTCTTTGCACCACTCCCTTGCTCAGCTGGAGCCTGGAGATCCGAGCCCATGACTTGACCACGGGTCTGTCTGGGGACTGTGTTTGGATACTGTGGGCCAAGGAGTACATTTGGTACATGCAGTGCTGGCCACAACACAGCCCTGGGGGGAGCCTTCTGGCCAGGGTGGAAAACTCTTCTAGTATTTACATTTATGTGGCTATGCAGTGGATATTATCCCTTTTTCCAGCCCAGACCTCTGTGAGAGCCAAACCTGGCCATGATGTCCATCCTGTTAATGATGCTAAGCTGTTGGTGAAAGTTTGACACAAAAACATTGTGCCTTTCTGATTAGTCACAACCTGTGACTATGACAGCTTTAAAAACTGTTATCATGAGGTCTTGTCTTGCCACCCTGCTGCCCACCCTGTTCCACTCAGAAAGTGAGGATTAAATATTTACTGCTTCTCAAAATAACACTCAGCCACACTCACCCTTACTGCTGCAGAGCAGCTCCTCTAATTGAAAAAAGAACATAAGTAAATTGTTTGTCAAGGCAGTTTATTAGGAAGAGATTGCTGTGTCAGGAGCTCCCTCACTGAGAGAGATGCTGTGTTGTCTCTCTTAATATTTAATGTCATTTTAATAATATTTCCCAGTTAGGGGTGCAGGCTGATGCTATAGACTAAAGCCTGCCAAAGTGGGGAGGAATAAAAGCTTGAGGTCAGCTGCATTCCATTGACTTTTCCACCTGGAGGTTGTGCAAAGAGCAATGCTGCACTTTTTCCAAGGGACTCAGCCACTCCCTGGTACTTCTCTCAGCAGCTTTATCTCAGATTTGTGGATTTTGCCTTTCGCTCACTCAGAATGACACTTTAAAAGGTGAGGACCACATCCTGAGGAGGTAGAGACGAGAAACCCACCTTTTTTTTCCTTTGACAAACCCATTTCTCTTTGCAATGCTGCTCCACTTGGGCCCACTAATCAGACAGTACCATAAACTACTGAATTTCTCCCAAGCTCACGCTTGCATCTGCAGCTACAGCACTCTTGACTCTCGGTGGCGAGTCCTGTTTTGGAAACCTCTGGATTAAAGTCAGAAGTGTTTTATCCCAAGGAGTGGGGATCTTCAGCTTAAGTATCAAAGGCCCCTGCTTGATGTTGCTTGAGTGCTGCCCTCCAGCCCTCACGGACCCTCCTTGACTGCAAAGCTGCTGCACTGGTGGTGCCTCAGTCCCCATGCCATCCCTCCAGATGTGTCCTGGCAGCAATGCCCAGCTCAGGCTCTTCCTTGTTGTGAAAGACTCCTGGCTGAAGGACTGTGGAGTCAGAACCTTTTGAAGCTGCTGCATAATAATCTGTATTTTCTTCCCAAACTCACTGGGCAGTTTAATAATTACATGAACTTTGTAATCAGCCAAACCGGCATAGGCATCTACCTGACGTACACGTAGCCCTTGAGAGTAATTTTACATAAAGGGCAGGTACTTTTGTGCTTAGTGCACAGGCCTTGTGCACAAACAGCTATAGAAGGAGGGCCCAATTATAAATAAACTGTCCTTAGTTGTCACTTTGCTGTCTCTGACTTCCCACGCATTCAAATGGTGAGACTGATTCATTTAATCTTACTCTAAAGCAGCAAGCCACAGAGTCAGTTTCCTGACAGTTGCTTTAAAATGTGTATCTGAGCTCTCTTAAATTGTCTTCCCTTGTATTATATTTAGACATTGTGATTAGAGTATCTGTCATGATATGCTTTTCCTTTAAGGCAGAAGCTCAAGCCGCTTTCTGAAAGCAAAGAGAGATGCTCCTGGGAGCCAAAGGGGCACGAGCACTGGGGTTCAGCTTTTGGGAGCAGAGATCTTCAGCACCACTTGTGCTGCTGGCTCCCCTGCACAGCCAGCCTCATGAAAACCTGAGTTTTCAAATATGTGCAGCATTGCTTACCATAATGAGACTGCTGGGAAGGGTGGAGGCAGCAAAATACTTAGAGGCTGTTTCCAAGGGTTTTAGAAATATCAGCTGAGGAATTCTTACAATCTTCCCTTCTTCTCTCCTTTCCTCTTCTCCCCCCCAAATCTTGTCAAAGGCCTGTATGCAAAATCTGGACACTCCTGTCATATGAACATGGCTTTTATATGTTTGTGTCATTGCAAAGCAGATTATAATGACTACACTTCATGCATTTTACCCTAATTAAGTCAGTGGAGGTTTCAGCACAGATACAAACTTGACATGCAGCTCTGCCCTTGACAATTGACTACCAAAGAGAATACCTGAAAGCTTTTGTTTTGCTTAATATGCTATTTAATATTTTGTAATGCTTGGGTAAATGCAGTCAGTGAATGTAGAGTCTTCTACATTTCTATAGTACTGTGGAGGAAGTTATTAGAATTACACTGCAGGAAGCTTCCTTGTTCCATGACTTGATTTGCCAGAGCACTTGTCAGATACTGAACTGCAGGTTCCAGTCCTGCTGACCACTGTCTATGATGAGAAGACCCCCAGACTCCAGCAGACTCTCAGACATTGCTCTGATGGCAGGAGCTCTCCAGCAAGCTGGCAAATGTGACCATGGCCTGGCAGACAGGACAAAGTCAAAGACCCGCTGGACTCTAAGGTACGAGGGGGGGACGGGCAGGGCTCTGTGTAGAGGGGGAATGGTAGAGAGCAGATGCCATGCCCCTGTTGTGTTTTGTTAACTTGAAATAAATAGAGCTATGGAATTTAACACACTGATCTGAAAGGTGAGTTTCTCCCATGTGCTGTGTGTAGGATGCCTGTCTTCCTCTAGCTGATCCACCCTCATAGAAACTTGTGCTTTAGGTTTAGTGTGTAGAAAACTTTAGGTCCTAGGTCCACATTCAAGTGTTTGTCCAAATGTGATTGGATTACCATTCCTTTAAGCCTGATTTTATTCCTTTTCCTCAGATAGAGCTCTTGTGCTAGAATTTTTCCACCATCCCTCTGTCTCTGGAGAGAATCTTGGAGACTTGAAGGTGACTTTTCTGAAAAATGGTCTCAATATAATTCCAAAAATACTTTATAATTTGGAGCCTGCTCCTCAACCTCCAGTAGAGATCAAAGAGATCCCAGAAAAAATATTAAGCACCATGCATTCCTCTGAGCTGAGCCTTTGGCTGTAATGAATCAATCAACTACCCTTTTATCAGTCAGATATAAATGGACTTAGGCCATTTTGGAGCCAAAGGCTACTATACAAGACTGCTGGTTTAGGCTTTGTTTTCATTAAAAAGTTTGACTCCAAAGGAAGATCTGTTTCCAAACAGTGTTTTTTACATCTTCCTGTTATTTTCACCTTCAAGCTTGCTCAGCCAGTTGGATATAAAAAGCTTGTTCTTGCTAACTAGTGGCAAGATCATGTGTTGATGGTTTGTATGGGATGCTAATTACTATCTGTCATTGGTATTTATGGGGGTCCAATCACCATAGTGCCCGGTGCCAGGTACAATATCGAGATAAGCAGACAAGTTACTGAACCTGGACTCTGCTCTTCCCACCCTAGTGCTTGGCCCCTTCGACTTGGAGACTTTGTCCTCTTGCTCATGCTCAGGTGCAGGGCACCTGAGAGAAAGTGAGGTTTGTGCTTTGCTGTGAGCCCAGCCAGGCTGTACTGTACCCATGGCTCCATCTTGGATCATATCCTGCGTCCATCCCTCATGGTGGCGTGTGACCCAAGGCAGCAGCGCTGTGACCGCTGGCGCTGCGGGCAGACCCCACAGAGCCTGCGCTCCTGCTGCTGCTGAGCTCTTTTCCATGGAACGTTTTCCCAAATCCAGCAAACTGCGTCATCTGGGAGAGCTGAAATCAATTGAGGTGCTGCTTCCCAGCCTGTGCAGGGTCACAGAAGGTGTCTCAGTCAGTCAGCATGGAAAGCTTTGATCTCTTTGGAGAAAGAAACTGCCATGAAGCAGAGGGCTGCTGGAGCCTGGCTGGCATTAATGGAAGGATTTCTTCTGGCTACTGGTGCTAAAAACACAGTGTGCTTCTCAGACAAACTCGACCCTTTGACCAACTTGACCAAAGCTGTGGCCAGAGAGTCAGTCTCAGCCTGATTCTGAGAAAAACACACTCCTGGAACTCCATTTCTACCACTACAGAGAAATTAATATGAACTCACAAGAAAGTAGAGATGAGATGAAAAAATGCATGTCACTGTAGCAGCTAGTTCTTAAGTGAGACAGGCATAAATGTATTTAATGTGGATACAGAAGGGGACATATTTTGTTTCTATTATTACTTGATTGCGGGGGGCTAAAGGGAAATTTTCTCACAACCTCAAGAAAGAAGTGTTCAAAACTAGTTTTGAAAATGTGAAAATTAAAACAAAAAATTAGAGAGGAAATTGTGATGGAGGATCTGTGTAAAATTTTCCCCCCTTCTTTTTTATCAGCTCTGATGGTTCTAGTAGATGTCCGAGGGGAAAGCTTGATGATTTAGAGATGAAGAAGAAAGGAATCACATCCTTGGTAAGCCCTGCCTATGGGACAGCAACCCCGGGACATGCTGAAAATGTTTAAATAAGGAATGTGCCATGAACCAGCACTTATCTCCTGCTTACCCTCACAGCTATTTCCTTACCCTCAAATTTTCAGAAATGAAAAGCTGTAAGGATCAGTAATTACGCTGAGACTTTTCCTTTGTGTATCACTGCTCACTCAAGAATTTCAGCCCATTACACAAATAGCAGTGACGTGCTTGTCAGGGGCCCTTTGAAGCACAAAGTGCCATTGCTGCCAGCTTGTTTTCCTCGGTGGAAGGGCAGCGGCAGAGGGAGGTGAAGGGATGGAGGCTGCAATGCTTGGGATGCCCTCCCCTTCCTCGCCCTGCCAAGCCTCTCCTGCCCCTCCTGCTTTGCCCCCATGGGGGTTTCTGGCCTCACGACCCACCTGAGGCCAGGCTCTTTTGGGATGATGGAGCATTTCCAGATGCTTTAGTGCACTTGGCAAACAGGGAACGGGCACCCAGCGCCCAGGGCCAACGAGGCAGCGATCCCACCCCTTGGTTGCTGAGAGCTGCTCCGTGACGCCAGAAGGGTCACAGGGAGCAAGCAGGGCTGGAGTCAGGTTACACTGACTCCCAAGGACCAGGCAGCGGCTTCCCGGGGAAAATGCATGCCCACGTAAATAAAGGGGGAAATAATTATACGTGAGTAATTAACTGAGCAGAAGTAAAAATGGGAGTCTGAAAGACTGAAAGAAATAGAAGCGAATAGCTTTTTGTAGATGCAGAGGGTTGCGTTTTATATCTAAAGAAATAGAGGAAGAAATTTAAATGCATATTTAGAAAAAGACAGATCCAATGGGAAATGTGAAAAAAACCCCACTTTTATAAGGAAGCCTCTGAAGAGACAAAGCTATAAATACACAATTCCAAATATCAACCATTTCTTCTTCAACAGTAAAAAAGCCCAAATAATGCATTCTATAGAGAGTTAAAGCAAACTTCTGGAAAAGCACCTAGCAGCAATGCTGGGAATTGCCTACCCTATGATTTTTGCTCCTGTCACTGGGCAGTACAGGTGAAGTGCTATTTACTCCAAGAAACATTGCATTCCTTTCTTCTCACCACTATCTTGCTTATAGCTGGGTGTATTTATAGAAAGTTGCTCAAAGACCTGAGATGCACCACCACCAGTTCCCAGACCTCCACTCAGAAGTCAGTGGAAGGATAAAGACTCCTGTCCAGGGAAATACCCTTTCCCAAGGAATCACAGAATGCTTTGTGTTGGAAGGCGCCTGTAAATGCCATCTGCTTCAACTCCCCTTCCACAGACAGGGACATTTTCATCTAGACCAGGTTGCTCAGAGATCTGTCCAACCTAACTTTGAATATTTCCAGGAATGGGCCCTCCACCAACTCTCTAGGCAACCTGTGCCAGTGTTTCACCACCTTAATTGCAAAAAATTTCTTCTGTTAATCAAGTCTGAATCTACACCCTCATCATTTTAAACTCTTGTTTTTTGTCCTGTTGCTATTGTCCTTACTAAATTCAGTCTCCATCATTCTCATAAGCCCCCTTCAGGTACTGGAAGGCCACTCTTCCAGGAGCCCTCTCTTATCCAGCTGAACAACCCCAACTCTCTCAGCCTTTCCTTATGGAAGAGGTGCTCCAGCCCTCTAATCATCTTCAGATTAAGAAGAAAATGGCATATCAGGAAGGCAGGATTTCACTTAGAGATCTCCAGACTGAAAACCCAGTCTTTAACTTTCTCTGATAGACAAAACAGGAAACAAATCTAAATTTGCTCTCTTTGCTCAACCACCACAAGGTACCTTGTGTACTTTGCTCTCATGTTTCTGGCTGAAAGAAAATTCAGTGACCAATTTATCAATAAAATAAAGTCACTGCTATCAAAATCATTCTGGATCCAAAAAGAGCCAAATAAATTTGATTGTACTTGTAGAAATGTATTTTGGGAAATGATAAAGAGCCTAGGCTAGCTGCTGCTCACTTAGCTTTTATGTAGGCAACACTTGCATGGATTGCAATTGGGGATGGCTCAAATAGGGCTGGGTGGGGTGATTGCACAGAGCTGGTGATGGAGGGGCTGGTGCTTAGAGACCAAAAGACATTCTCAGCCTGGGGTAATTCAGAATCCCCAGAGCCAATGCAGCCAGGTACTTGCTGCCTTTTTTTCCAGCCTGGTTAAGAGATAACTTGAGTGAGACTATAGGGAAAAGATTCATGCAATGTGATTTGGAGGGAAAAAAAAAAAAAGTTCCTTTATGATTCCTCTTTGATTTTGTGGCTCTTAAAGCATGTGGAGTGGTGGGACTGGAAATGTGAAAGCACAGCACACAGACAGATTTTATTAGCGTGACAAACTAGAAAGACTGGTGTGTTTTGGCACTCCATCACTGTTACTGGCCTTTGGTGAGACAGTGTCTTTGGCCAATGCTATTTCCAGGGAGGATTTCTCTGCCTTTATGTATACCCTGCCTGTTGGGCATATGAGAGCTGTGCTATTTAACCCTCCTTCCCCTTGTTTATGTTCCTCATTCCCACACGATCCATAGGCAATGTTGTATAGTGTTACTCCCCTCCCCCAAACTTTCTGTTTCAATTGGTGTCAGCACAAAGGAATAGATTATTACTGACACTGATCTCAATTTAATCCTTCCAATAATCTGATTTTTCCAAGCCTATTTATATCCTTGAAATGACAGTAGGGTTCAAAGTGATACAAATACCTGAGCCTGAGTGCAGGTACCATCCACAGCATTCTGGTCCAGTTTTGACCCTTGAGAATAAAGTGTAACCGCAAATATTATTTGATAAATCCCTTCCCAAGTGTTTGTAGTGCTAGACTGGTCCTTGATTCCTCTTTTTGACTAGCTTTTTCACACTACAGGTTTATTCTCCTGAACACTAGTATCAAGCTGAAGTCCCAAAATAAGTTTTAAAGCTCATATAAATGTAGAATTTCTTTTCCCTTTGTGGATTTTAATAACTTTCTGGTGTCTGGAAATGATCTAGAAGTAAAGCTTTCATAGCAGTGTAAGAAGTATAAGCCCTTTCTAGTTTGTTATTTCATCCAGCAACCTGAGAACTTTTTTTATTTTCCTGGGCTTTAAGGTGATCAGCCAATGTTTTCTCCCATCCCCAATCTCCTTAAGAAGCTTATTAATGCTTTACATTGAAAATAAAGACAAGCCAATCTGAAAACAAAGCCATCCTTAGTGCTGCATGTTGTAAATGTGCTTGCTGGACTATTTCCACTATTAGTAACCAATTCATTTTAATATTGCTCCTGCTTCTTGCTAGATCTGCAGAACCTCAGTTCACACGTAGCCAAGGAGTAGTTCAACCAGCAGTCAGCAGGTTTTTGTTCTTTTTTCCCCACTCTTATAATTCAGTGCAGTGACTTGTTTATATAACCAAATCCTTTTGTTTCTCCAAAAGGGACTTGGCTATTTCACTTGAGCGACAACACCCGTGGTAGGTGATGGTCTAGTTTTTCCAAAGCAAAGGCCCCAGTTTTCAGCAGAATTTACATTCCAGTAATAAATATTTAAAGGAATTATAATGGAACTGAAGCAAAGAATGTCCCTCTGCAGTGTACACACACACACACACACACACACACACACACATATGAACACAGACATGCACACTCACACTCACACTCACACTCACACTCACACTCACACTCACTTAGTCTGGGGTCACTCTGGTGCAGATGGTGCCTCTGTTCAAACCTTGAGATATTTTGCTTTTTCCATTAGGGAACTGGGCCACCTTGGACTTTTAATACCCCATAAAAACCTTACAAAATATTATTCTTTACTGTCTATGTAGCAGATCACTCAAACATTTATGTCAAAGGCATTTTCTGCAACAAAATCCCTTTCTTCCCCTAAAAAAGTGCAAGAAAGAGTACAATCCATGCTGATTTCTTGGTGTCTTTTCTCAGGTATGAGATTTAGGATTTTCAGTCATCTCTGGTTTATTCTATGACAGACTAAAATAAATTACACCAGAATGGCAGTTTTGGAACATTCCAGGGCTACAAAACTACCATTTGGCTTCAAATGTGTAGACTATTATAAAGCAAATGAGACTCTGATGTACTTTTCCATTTACAAATCTTGGATTTTCTCCGATGGGCATAACACTAGATGATGTCTTAATTAATGATGGTGAAGATCATATATGTGACATAAACAAAAGAGCTGCTTTTTAACAATAATATAAAAAGAGAAGAATAAAATATTCCAATTTTTTTGACAAAGAATGAACTGATTCCAATTCCAAAAAGCAGAATAATGAAAACTGAAAGTCAAAAGAAGGAAGAATGCAATGTATTGGAGTTACCTGCAAATGTCTCCTTTTGCCAACCAGAAAGTATATATTCTGTATAGTTTGCTGATTCCTTGTCTCTTTATGTGCATTAATTATGCCCTACCAGCAATATTTGTAAAATGACACAGGGATCACCTACTTTGTCCACATTTACTGTATATATATATATATATATATATATAATTATCTATGGAAAAAATAGGCATTGAGTTAGGCATTACATAACTGTAAGTGCACAGAAGGGCAGCTGTGCCATGAGGAGGCTGCTACCTGAAGAGGAGTTGCCTGTGCAGAGCTGACCCTCTGACACAGCACGTTGAGCTGGACTCTGATATGTCCTCTTCAAACTGGCAGACAAAAATGCAGTGGCCAGTGCTCTTTTTTTTCTCACCCCTGTGTGATCCACATCTGCAGGAATCTTGAGATGGGAGCAGCACACTGATGGGTGCTTATCAAGGGATGACCATGATTATCTCTGACTTTAAAAGCCTGAAACATGTAGGATGTGTAGGACCTGCAGAAGGACCTGCGTCTCACAAAAGTCTGACAAAAAAGTAAACTAAAGAAATGAAGAAATGGGTGTTGGGGGTAAGGGGAATTGGTCGTGGAGAGAAGCTCTAAGGGGAAGTAGAGGGTTACATGGGGTTTTTTCCATTTATTCCTGTGTCCAGGGCTAAGCAGGAAAACAGTACTTCTCCATTTCCACCCTATCTCTGTTTTTTCACCTTTGGAATCTGGTTATTCTTAGCTCACAAGGTTTAATTTGCTGATCTGACACGAACATATCCATCTTTCATGTTGATCCTGGCTTAGTCTCAGCAGAAACACAAGAGTGGAAAATAACCCTTCTGACAGCTAGAGACAGTGACACTGAACCAGCTCAGGAGAAATGGAAGGTGGTCACGGCTATGTGGAAGATCTCTGTCTGCTCTCGGCAGTCCACGGTTTAAAAGCAGAAGAGTGGGTGTTTGTGGATGTGGGAGCATGGGCTTGCAGACACCAGTGGAGAAGTAGAGAGAGATGCTTTCGTACTCATCAGCCCTCACTGCTGCATTCAGCTCTCTGCAGGCATCACTGCAGGAGGCAGCCCTGGCAGAAGCTTCCTTCATCGGGAGAGACCTTTGGGATGGATCCGCTGGCCAGGAGAGGGAACGAGAGACCTCCTGCAGGAAAGGGGAGACCGTCTAGCTCAGGAGAAGCTCCTGGGAGGGAGGCAGGCGTGGGTAGAGGCAGGAAGGCCTCCCACTCCTATGGCTCGCCTTCCCGTGCCAGCCCTGCTCCATCTGCTGGCAAGAGCACTGCGGAGCTCTGCCCGCCGGGATCCAGCCCCTTCTGTCCTCCCCAGCCCAGATTCCCTCCGTGTCTTCATTTCATCTGCCACAAGTGCCGAGGGAGAGAAGAGCAGACACAGGAGGGAGGACGTTTTTGGATCCCTGCTTTCCCATGAATTTGCCTCTGTTTTAGCCTCTAATATGTCATCAAAGTTACAAATAAGGACTGTGCATGCCGTGATCTGCTGGCTGGGAAGTTGATTGCCCTGCTCACCTGTGGTCAGTCAAAGCCAATGGAAATACCCTGCAGGTCCCCTGAGGCTGCACATTGGGATGCTGATGGGAATGGAGTGAGAGGGCAGCCCCAGCTGCTGCCTCAGCCAAGTGCCCAGGAAACCAGAGTGCAGCTGTGAAAGGTGTTCAGGGGAAACAGGAGTCCTTGGGCACTTTGCTTTGATGCTCAGCATTTTGGAACGACATTATTTTGGCTCTTCCTCCATTTTTCCCTTGCCTACTAGGTGTTTAAGAGAACAGGCTGAGGGAAGCTCTGATTTTTTCAAAACGTGAAAGCAACGTGGAAAACTTTTGCTACAGATGAACCTGCATGGTGTTGTGAATTTGACTTACTCTTCTCTGTACATGGAGATGCAGGGTGTTCACAGCTCCCCTATGAAAGGGTTTTCAGCTCTGCCATCATGGGCATTAAACGCTTTTTCCTCTTGTCCTGCCTTCTGCTTTTGGGAAATCATCTGCACCTGGAATTTGCATCTGCTTTCCATATGGGAAAAGAAGCATGTTCATCCTGCTGTGTCCCTTACATATGGCAAGTCTGTCAGCTCTGGGTTACAGGCAGTCAGGTGAATGGGGTGGGCTGAGCTTCCCCACATCATCCGGCTCCTCAGGGAGGGAAGAAGGGCAGCCAGTGTCAGACCAGTGTTTATAGAAAGTTTAGTCTCCAGTGGATTTCCCTATTCTAGTGAAACAATAGGAGGGTCTTGTGCTGTATTATCCATGCTTCCTCTTTATTCTGATATTATCTGTGAATTCTTTCAAATAATAGATGACTGAGTCCATTATTGTTTAGGGAAGTAGGAAGATTTAAACATTAGATGGACCTTAGCAGTTTCAATAGACTTATTCATGGTGTTTGTAGTTATGCAGGTCAGAAACTAGCAAAATACCTGTTGAAATAAGTAATAACCCTGTGCATTCACAAAAGCAGTTCTCCTACACCTCATTTTTATTAAGAGAGACTGCCTCAGTCAAATAGTGCTAGAGAGTTCAAAACAAAAAAGGAAAGCAAACATAACTCCACTCTTAATGCCACAAGATTTTGGGAAGCAATCCATTCCAGCTCTTCCATGTATCTATCTGCTTTGATACAGGCATTCTGATATAAATTGCATGATGGTAATTAATCAATTGAACTTGAAGTCAAAAAAGCATGCTTTTTTTTTTTCTTCTTTTCTAAACCTGCATTAAAATAGATTATTCAGAACTCTTGGAATGAAAAGTGCTAGGTCAAAACTCACATTTTTCTAGCAAGTCTATGAAAACTTACTATAAAAAGTCACATACTTTAGAATCTCAATTATCCTGGAAGGCTTATCTGGGTTACGGCTTAAGCATGCTATTCATGTGCTGCCAATTTGTTCTAGAAGTACAAGATGAGCTGTAGTGCCTTGCAAAGCAGCTAAACCCTTCCCTGGGCCAGATGGAATCCAGAAACCATTCAGTGGATTGATTTGGGTGCAGAAGCCCTGCAGCTTCCCTTCAGTCCCATGCAGAGCTGGGCTGTGCCTCAGAGCTGGAAGCCATGGAGCAGTGTGTGTCCTCTGCAGTTCCGGCAGGACTCAGTATCTGCCTCTACATCATGTGCTCCTCATCTGGGAAGTCTTCTTCATTTAGAAACCTTGCCCTGCAACTGCAGAGATGGCCAAGGTGTGGTCCTGCATAGAAGATAAGAAGTCTTTATGGGTACCACCTGTCAGGACACTAAAACCTCCTGCATTACTCATGTATTATTATTTCCTGTTGCTTAGGACCTTTCCTTCTCCTCTTCTTCACCTCAAGTAAAGGGGACCTGTTGATTTATCCATGGGTTTAATAGCTACTGGTCTCAGTAGAACTTCTCTGGCTCGTTGTACATCAATATTGTTGGTATTTTTTAATGCATATGCAATTAATACAAATTGCGCAAAACTTTGAAGCTTTTGCTATATTCTGGACAGATGATGAATTTTTGTTCTCTGTGAAGTGTTGTTAAAACTTGCTATCCTCAAGGACTAATTACTAAGAGCAGATTTTACTCTGAAAGAAGAACTTTCTCTCCTTTGCACAGCCTTGTGTTAGATAAACAAACATATACAGTTAGGCAAATAGGGCCATGCTCCCAAAGGGGTTTTTTGTGAGTCTCATGGCATTTAGTGATCCTATTGATCTCCCAAATTCAGGGCAGCAGTGATTGTGTGAGAAACTCCACCTCTAGTTTTCAAAAGAAATGCCTAGCTTTTGGGAACAAATGCCTAAATGAAAGCTTGAACACAAGGTAAAAACAGAACATGCAATTTAGGTTTACCTTGCATGAGTTCATCAATGTGGGCAAAGGTAGCTTGTGAACTGAAAGCCTGAAAAGGGCCAACTAATTCAGAATAAAACCGTGTTAGTGTGGAATACATGTCCAGCACAGGGAAGGGGAGTTACTCAAGAGAAACTATTCCGCAGCAGCTCCCAATGTGGATAAGCCCTTAATTACTTTTAAAATCTCAGCATTACTAACCCATGCTTATAATTTCTAGAGGCCTTGAGTTACTGGAACAACTGGAGTATGAGATCCAATTGCATTCACTTCAGTGGAGGATACAGTTAAGTATCGGCACGTTTGCAGGCTTGAGGCCAGTCATTAACTAATTAGTATATGGGAACATTTAAATTTTTCCCATCTGATTTTGCAAAGCTATTTGGCAACACTTGTCTATGAGCTTTTTTTTTTCACTTTTTCCCTTCTCCCTTCACAGCAAACCAAAGAACCCCCATCAGAAGCAGAAAGACAATTGGAAGTACACTAACTTCCCATTTTCCCCTTGCTGGAGATAAAATTATTTGCTGAGTTTTGTGCCTCTTTTTATTTTTTCTTTGTACTGCAGACATACACACATAGACTTTTAAAAAAAGAAACATGTTGAAGGTCGCAGAGTATTAGCTTCGTTCGCGGCCACGCAAAGCCTTTCCCAGCAAGAGCATGCCAGCCGGAGAGGCTGGGGGTGATGGTGGAACTACAGCCCCCAGAGGGCGTGGCGGGGGGCAGCCCAGGGGAACGGGGCAGGGAGGCGCGGGGCCTCCTGGGAGTTGTAGTCCTGCGGCCCTGCCTGGCAGCTGCGCCAGCACCTGTCGGTTCTGTGGGAGGCGGCGATGGCTCCGCGCCCCACTGCTGCCCTCAAGCTGCTGCAGGGCAGCTGCGGCTGGCACCCCGACCAGGAACCGCCGAGGGACACCTCTGAAGGTAGGGATCTGCTGGGATTTTCTGTGTAAATCCTGTGGTCCATCCTTGTCCTGCTTGCCCCGTGCTTTTGGCCGGGAAGATTTGCCATGCCGCTCCTGTGGCACATCCTTGGCAGAGCCATTGGAGTTTGGCTTGGCTGGCAGCGCTCAGTGTCGGCGTGTGGGGCCGGGGAGAGGTGCCATTGTCCCCTGCAGCCGTGGTGAGATGTCTTGGCTCCTTCAGGTAAAGGTTAGTGGGATAAATAATCATTCAGTCTTACAAAAAGTGCGGGTAGGGATCCCACTCCCCTAGAGGGGCTTTAAACCTTTCTCTAATAAGGGTCTTACAGCTGAATTTAAGCTAGCTTTTTCAGTATATTTTTTCCTTTCAAGTTGACTTTCTAGGTCTTAGTAGAGAGAAATGGACAAATACACATTTGCATATGTGGCTGCAATAGACTCTGCCTGTGTACATTTCCTTCTTCCAGCGTATCTACTGTTTGCTCAACCAGAGGCAACTCAAAGTTTCAGGCTGTTCAGACCACTACAGTGAAAATCCTTGGGAATACTTCCGTTTTACCCTGCTGCTTAATAAAACAGAATGGTGGTCAGATAGCAGAGGGAGGAGAAATGGTTTTGTTGCTTCCTGGGTAAGGTAAAACACTTCTGAACATTTTGGCTGTGATCCTTTGGCAAGCAGGCACCTGGGAAGCTATTCCAGCCACGCTGTTAGTCCTTATACCTGCGTGTAAATTTGCCAGAGAGTTGTGGTAAATACCTTGCAAAAGGACACTGCAGACCTCCCAGGGCTAAGTGTACATGAGATAGCAATGCCCTGTGCATGGAGACTTGGTTCAATGACACAATTATACCCTGTGGTCCTTTCCTACAAGTAATTTACTCATTATTCTGAAGACCACAGATTTGTTGTATGCATTACTTATGATCAGGGTCACTGGTTCTCAGCTACTGCTTCTGTGGTGAAGGAACAGGCAATGGGCAGGCTGGAAACTGTGGGAGCAGAGTGGGAGTGTTTAGCTAAGGCTACTGATGCAAGACCCTATTTAAACAAAAAAAAGGTGGAAGTGAAGACAGGAGACCCTCCTAGTATAAAGGTGTCACCCAAGACAAGATGTGAAAGGCTGTTCCCAGTTGTGCTGGGAATTGTGTTGCCCTTTTAATAGCAGTAAAGTAGCTTTGCTGTTGGTCTCTGCAGAAGTTGCCAAATGCTGAACTGAACAGGTCTGGACAAGGAGGCAATTCCCTTCCTGCTGAGAGGCTTGTCAGCTCTGGGTCAGTGAGAGATACAGTTTTGGGTGTGTGGGGTTTGCACACTGTGGCATCTGCTGTCCTATGGAAAGGCAGAAAGATGAAGAGCTGGTGTCCTTCATGAATCGAACATGCAGAGAGGTCAAACACAGTGCCCTCAGATCTGAAATGAGGATGATACAGCTAGTGTTAGAGGTGCTGGTAAGAAGTTCTAAACCTTCTATCAATTAATCCATTACCTTAAAAATCCCAGCAGCTGTAATGGGGAGGTTTTATGGGCTGCTTTCCAAGTGAAGTTTTTCATGTACCTCATGGACTGATTAGTGGCACTGCTGATATATTTGTAATAGAAAATAACTTATAAGCACATCTGAATTGGAATAGAAATTAGTTCATAGGGGCATCTCAATCGGAAAGGATTCTCTACACATTCAAAAAACTTTCTCAAATGTGAACAGCACTAATATAAAAACCAGGGATCATACCTGTTTTTTATGCATGCAGCCTCGCTGAGCTTTGAGTGTTTCTCTGTACAAGGACAGTACATATGGTGGCTTAAGCCAGGTGTCAGAACTCCTGCAATAAAGTCTCCAGAGAAGTGTGATGGCTGGGGGTGCCACTGAAACCCTGGGGCAGGGCAGGTGACCGAGGAGGAGGATGGTGGTGGTGGCACCAAGCCCTGTGCAGGCAGCAGCAGTGCTGGGGGCCTTGGCCCCCTCCCTCCTGGTGCTGAAGGAGGATGGACCTCCCTACTCTACCTTTCCCCACCTGACAGTCAGGCAGCAATATTTAAAACAGGCATGGACTTCCCTAATTACCCAACATTAGCACTCCTCCCAGATGGCAATTGTGTTGGTTTTGTTTTCTTTTCCTCATACCCACCAGAAATCTTGCAGTGTGATATGGCTAATGGGATTATATTGACCCACCTCTGCAGTTGCTATTAATATCTGAAGAAATCCCCAAATGCCTCAGCCACACAGTAGTACAGTTGCCTGCCCATCTTTCTCTTACCAAATAGAGCAGGGTTTTTTACGTTAGCAAGTCAAGTAATTGCAAGTCCAAATTTTGCTTCTTGGTAGTGTTAAGCAGATAGGGACCAGATTATATACAGAAGGGAATATATATAGAATATCTGATTTTGAATGGATAGCAAGCTGATTTCCAATGTCATTTAAATGGAATCCTAACAGCCAATCTTTTTTAAAAACAAAGAAGGCTGAGGGGATTTGAGTGGGCTCATTTCTTTTTCTTGTTGACCATGAAACATAACCTACCCTTTCTAAAAAAAGTGCATTCAAAATTCAGCCCTGGTGCACAGGCTACTAAATTTCAATTGCTGGGTTTATGTCATCATTGCAGTTGAAGTAACTCTGTAAAACACAAGATGAAAGGTTGCTCTTTCCACTCTGAGCTCCTTCCATCCTCCACCTTTACAGCAAAGGTTACCCTGGGCAGTGTGTGCATCTGTCTGTTGTAAGTGTAGAAATACATATTATTCATAACTTGCCAATGTGTATGCTGGAAAAGAAAAGCTGAATTTATAGCTATATTTCCTCTCTGCTGGGGTTTTTAGAGTTGTGTGTTTCAGCGTTTCCATTATGAACCCCTGTTTTCTGGGGTTTATAACAGTCTTGAAGAGTGGAGTGGTCTTGAACCATAATAGAAAGCATGTAATGTTGCATTTACAGTACAGCTGTAACTGCACATTAAGGAGTGTAATCTTCTCAGTGTACCCTCAGTGCTCCAATAAGGTTCATTGGAGTTACATATACTGAGAGAAAAACAATATTTTATGTTTGGAGTTGGTGCTCTACATACACAGAGCTGAGTGCATCACACAAGGACAGAGAGCACCCACATGCACCAGACTTCCAAAAATTCTTTGTTACACCCTTAAAATACTCATGTGCATCTGCGGGGGCCCCTCTGAATTACAGCTCATCATAACCTCCCTTTGTCCCTGGGAATTTCTTGTTAGCCTGAGCTGCCACAGACAGAGCTGAGGCTCTTCAGGAGAAAGTCCCCCATACCCTGAGAAGGATACATATTTCCTTTTCGTACTAGCCCAGCTACAATATGAGGCTGGGCTTATCTGCCACTTGGTGGAAGGCATCAGAAGGTAGGAGGGAGGCTGGGCAATGTAAACTTTAGGCACAAATCCCAACCACAGTACACTTTGAGAGATGAAGTTAAAAGGAGTGTCAGCAGGGTTGAAATCTTGTTGAGACTAAGTTTTTCTTGATGTTTCAACTCATAACGTCAGGTTATTTAGTCTTCCACTTAACCTCTCCCCTTGGCTAATAGGTCAGCTTATTGGGTTCATGCCCTTTTGCAAGTATTGCTAACCTCAGGCATTCAGAAATCACAGATTTACTCTCAGATCTACGAGACTGCAGGAAAAAACATGCATTTTTTAATTGAGCAATTAAAATAGTCTAATTAGTATTTTAGCCCTGATCCTTTGAATTTCACAGCTTCTGAGCACTTTTTTTTCCTTGCTTTGAGCTGGACAGTCTTTACCCCCAGTAAAACCTGTATTTATCACAATTGCACAAATGAACAACCAGTGCTACAAGTAGCAAAAAACTCAGCTAAACCAAGAGTTCAGAAAGAGCTTGAGGTTTGGAAGTGCTGGTTTTGTGATTGCATAATTTTTTTTTTTTTTATTTTTTTTTTTCTCTCCCCTCACCAGTTACTCATGTCTGTGTTACAACATATCTGCTGAGAATGAGATAGCTGAAGAGATTTCTGATTTGGTGAATTAGTGTACAAGTGGTCAGCAGAAAGGTCTGCAGCAAAAATGAATGGGAAATGAATGGGAAAGCACAAAAGGCTGAACCAGAGTAAAGCTGCCCGTGTGTTGCATGTGCTTCTCTGCCACATATAAGGGGGCTGTAATTTGCATGTTGGTTATCTGTGCTCCCTTTCATATGGGTAAGAAGGCCTTTGGGAATATTTGGCATGATCTACCAAGAACTATTCATCATGTGATGCATACATTTAGACAGCAAATACACTCTGTATAGGGGCATGAATGAAAAGAGGGTATTTCAAGGTAATTTATATGCATTTGCCCCATGGTGTGAAGGTTCTATGTGTCTTCCTGCCCCAGCTTTGTGTGTTCCAGTCCCTCATACATTTTGTGTTCTTACTGCCATCTGAGAATATTAATATTCATTGTGGCTGTTCACAGGGCAGTTATTGTAAATTTGGATGCTTATCATGGGGAACATTTTCAAAGGCACAAGAGACAACAGGGCAACAGCATCCCCTACCACATCTGCACGAGTCAGAGCAGCATTACCAAACCTTGCACCTCATGATCTCCAGGACAGTGTCCTGTGAAGGGATGTTTCTGCATCTCAGGAAGTGGTTCTGTAGATGCCACTATTTGAATTACTGAAGCACTGGTCCTCAGTGATTCGTTCTACTGCCAGTTTGAGTTTCTTTACAGTCAGGTTGCATTTCTACATGTGGATATAAACTAAGAGCTTCTGGGCTTCTTGAGGTATGAGAACTAGTGCTGTGGCAATAGTTTTAGTCTGACTTGCTTCATTGTCACCTCTTTTTTTTTCCTTTTTGCCAGTTTACCACCTCTTCTGTGCAGAGACAAGTGGCAATAGTAAGATGCAGTACCTGTTCTGGTTTTGGCATGTTTGTATCATCTAATACATTGCACATCTATTTGCTCTCTCTTTTTGCTGTCTTATTCATCTCAGAGGTACAATTGTATCCAAACCCTCTGGTTTTAGACAGCTAGAGATAAGGAAGAGCTTATACTGCCCACAGTTCCCAGATGGGAAGAGTTCTACCATTATTGTCAGGCTAAAGGTCATATAATCCATGGGCACATTCTCCATTCTGGAGTTTCTTCTGGGAGCATGAGATATGTGAAAAAAAACAACACTGAATCTTATGCGAGGAATAGTTTTTTACCTTGTTTGAGGTTCAAGGTTTTTGAGACTTTTGGTGCGTTTCCCATTTGTCATTTTGAATTTTGACAGGGTACTGATAAATGCATTGTATTAGTCTATAAGTTTATTTAATTAAGTTGTTGAACAAAGTACTTCTGTTAAGTTTTTCACAGTTCTTTTGACATGTGATCCAGTATCAAAACATGGTTTGGAGATTTCAAGCCTGGAATTTGTTACCTAGAGTAGCATTTCAGTCAGACAAAGAAGGTTAGATATTTTTCAAGGTGTTTAAAAACCGAGCTTCAGAAAAAAATTATAACCTAACAGCTCTTACCATAGTATTTTTGCAAACATTTATATGTTTCTCTGCAACTACAAGACTAGTATAGGCAGGGTTTTTTGGCTTTTGCTGCGAATGTGGAACTATTGATCTGTGAACATAAATCCTTATTTATCTCCAGTCAAGTTTATAGGGCAATGAAATTATAGAATTGCTTGAATCAATCAATGTTTTTAAAGAAAGCTATAGAAATATAAACAATTTACCCATTATTTAATAAAGTTAATTTGCTTAGAAATGACTGGTGATGGGCAGCAGATGTTACACTAATTTCTGCTTTCTGTGGAATTTCACTGGGGCTACAAGATCTTAATGTCACTATTAGCAAAGGTTACTTTATTTTAGAAACTCATTCTGAACTCTCACAGCAAGAAGAAGAAGAAACTTTCATTCCTTTTGACCACAAAATCTATGCCATTTTCTAAGAGGAGTTCTTTGAAATAACTAGGATATCTTACAGCTTGTTGCTTTAAGGGGGACTTAGTACAGTGGCACAACATTTAGTTAGCATAATGAGTTTTTTAGCCTCTAAGATACTGGCTGTGTTTGAAGTACCATAACTTTTAGGTAGCTTAGGTTAAATTTGTTTGTGAAGTACAAGTTTGCATAGTATTTTAGCTTTCCTAGAATTTTAAATTGCATGCCTGTTTTCTGAGAAGCATTTAGGTTAATATAACCAGGTTCTGACTTGGCAGAACAACTTAAGCATAAAAGTGTGTATTTCTGCTTCTCAGTCATGAAAGTGGCCTCCTCAGTGTGGTTTCACAGTTACTGTGTTTGCCTTTTGAGATCCACTTTATTGGAGTGATTTTATTCAAGGTGACTCAAGAATCTCCCATGAGCTCACGATGTCCTTTTTGTGCTCCTGTCTGTTTTGAATGTAGAGCAGGATCATTATTAGTAGGCTCTGTTGCCTTGGTGGTCTGTCTGTTGGGTGGTTTGTGATAGTTTATCATGCAGGAGTACAGAATCATCTGATTAAACTGCTTAATCAATCCTTGAACAGGGATGGCAATAATTAAGTCACAGATGGCCACTGTAAATCCGTCTATTCCAATACATTATTGTTCCCAGTACTTTGGATATTAAGGTTGCTTTAAATTAAAAAAAAAAAAAAAAAGAAAAAGAAAAAAAGAAAACCTCTGTGAAATGTGCCTCTGGAAATTTTTTTGGTTTTATTTGATTAGTCTACCTTCAAGATGTTGAGAATTCATTTGGCTCTGGAAAGGTTTTTGATTTAAGATAAGTTATCATCATATATACTTACAAATTTTGTTACATGGCCTTTTTTAAAGCTTAGACATAAACTAGTCCCTGATTAATCTCTTTTTTTAAGCTGTTGTGTGGTATTTTGTCTGCAGTATTTTGTGGCTAAGCTGTCTGTAGCAGAATTTTGTTGATCTGAAGACTATGCTATAAATTTCTATAGACACAAACTGCTGTAAAATTAAAATGTAACATCTTCCTGGACTTTCTTCATCTATCATAAAGTTGGTGTGGCTCAGCCTTAATTAGATTGTTATAGACCTAAAATATATGAAGTACAATAGCACAAGAGGAATTGAATTTGGTCATTAGCAGGACTGTGTGGTTAGTCTAGCTGGTGTATTCAGTAGCTCCTGAAATATGAGAGTATACTTTCCATTTGATATGCTTTGAAGAGAGGTCAAAATCCTTAACGTGATTTAGGTTTACTGGCAAGGTCTATAATCCTGCTTTGTAATAAACTCTGTATTTCATGTTGGAACAATACTTGCGTACGTCAAGCATTGCTGAGGCTCACAGCCACAGTTGTATTCCTTTGGAAGTTGAAATGCATTGTTTTGGAAGAGCATTTACAGAAAATATTACTGGACTCAGACAGGGCTGTAAGGCACAAAGGCTTCCTGTAAAACCTGGATTGTCTGGGTGCCAGGTTTTTGTTCTTTTTCGGTTGAGGAACAATTCAGCCTCTCAGACTTTGAATGCTATTGTGTACTTCCCTGTTTAATAGCTACTGCTGGGAGCGTGTGTGCAGGCTGCAGCTCTGGCTGCTCAGCACTGAACTCCTCCTGTCATTTGCTGGGGAGCTCCCAGGCAGTGCTGGGGAGTGAAGGAGGAGATGGGGCTCTTCAGTGAAGGTTTTAGTCAACATCTGTTTGCGATGAGAGTGATCAGTGGACTTTAATTGCTGCGGAAGAGAAGAGCGTGGATGGCACCGTGTCAAGGAGCTGCAAGCCTTGGTAGATGCAGTCTTGAGGGGAGCCTTGTGGATGCAAACGCAGGCACTGCTGCTGACTCACAGCAGTCTGACAGGAAAGGGCTCTCTTCTGCTTGTCTCTGGCTTCCTCCAGCCTGCGGTTAAGGAGGACCTTGTCTCCCTAGCTCTTTGATACTGTTACCATACTGGCCAGCGTGACTCCACAAAAGGAACTTGGAGGTTGGTGAAAAATATCTGTGCTGTTAATTGTTAATTAGGATGGTATTTCTCACGTAAAAAGCTTGTAAAGAAAGTTCTCAGGATTGATAAATAGCTTGTTTTCATTGCTCTCTGCATCCCTGACTCCTTTTCCCCCCACAAGTATCATGTGGATTTGTGTGACTTCGCAGAGCTGAGGTCCTAACTCCAAGATGGTAACTCTTAAGTGTGTAATTGAGAAGTGCTCCAGGCAGGTTTTAGAATCAATGCTTGCCACCCTTCTTAATGGTTGGAGGTGCCAAGTTAAAATCCTTCAGCAAGAAGCAGGTGATGAGGCTTAAAAAGTATAACAAAACAAACCCCACCATCAACAGCAGAAAAAGATTAAAAGAAAGTTTTAAAAAAGCTTGATTATGTGTTCTCTTCCAAACTGGATTCTGATGTGAGACCCTATGTTCTTTCTTAAGCATGTATTTAAGAAATATTCATACCTCCTGTCTCTCAATGTGACTGGGAAAGGGCTCCAGTGCTTCTTAAAAAACAAGTGAGGTCTGTACTTGACCTATGTGGGTTGATACGAGTAAGTGCAGTTGATTTTAATAGGAGAACAACTGTCCTCCATGTGTAGAAAAATGTCTTTTATTAAAAAGCCAAATAAATTAAAGTGAAATTGGAATAATATTTCTTGTCTTCCAACCTTGTGGTGGTTGGTTCAGTTTTTAGAAAAGACTGATGCATATCAATGTGTGACTTTTTTTTCTTTTTCTGAAAGTCCCATAGGATTGGTTGCTAGTTGGGATTAGCTTGCGCCCACTGATTAATTCCTTGTGTCGCTGGTCTTGAATCTTGTAGCAATTGTTCTTGGAGAACTTTCCAGCAGCAGCAGCAGCAAAGCAGCAGAGCTGTTATTGACCTAGAATAGCAGTGGAGTTGTTAATACCTGAAGCAAGGTTTTCTGTGAGCTACGTCGCTATTCCGTGGAGCTGATGAGGTGGTTAGCACCTTTTACTTATTCTATAAGGATCTGAGGCTGGAAGGGAATTAATGCAGTTGTGAAGCACGGAGAACCAAAATAGCAGTGATTCAGTTAGAGTAGAGCCAAATCTTCTTAAAATTAAACTCCATTGTGTTAGAGACTTTACTTTTCTGATACCTATATTATTAACTTCTCTGATAAAAGCAGGAAATATAATACAGTGATATTGAAGAAGCCTTGAACATTAAATCTAAGCTATTGTCTTGGGGTAGCAAGAGAAGAAACCACTCTTCATCAGGTGTGTTATGAGAATCAGATTTTACAGAATTTCTGGTTCTCAAGGTTACCATATAATTCACAGACCAAGTTTTTGCATAGCACTGGTTTCCTTATCTTTCAAATAAGTTGTTTAGGATGAGTGAGAACTCTGAAGCACATATATGAGAATTTGTGGTTTCATAAGTAACAAAAGTAACAAACAATACTGGACAGTTCAGGGAATTTTGTCATGGGCAGAGGTGTTTACTTGCAAGCTACTACTTCTGATATTGTTGTCCTGAAGAGTTTTTGATCATGGAATTTGGTTACTTTGTATAACAGGTTGGTGGACTTCTCTTGTAGAAGTGCTTCAAGGTGTTTCTTTGGTTTACTTTTCTAATTGGACTGGATCAGATGCTTAAAACATGCTTGAGGTCTGCAGGCAGGAAAATATGGAAGAAAGCTGAAAAATTCATATGCAGTGAACAAACCATTTCCAGAACTGCAGTCAAAACTTGATTGTTGTGTGCAGGTTCAAGGCGCTGTGGCAGCCGGACTATGCCATAATGTAGATTTTACCATATTGGTGTTAAATCTGATACTAGAAATACAACATAGGGATAGCCAAAGTATCTCTGGAGAGATTGGTTAGTGTTGCCTCCAAGGGGGACAGTGCATTGAGCCAGGAAAATTCGCTGTAGCCCTCATGAACTTGAGATGATACAGCCCAAACACTGCTATCTGTGTGGACTCACCAGTGTGGCAGATGCTGATTTATGGGTCTGGTACTACCCCAAAAAATTGGGGTTTTATGCTCATTAGTTCTCTCTTTGTATGCATTCTAGGAATCACATTAGACCAGTTTTCCTCTAATTCCTCCTTTTTAGTTATGGTAATTTAATACTACTTTGTTCCATTCTTACAAGGTATAACTGTCTTGGAAATTAAGTGCTATTGAAGATTTATATTTCAAAAATGCTCTATTTTAGTTACTTTAGGAAACACCACTGTTTGTATGTCAGGGCACCCCTAAAGTGCCTTTATATTTTTCTTCTACGATCTGTAACAAGGTCAGGCTGTCTTCCCCATTTCTTTTCCCCACACATTCCCCAGCTTGCCATACTTGAATTCTAAAAGCCTATTCAGCAACACTGATGTCTCAAGTGGTGGGTATGTAAATATTTACTGGCATGACAGTCAACAACAGTGGGAGGGGGAAAATTGCTACATTCTACCACTCGGGGAACCTTCGAGTTCTGTCTCAGAGAGTGCAGCCGATGAGAAGAGGAAAGGTTTGCAGTTTGTGCTTGACATGTTTTTGCTCTCTCGGTTCCTGTTTTGCTGCAGATGTCATTCATTTAGCTGTGGAAGGCTTTATCAGCCCCTGCGGAGCTTTCCCCTGCACACAGCACTCGAGGCTGGAGCTGTAGTGGAGGAAAATGGAGCCTGTAGATCCTCTGGCACTTGCCTCCCTAGAAATGAACAGTACCACAGTCACCCTGGCTTTGCTTGCAGTCTTCCTGGTCCTGCTGTATTGGTAAGTGATAGTGGTGAGATGGGTTGCATATCAGACACAACCCCTGCTGAAGCACTGCCAGCATCTGTAGAGTCTTTTATCCATGAGGGGAAACTGGAATGTAATTTCCTAGGAGGGAAATGGAGGGGCAGTTGGTTTGGATGCCGAGAGTGCAATAAATCCTCACAAAACTCATGATGCTTTTAGAGAATTCTCTCCTTGCAATGTTGTATTGTAAGTGCTTTACCAACTGCTAACAAAAATTGTCTTCTAAGTTAAGAACTTATTTGTTGGTTTCTTATTCATTTCTTTGGGCAGCAGGAATATTGGTCCAGGTCAGAAAGAAACCAAGTACTTGCTGGACCTCTTCTCTCTACTGTTCTGCACACTTGTTCTTTGGCTTAAGTGTACAGACTTTAAGTGCTGCTTGAATTTCCTCTCTTGTTCTTTACACACTGACTAGTGGACACAAATCAGAATAACAGCAGCCATAATGGTTAGCACAGTAAGTACTGCAGTGAGCTGTGCTGAAATGAAAAAAAAAAAAAAATCTCCCTCCATCCTAACAAATTATTTCTGAAATTATATTTGCTGAACTGGGAGTGGTTTGCTAACTTTTTACTTGCATATCTCTTCAAATCCTGCTTCCCAGTACAAGATTATTTTCTCCCTCAATTGTATGAGTGTTCAAGAAAAGGTTTCAGTGATTGTTGCAGAAAAAAAAAACCATCCAGCAAAAATCTAGAGCTAATCTAGAAGAGAATAGTGATGGCTCTCTGAGTTTAGCACAACTGCTGCAGCAATGTAAGTGACAGATCACTTTGCGTGTATTTTGTCATTCTTTCACCCTGTTGAGCTTTGTTCAATTTCCTTCTGTGTCCAGGGAGGGTCTAGAGAGACTAAAAAGGGTCAAACCCATATTTGGCATGTGTTGCTGTATCAAAAGGTGGGTGAACCTACTTTTTTAACAAGATTTGCCCAAATCATCACAAAAATCCAAGTCCTACTTCCTCTGAATTTTATTGGGAAAAAGAATAGTAGCTCTAGATCAGGATGTTCAGCTGTAGACCTGTGCATCTCTGGGAGCTTAAGGGGGAGAGAGGGAGGACAGAGGCACACCCACATTTCAGAAAAGCAGCAGATCAGCTGGTGAGATTTGGCCATCTGTGAATCATTTGAAATACCCTGATACTTCCCCACAGGACATGCCCAGATCTGAGATCTCCAGAACTGCTCCTTGTAAATCTTAGGTACTGTCTAGTGTGTGCCTGCCCAGGGCCTCATTATCTGGTTCAGTTTAGGAAAGGCTGTTCCTCCCCTTGAAGTTAAGACAATGGTGGTTTAGTGCACATTTGGTCTTGCCATTAATAAACCTAACTCTAATTGCAGAGTAAAACCAGACTCGTGGCTATGGTCAGTTACTGCTGAATTGAGTGCCTACCATAAAAGCTTTAAAAAGTTCAACATAACAGTGAGGTGGGAAATTGTCTAACAGAAGAGGCACCTCATTCAGTGTGTCTGCTTTCCTGGCTGAAGGTGAATTCTGTGAAAGCATCAAGAAAAGGAAGCAGAAGTTTTATACGGGAAAAGTGTTTTATGCTTGTAACTGCCAATGGTTACTACTAACCAATCTTGTTGATCTACAATTCAAGTAAGATTCAAGTTTATTTTTAAGTAGCTTATTAAATACAGGTGCCTACAGATCCCTCTTCCAGTGGGAAGCTGGCAGTTATTAAACTTGCAATGAAAGAAACTATGGGCTGTTGGTAGGTTTGCCTGGTAGCTGAGCTGTTCACATCTATTTATCTCAATAAAGTGCAGTGCCTGAGCCTGTTAAGGTTAAAGTCTTGAAGAACATCTGCAAGTGTGGTAGTTGTTCAAACTTGTCAATGTTCTAATTTGAGTCTATTTTGTTAAAGTTTTTTATACTTGCCTGCGTGTTCAAACAGATCAGTAAAACTCAATGCATGCTCACATCTTCCTTTATCCATGACTGAAACCTTGGGTTCAAGGAATTATTTAAACAGTGTGTAAAATGGTTGCTAATAGAAATGCAGGTCTCTAATTCTAGAGAATATTTTTATTATAATCATTTTGTGTACCAGATTATCTGGCTCTTCTAGGAGTTAGAAAACAAGAGTGTTGTGTATGGTAGGAGTAATAATAAAGTAATAACTCTTAAGGTTCCCTTGAGGTGTTTTTTTTTGTAAGCCTTATCCTAATTTTTTAATAACTACTGAATTATTCATTTTTTAGCTTTTTCTTCCAGAATTGTGTCTTTTCAGAAGGACAGTCCTGGGGAAAGGGGGGAATGAATATTTGCTGTTGTAAGTTTTGTTATGGTAGTAGAGTATGATTGATTGGGGTCATGTTGTGTCAACTGCTGTGTGAGTACAAAGAAAAGGCAGTTTGTCTACCTTGTTGGCTGTAAAAGGCTTAGTAAGGCTCAACAGAAGGCAGTTGCAGGTAGAGAAGAGAGTCAAAAGAAGTAATGCATACTAGAATAGGAACATGGTGATGGCAACATGCATGTTATTGAGCTCTTGCCTTAGCACAATTTTTGTGGATGAGGGTACTCAGTGGTTTAAATTACAGCCTTGAGCTGCTGTCCATTGGCTCAGCCTCAATCCCTGTTAGTGTGTGTATTGTAAGGCCTGCTGGGATTTGTCACAGTTCAGCTGGCAGGTGGTATCTTGCTAAACTGTGATAAGACCAATCTCTTCACATTTTTGGGTATAGTGAGGTCATATGAAAAAGGGAGAGAAGAAAGGGTTGATTGGGAAAGGGAGGAAAGGCTGTAGCTGCATAAAAATAAACCTACAGGGAAGATGCAAGTCTTAGGAAGAAACTTGGATGATTTGATAATTTTTAGGGTGTTATTTATGGTACAATGAAGATCATCAATAACTCTTTGTAACAAATCATGTAATAGCACATCTCTGATTTCTTATGCGTTGCCATCAGAGTAATATGAAGGTGATGCTTGTAGTGTAATATGTTGATTTTAACTCAGTGGAAGCAACTATAACCTCTCAGTGTTTGTCTTCTTCATGACCTTAAGTCAGCTCTAAGGAGAGGCTTTGTAAGGTAGTTGGTTTAACGTTGGGAGTAGAAAGAACTAGGAAGCCTTTTGGATACATAGTCTATTTCGATTTGAATGGGAAGTTGTTTTTTTGGTAATCTGTTAAATTGAGAAGCTGCTCAAGCCTCTTCTGTATTCTTCATTCCTGAAAGATTTAGTCATCCTCTACCCTCCCCATTCTTGCTACTTGTTCTCTGTAGGTAAAAGTTCTTGCAGACTTCTTATCGTGATTCTTGGGTGTCTGTTGCTACATCATTATTATTGTGATAGACGGGTTACTGCTTTATTGACCACAAAAAGGCATAATATGGCTAACTACCAAAGTTCAGTAATACCAGTGGCACAACACTTAGTGCTCTTAAAAAAATGTCTTGTCTGTGTCCTCCCCTGTGATTTCTTCCACCCAAACTGATTATCGGAGCAGTTTCTTTTAAGAGCACTTTCTTTCTCAATTGCAAACACTGTCTCTATTTGCCTAATCTCTGTGAATCTCAGGGGGTTTTTTTAGGCATGAAATAAAACCAAACTCTTAAGGGAAGAATGAGGTTAACATTTACAAATCCCAGTGATATTCTCTATTGAAACATACAGTAGTATATCTATGCAACATATTGTTCATTTTCATTTCAAACATATGCTGAGTTGGATATCCCATGTTTGGCTGTAGCTGCAAACATTGCTTTGTGTCTTTCTTTTTGCTGTCTGGGTAGATGTTTGATAAAATGAAAGCAGGAGTTTATCTTGCTTTAAAGTTTAATGTACCATAAGCTGAGCATTATGAAGAAGCTGTCACAGCATTCAGATACCTGTGTTCAAACTGGATTATCAACATTTTCTCTAAACAAGCCTCAGTTTTTTTAGAAACATAGAGGTTGCATGGGAGTGTTTGTTTATATTTGTAAGCTCCGTGTCTAATTGTATGCTTTCAAACATAGCAAAACATAAACTAGTGGTGTTCCTGTCTGTTTCTGAAAAGCTAAGTAATTCAGAAATATGTCATTTTTACATTGAAGTAATATTAATGATTGCTTGTGCTAGAGACAAGTATAGAGAGTCTAAGAGATTGGGGTCTTCCTAGATCAAGGTACTACCCAACCAGTACAGAACAAGTCAATCCTGACCCAAAGAATTTGCTGTCTCTGATAAAAAGGAATGAAAACTAAACTTAATATTTTTCCTCCTCTGACCTTAAATTATTTGCATACAGTTGGATGAGGGTCATGTATTAGAATACATCAGTTGGTGCCATACCTGTACTAAACCAAATTAGAAATTGATCTGTATTTCCATACAAGTGACTTCAATACCATTGCTTGTTTGGCATTGCTTTGCATCTGTGGTTTTGGAAAGGGCTCTGAAGGGAAAGTTTAGAGCAATCCTTCTTCATCAAAAACTTAATTCTGGTTTTGCAGAACCTTGTTGTTTGGGGTTGAGTTAGCTGAAACTTTTTTTTTTTTTTTTTTTTTTTTTTTTTTTTATCTAAAGTAAATGCCACCTAGATCTTGGACCAATTTTTGCCCCTCAAAAGATCACTATTTACAAGAGATATTTGGCATATAGAGCTCTAGGTCTGTGGTCTGAGTGCAAGCATAAGGGAAGTAGATTATTTTCCCTAACACATCCAGATAATATTTCTGGACAGACTTAGGGACAGGCAGTACAAAACTGTCATCCTTTCTGGGTAGGTAGACCCTAATTTTCCACCTGCCACTGCTGCCACCAAAGGCACAGGGCTGCTAGGATGGCTATGTCTGGAAACAGGCTTGGGTGTGGAGCATCCACAGACACTCAGAAGGATGTACAGCTCTGCTCTTATGTCAGGCATTTTGATGTGAGAGGTTCAGAGTGGCATCCTAATGCCCAGGTGTCAAAGCCTGCTCGTTTCCATTTCTTGCACAAGGCACAGCTCTGTAGACAGAGTGCTCAGGGGCTGGTGCTCCTGTATTGCTGCTGGACTCTGGCTGCTGAACTTGTCTTTGTCTCCCTTCTGACCAGAAAAGTCTGACCTCTGATCTGGGATCTCAGGTTATGGTCCCTAATGAGGCTTCCACTGTTCCAACTTTATAGCTTCTCTGTTTGCAGTGAACCCAGCATCAGGTTCACAGGGTCAAAAGGCTGGGAAGTTTTGGGGTTTTTAATATTGTATTAACACCAGCTGGTGGTTGTTTTTAAATATTTTCCCCTAAAATTGCCATTATCAGTGAAAATCATTCTGCTTCCCTTCATCTGAATGTCCCATTAAAAAATCTAGAAGGATCTGACTCAACAGGAAACATCAGCAAACTGCTGTTGATGACAGAAGAAAATCTAAAAGATACTGAATTGTATTTGTCATGCAGTTTGACATCAAGCAAATCTGGAATTCCCAGTAATGTGTCAAACATAATTTGATCCCACAGCTTTGCAATATATGGCTTTGTCTTTGAGCTAAATCAAGCATCTCTAGGTGAGCTTGAGAAGGAGCAGAATAAATTATTGAATATAATTTCTAATATAATTTGGAAAAGTGCCACGTATGACTAAGTACTTTATTTCTCTGAAAACAAAATAGATTTGTTTAGATTTGATAATCTAGAATGAAGTTCACTCAGTGCCCTGATTATGCTGCTTTTAGGTAAAACAATGTTATCTTACTTTTGGGGGAAGAAGCAGAACAGTTTTCTCTTGTTGGTATTGCAGCTTCAGATCCCTAGGTTCTCTGGGATATCCTCAGGGGTTGTTATAACACCTTGATTATCCAGACAAGTGTTGGGTCTTTCATGCTGTGCAGCTTTGGTTTTGCTTTGTTGCACTGCATCACAAAACTCAGAAACCGTCTCTGCTCAAGTTTTGTTTTGTTTTGTGTTTGGAGATTACATGTCCAGCAGTGTTTATTTGAAGGCCTTCAAGTAGTTGCTGAGTTTTTTGCTTTTGTGAAGGTGCACTTTAGCTTAAAAACTCTGTGTAAAAAACTCAATCTTCAGTCTATTACTCCTTGTGGTTTTTGTTTTTCCTTAAACTTTTTCATGCCTTTCCCCATTAAATCCCAAATTAAAGCATAGTTTGATTTTAGTATGTAAAGGCAGACCTACAGGGATAGGATGGCTTCCTTTCATGAAACAAGTATATTTACCTTTTTTTTTGCTATGGTCTCCAGATCCATGTCCAATGGAGTGAGCTGCAAAGCTGGATAATGCACACAAATGGCTCAAGAGCAAACAGGAGCTGGACTCAGCCCCTGATCCATCCCATTTTTGTTTCCACCTCCTGAGGGGCTTGGAATGGGCTGGATCTGCTCTCAACTGGGTTGAGAGGGAAGGGAGGGAAGTACTCTGACTTCTCCAGCAGGCAGCTTCTGCCTTAGAGCCTGCTCTGGAGCTTCACTGAGATCTTCTGGACCAGCAGTTTGATTTTAACTTTTGATCTGGTCTTTGCCTTCAGGCAGGTTGCTTTGTTTAACTTGGGGATATTTGGGTCCCTCTCAGATTATCTTCTAGGAGCTCCTGCCTCCATCTACTGATAGTATGAGGAACATGAGGAACTGAATATCCTGCTGGTGATGCTTTAAATGGAATTGAAATTAGATGGTGGGAGAAAGCAATGTAAACAACTTCCTCAGAGAGATGGCTCTGCAAGCAGTGTAGACTCCATCCATGGCACTGGGGCTGTCTCTTGCTGTGTCTGTGCTTTTAATTGCCAGGCTCAGAGGGGCCCCTCAGATCTGCTGCAAAGTCTTCAAGCACTGCCAGGAGCTCAGCTCTTCCCTGAACCCCAGGGGTGCATACTGCAGTTCCTGTGACTTCCCTGCACTGGGGGGACTTGCTCCTCCTGTGTCCAAGGTGTGCGGATTTTTGTCACTGCACTTTCAGATAGCACACAAAGTGTCCTGCCAGCCTGCCTGTCTTTCCTCTTAAATGAAAAGTTAAAACAGTTTTGACATGTTAGAACTCCTCAGAGTGCTGAAATATAGATCTGTGTTCTCTTTTTTTCTTATCTCCTTTAGCGTTGCTCCCATAATTAAAAAAAAAAAAAAAAAAAGCCCATATTCTTCTTCACTCCTTTTTGTCTTTGCATTAGATTTCACCCATACCAATGTTTGTTTTGTCCTCACTGCTGGCTCACAGGTAATTTATGCCTTTGATTCCATGCCTTGCTCTTCTGTAGGGGAGTTTTATATAGTATTTTATGGAGCTGTCTATAAAAAATGTTTTAAAATATTGACATATTATTGTTTTTTATCAGTTCCCTTTGACACACCCAAAATCTTTTGATAGATTTTTCTCTCTCTTGTCTCTCTAGTTCTGTTTTTTTTTTCTCAACTGAAAACAAAGTTTACTGTTCCATAAGCTCAGTATGTGCTAACTGCTGTGAAACAGCTGAAAGAGCTCAAAATATTTTCTGATTTGGGTTTGGATATGCGTTTATTTCATTTTCCCAGGAATAGCAGAGGAGCTTGAGAAAATGATGTTTGTTCCATGTCTGCCTCTTCCTTCCCTAGCTTTATATGCCATAGCGTACACTGGTGACTATTTCTTTTAAGCTTTACATGTTTATTTGACGTGTTATCTATGATTGGAGTGATGTGCAGATTTAATGAAAGGATCATCTAGCATGTGGGAGATTCTCCATATCCACTCCTGTGGCTGTTTTTTCCTGGCTAGGTGCTGCTTTCACGGTTCTGCAGTACCTGTGAAGTTGTTGGGGGAGCAAGGAAGCAACAAACAGGGAAAAAATTCAAAACTTTTTTTTTTTTCTTGAGTAGTAAAAGAAGCTGGATGCCCAGTAATGGCTGGGAGAGGACTGGAAAGAATGACTGGAAACAGCAGGATATGACTCCATATGAATTTGCAGTGGGCTCTTACAGATTGAGGTCAAGCATGTTTGGGCAAATTAAGGCTGGAAGAAAGGAGCTGAACTGAGATGCATGTTGGGAGTAGGAAATGGGACAGTGGCTGTGTGCTTGCTTGTATGGACTAAGTAAAGTCTACTTCCTTGGAAAGAATAGTTCCTTTCAGCCACGAAAAACCTTGTGATGCTCTTTATGAGTTGAGGGGCATGGGAAGGATGAAAAGGCAGCGGACTTTAGAGGAGATGAGTAATTGGTAATTGCATGATCACAAGCTCTTGCTGAATGAATGCTCTCAGATGAGAACTCTTGGCAGAGTTCTGAACCTGTAACCCTCAGTATTGTTTTAACTTACTCGGTGGCAATAAATCTGATGTAATCTGTGCATGCATGTTTGTGGTTTCTCATCCAAAAAGCTCCAAATAGCTTTTATGTAAACACCCTCTCAGCAGAGCTATAACAATTGAAGAGGTCGTCGAGGCATGTGGTTTGAAATGTGGGAAAGATGAAATAAAGCCATCCTGGGAGAGGAAGGAGCAGCTAAAGGATCTTCAGTGGGTTGCATGCTAGCATGACAGACAGGGAGTGATGGTGGTCAAAACTGCAAGGGCCCTCTTCCATCTTTAAAGTATCAATATGATCAGTTTGTTCTTCAAAGACTTTAACAAATCTCTGTTTTAAGATTTTCTGAAATACTCATCATGGCTTGAGTTGAAGCAATCTCTCTGAACAGAGCTCTCATTATTAGCTTTGTAGCAGCAAAACTAGCTTTCACTGAGTGTAGCACTATTGTACTGGATTGATTAATGTCTCTGAATGCTATGAAGAACTCTACTCAGTATGGGACCCTGAGTTGACTATAGTTGCTCAGTAGTCGTACAGATCAGAGCTCTGGCCAACAGCTTCAGGAAGAGCAAACACCTCTTGGTGGTTCCAGAAACGCTTCAGATCCCCTCGTGTAGCTCATGAAACAGAGTTGTTCTGGACTAGTGTTAAGCAGCCTTCACTTCTATGTATCTGGCTTGCTCTCTCTCATCTCCTCTTCAGAGCTAGAAGTAGGTGGTACAAAGAAAAAGAATCCTCAGTTTTATGAGAACTATTCCTAGATATGGCAACAAACCTTGAGCCTTTCCTATTTCAGAAGAACGGTATTTTAAATTTTATTTGTCTATTAGAAAGTTTTAGACGTCAGATAATTTCTCACAGTTTGTGTAGTTGTGTCTCTCAGTAGTTGTGTCTTTAGTAGTTGCATTTTAAAACTATAAAAAATTCAAATTTTTAGCAGTTTCACGATATATTTTCTTTCCTGAGATGTAACTTTTGTTCAATATAAATGGAAGTGCTCTCAATTTGAGTGGAAAAGCAGCCATCTGGTGTTCTTCTAGGACACAGAGATGTTGTCTGTTACTGCCTGAAAGAGACCATCAGATCTTGGGTGTCAGGCACAGAGTGAGGAACCTCCCCAAGCAAGGCTGCAGAGCAATCTTGGAATTTTAGCGGTGGGCACAAGATGGTGGAAGGACTGTAGGAACCTGTGCCTTCTCAGGCCATGAATCTCATAAGGACTGGTGTATTTACAGTGTAAGTATGCTCATCCTGCCATGACTCAGTCAGGGATCTTAGACCTGGGATTTGGGTAATTTATCCCTAACCTGCCTCCTCAGCTTTAGGAGATTCTAACCATTAACAAGCATGATAAGAAGGCCTTTACTTCCATGGTAGCTTGGTGACTTAGTTCCTCTTTCAGGCTTCAACTGTGTCACTGGTAGACATTTTCCATTTAATTTTTGACATTGCTAGGCATTCTGTGCAATAAAGCCTTTTCCTCCCTCCTTCTCCCCCTTTTTATTTACGTTCCTGAGTGAGAGCATAGCCAAGCAGTGAGCTCAGTGCCATGGAAGCATTTTATATTTTGAGCAGAGATAAAAATCTCATTCCTTCTATAAACAAAACAAATCAACAGATGATGCCCAGGAGAACCATTTCTCTATAGCCATTTTCCTCCAGCTGCTTTCTATTCTGTGCAGCTTGCAATGCACCATATGAAATACGTGTGCCTTTCTGTGTGTGCAAAGCACAGGTTTCCTCCAGACAGTGGCAGCTTCCTCATAAAAAAATAAACAAAAACCACCAAAACCCCCCCTTTTTTTTTTCTTTTACAATGCTGTAATAATAAGATTACTAATAAAGTTGAGATGCTTGGTTGTTTAATAGTGTGCAGTTTAACAATGCTAGAGGATATGCTGGAGGAACTCTGTATTCACAGCAACTGCATCTTCCCTCTGAATGGGTTGGAGTATTGTCCGTGGGAGGATGAGGGAAAGAAATAATCTGGGGGAGGCTGAGTGCCTCATAAACGTGGCAGAGAAGAGTGAAACAAAAAAAAGCTCATTCCGAGTTTGCTGCTCTGTGGGCTTGCATGTGTCCCTGTGTCAGTGAGGAGATCTCTCCAGTGCTGCAGCAGCTTTGAGGCTGGGCACAAGCTTGTTGCAGGCAGGAGATTGGCAGAAGGCAATAGGAATTGCCCCTTCAGCCTGTTGTAAGCCCTTGGCTGATGGCACCTCTTGCTTTCCTGCTTTAGTTTTGCTGTAGTGAACAGCTCAGAGGCTGAGGTGGATGGCCAGAAGTTGCAGAGGGGTAGAGTTGAGACCCCGAGGCACCATGGAAGGAGATCACGCAAGGGAAAGAGCAGAGGGTTGTCTGGATGAGGAGCTGGTAGGTAAAGTGTATGGCAAAATCTCAAGAAGTTTGGGAGTAGTTGCAGGTCAGCCCTTGGCAGAGGTGCAGCTGCAGGCAGGTCTTATCTCAGCAGAATCCTTCTGCTTACCTCCCCCTCCTGAGACATGCTCCTGTATAGGAGGAGGGTGGCTGAGCCAGATGTTCCTAAGCTGGAGCCTGGGGGAGTAGTATCTATCCTTGCAGGGGCAGAGAAAGGTGATAAAAGTTTGAACATTGCTAGGTTAATGGGTCTTTTTGCAATAAAGAGTAGCTTCTGACATGTGAAGGAACTCGGAACTAGTGGGGGGACAGGAGGGCAGTAAAATTTGGCAGTATTATTTTTGGTCATTTTGATACAGCATGCTTTAGAATTGAAGGAAAATATTGTGGTTTCACATCCAAAAAGCTCCTGAGAGCTTTCATGTAAACACCTTGCAAGTGTCCGTGTATGTATACATTTACACTTATATATAAACACACAGCAAGTGACTCAGAACAAACAGCTTCTTAAATAAGCAGCCAAACGTAGCTGATCTGATCATTGGATAGATCATGTTCAGTGCCCAAAGCAACCCCCTTATCCCATCTCTAGCCAAATGACTCCTGGCAGCTAAGGAAATAACCTTGGGTAAAACCAATAGAATTTTTATAACAGAGACGTTAGCTATTGACCCTGAGTGTATTTTATGACACTGCCTTGGTTTTGCCTTGTATATCTTCATTCTGGTGTTGATGTGTTGTTCTGTGTTTTTGAAAAACTGCAGTCTCTCCCCAGCACTCCAGGATCTGTCACTGCAGCATCAGGCTGTGAGTTCACACTCACCAGCACTGGATCATTCTTCAAGGCAGAGCTCATCTGGACAGGGCTGGGCACATTAGACAATTTTGATTTATTTAACTGGAGTACAAGACAAGTAATTGGTACCATTTCTGCTATGCCACTGGGAGAACAAAGGTTGTACCTCATCTGGTTTGAAGTTCACTTTTCCATATTAACAAATTCTAGTTAAAACAACTTTTTTCTACCAAATCAATTCTTCATGTGGTATGGCTGAGAGTGTTTTGATCAGAGGCTTCTTGCCCTAAACCTGAATTTGCTGAATCATTAAAACAGGGTCTCAGACTTGTGTGAGAACCAAGTTCTGTTTACTTTGCTCAATCGCCCTGGTAAAGTTAGGGAGCAGCAAAAAAAAAGTTCAGTTAAAATTTCCCTGACTGAAAAGTGCATATGAATATTTTTTTTTTTAATCTTCTATTTGTGAAAGTGTTTCCCAAGGTGATTTGCTTATGTCTGAGCATTTAGGCTGGCAGGTATGTATGGAGCTTGAACTCAGAACTTTAAGGAAATGAAAGCTGTGTCATAACATGGCTGACTTTTTTTTTTTTTTTTCTTTTTCGTCCAAAGAAGTAAATTATTTTAGGTTCTTAGTTCTTTTGAAAATCTAGATTTAAAGGAGGTGGTTAACAATGGGAAATCTTGTCGCAATTTTTGGTAGCATGTCTGATTGTTTTTCTAGGTGACACTATTTTGGGTTGAGTTATAGATCTGACTGTAAGATGTAAAACCATTTTGGTAAAGTTTACGTGGACAGCCTGTCTCATTAATTATACATGAAATTCTGAACTCTTAAATAACAGCTCTAAGCTGATTTACTAGTGCAAGCCCCTTAAATTCATAAATTGAATTTGGCTTGCATTGCTTAGATCAGTGATAAAACACTATTTTTGGGTTTTTCTTTCTTACCTGAGAACATAATTCTCCCACCTTTCAACTTTCACACGGACATTTTTCTGACTGAAAAATGTTGTTAAACATAATATTGATACAGTAAAAGAGTAACCCACACAGAAACCTAAGCTGCACTATAAATCCTTCTCTGAAGTTGCTCACACTGGTTATGTAAATAAAAGAAAATTGATGCTGTTTGCAGAATGTGATGATATAGGGGAAATTTCTCTTATGTGCTAGAAGTTGTGTGTGTCTATGTGTGCCCCGGTACCTGTCCCCCCACCCAGCTCTTTGTTGTTTTGGTTAGCTCTGTAGCTGATATAGACACCAGAGAACCACCCCCCGAGGCAGAAAATGTCCTTTCTCAAGGTTTCACAGAGGATCATTACAGTGACTGTTTTGTCTTTTCCTTGCTTGGGAAAGACCTTTTGACTGAAAAATGTATTGCTCAGTTCAGGAGGAATTACTGTATGTAACCAAATACTAATGACTTTCCTTTGAATTTGGTGGGTTTTGGTTCCAATTCCATATAATGAATTGTATCTCCACAAAGTAAGGGAGCTTTAGCCCCCGTGACTGTTGATCCCCAAGGAGGCAGCTGATCCATCTATGGGGGTTTTATTTGTAAATTGCTTTGCATTTGTAAATAGCTGGTGGCCAAAATCATTATCATTTTGTTAATTTAAAGATCAGTCAGCATTTTCAAGGGCCGGGCAGTTTCAAGAGCTTTCTCTGAGCAAGTTGGAGGCTTTGTCTTTGTAGGCTCTGAGCAAATTGTTACAAAACACAAGAGAGCTGGTAGGAGTTTGTGGAATCATAATTAATTGACAATGGTTTTCAACAATTACATTTTTCAATTTAAAATATGCTGTTAAAACAATTTAGAAGAGTGTTGTCCCTTGACACATGTGGGGAGCTTTGGGTTAAACATATAAATAATGCTGAAAAGACTATATTTAGTTCGAGACTGATCCAAGGACAACTGAAAAATTGAAGGTCAAATAACAAAACGAAGAAAAGAAAATTATAGCCCTCCTTGTTCTGTTCTGCAGCATGCTGCTTGGCAGCCGTGAAGGTTCAATACTGGGGAATTTGTCACATACAACTATTTATGATTTGTACTTTAGGCAAAGCAAGTAAGCATGAAGTGTATGTACTTATTGACAGCAGCACATCACTGAGTCCTGTCACACTGAATCTGGAGAGCAGCTCTGAAGTACTGCAGAATTTTGGGAGGCTGGATATCAAAAGATCTATGAAAACCCAGTTAAAAGTTCAGTCAATCACAGTTTCTCCTTGCTCTGTCTTGACCCTTAGGCTCTATCAGTTTCTGCTTGGAACTGAGCTGAAGTGTAACCATTCAGGTGCTAAATGGTGGGCCAAGACCACTGCTTGTTCTATTTTTATTTGTACAAGCTTTTAAAACTATGGAACAGGAAGAACTTCATTTCACTACTAGCTTGAGAGAACTTTCAGTCTGCGCTTGAGCAGGAGTTTGTTTAAAGAGCACAAGTGCAGAGCTCAGTGCTGCCAGCTGTAGAGACAAGGCCATGAGCTTCAGCCCATCTAAGCTGACCCTCCAAAGGTGGTAATGGCTCTTTTCCTCCGTTGTGCTGATCTGGTCAGGATCTGAGGTAGGTGCCAGCTCTATTCCCTTCAGTTAAGAACAGTATCCCACTTGAGTGGCTGCAGGTAGCACAGGCACTGTTGGAGCCACAGCACCACAGCTCAGCAGGTCATGCCTATTTATTCAGCTGAGAATCTGCACAAGGACAGCGAAACTCTGAATGCTCAGCCTGCTGATACATTGATGGAGATTGTCAGTGATGTGATTTCTGCAATCATGTTTATGTGATGTTTCACTTGACCTAATCTTGCCAAGCCTGATCATGCCTGCCTGTCCTCTTGCACAGCTCCCAGCATGCCCAGAGCACTTTCCTACTGGCCAACCAGGCCACATTCCTGGGGCCTGATCCCTTCCCTGGAGTATCTGCTGGACACTGTGCTTCAGACATGTTCTGACTCTTCTGTTTTTATTAGGAGATTTTGCTAGTACATGGTGTAATTAATTATTTTCAGAGGCTTTATTTCATTTAATCTAGTCTCCCACTAACCTCCCTCTCCTTGAACTGCTTATGAAACCTTATTCAGTTGAAACTACAGGGTATTATCTCACTGAGTAGCACAGTTTTCAAATTGACTTATATACTTTAAATTAAATGTGTGCACTGCATGGACAATGTCTATTCAGACAAAGCTTTGGCTACCAGTTTTGTGAAAATCAAACACATTTTTAGCAGTGTTAAAAAACAGGTGGGAGTACATGTGGTCCAACTTGGCTAGCAGCTTGTCCCAAGATGAGTGCACTCAACTCTGAAACTGCAACATTTAGAGAAATAGACTTCTTTTGCTTAGATGGAAACCACGTCTTGCATAATTTGTGTTTTTGCAATTTCACTTTAAATGTAGGCTTTGTCTGTCAGAGATAATGGGAAACAATTATTTCTTTCAATTACTAGCTGGCTGTTGTTTACATTTCCTATGAGCATCTCTCTCTCTCTCTTTTTCCCCCTCTCACCCCCTCGCCTCCCCCCATTTCCTCCCTCCCTCTCTCTCTCCCCCTTAAAAATATTTTTGTGCATGCTGTATCTAAAAAAAAAAAAAATCACAGTGGAGGCCCAGTAATTAGGGCCATTCCTTTAGCAATGAGTTAATCTATTTGCAGAAGCAAAAAACAAATTGGGATTGTCCTCAGCTGAAGTCATGGATGATGCATCATTTTTGGTCTGGTTGTTTCTTCAGCTCCTGAATTTATTATGTGTTTAATCTAGACTGTGTTTCAGAATAAGATGTAAACTCAGTTATGGTTTAGAAGATTGGTCAAAGTCTTATCCCGGTGAAGGCCCATATAAACTGAAATTGAAATTTGGCCAAAGAAAGTTGTGCAAAACACTGATTCTTGCAAATGTGTCTCTCAATAGACAAGTTTCTAACAAGTGTTCACCCATTCTTTTTTTCTTTCAATTTTACAAGGAGCAGTGACATGAACAGTGTATCCTTTCAGTAGTTAATTTGTTGTGCTCTACATTTATAGCTTCATTTCCTGTACCTCCAACTTTAACATATTATTTACACACTAATTCTGAGTTAATAAACTTGGATATGCAAGCACATGCTTTTTGGTTGGTTTTTTTTTTAAACCACCAAGATATTAATGATTTGTGTGAGGAATCCCTGGGTAGAACAGGGAGTTCAGCACAGGTGAATATGAGTACAGCTCTGGCTTTAGTATTTGAAGTTTGACACTTGGATATACATGCACAAGAAGAGGGAGATAAATTACTGAAACCATAATTTCCCTTACTGTTGACTCCAAAAAAGAAATTAGAAGGGAACTCCCAGCCCTCACTATTTATGGAATATCACCACAGCATATTTTGGAGTTGTTTTTGAATAGTCATTGACCTTACTATCTAAAAGTAAGCAAGCAACCAGCATTCTTCCAGTTGTCAAATACAAGTTAAATGGATTCTTTTAAATTAGTTTTTGTCTGTGAAGAGCGTTTTGTTGTTTATGCTTAGTCTGTAAGGGTGCTCAAATGCCCCAGTTAAATTCAGAGCCAGCCACATCAGGAGAAAGAATCTTTACACAACATGGTATCTGGCTAAACATGCCTTTGTGATGAGAGAAAAAACCTTTCCCAACATGATCAGGTAAGAAATACCTTAGCAGCATAGAAGGCTTGATTATGATCTTTATTACCTTGCTGTAAAACAAGAGCAGCACTGCTGAACTCCGTGGAGTTGCTCTAAATTAAAGTGTGAACTCTGAAATACAGAGCAGAATAAATTCACTTTATACACTTTAACTTGGAGAAGACAAGTCAGTGTGGCAGTCCCAGCAGGATTAACTGCATTCGATCAGTTTCAGGCCTTGCATATCCCTGCATTGTAGGTAGGCTTGGGAAGCTTAGTTAGCAGTGGAAATGTCACTGCTCTTCCACAGAATGCTCTGGTAACAGCCAAACCTCCTAAATAATCATCATACCTACTGTTCAGTGTGTGAATGCCGGGAACATAAGTGTTGGGGAATCTTTCGCAGTTCTGGCAGGAGCGTGTCTCTTGGAGAACAGGAGACTCCACTGGCGCAAGTCCTTGCTTTTCAAGACCTGTCTCTTTGCTGAGACAGCCATCTGGCCATCTCGGAGGGATGGCAGTTTGTGGTGCAGTGCTGCTGGGGGTGGGTGTTATCTTTCCAGGTGGCAAGGAAAGCCTCTCATGCTTGCTTGCCATTGCCATCAGCACAATGCACAACTGCAGGCTTATGAATGTCTAAATTCATTGTTCAAACTCCAAAATATTGTGCAATTTTTTTTTTTCTTTTTTTTTTTTTTTTTTTTTTCTTTTTTTTTTTTTTTGGCAAGGAGTGGGGGTAATCCTAACTCTGGTGACTCCCACTATTGCTATTCAAGCCATAAGCATGCCTTTACTTGCTCACAGATTTCAGGACTTTGAGATTGCTTTTGGTTCTACCAAGCAAAGACAAGCCTAGAAATAAGCTCTGGCTGGGGCTTTTTATCCGAGCCCAAATTTCACTTCCTTATGCAGCCATGCAGTTTTAATATTGATGCTTTCAGAAAAATCCAAATAATGAGAGATTCACGATAAAGCTGTGAGATTTTGTTGCCAGGTTTATTCTTGTGGAGCAGAACTAATAAAACTTTAAGGAAGAGCCCTTAGCCAAGTTTTTAAATGTAGGGTATTTTTATTGTGGAAAACAAAATTAAAAACAAAGAAAGAAACCCAAAGCTTGGAGATTGAAATTCAAGTTAATTTATTTTGTGTGGCCAGTATAGGCTTTTTGGTGAGCTGGGACCAGGCAAACATGTCAGGTGCACAGAAAACAAAGTAGTATCAGTATGTTGGCTATGAACTGATCTTGGTTTCCTCCTACTTGCTTGCATTATATTATAGTGAAAATTGGCAAAAGGAAATACAATTGCACGTGATTAGACATTGGCAGCCAAGGAGCCTGACTTTCTGTTTACACAGGGGAAAATGAGAAAAAAAAAGGGGAGTAAAGCTTCCTATGTGTCTTTACACAGTTCTGGAGAACATGAGGTAAAAAATGTAAGAGAGGCTGTAATACCAATCTGATTAAAAAAAAAAAAAAATCTCCAAAATGTTCTAATGAAAAAGATACTCTGATTCAAATTGCAAAGGAAAAATCTTATTCCCTCTGTGTGTATGCTGTATTCCAGAGCAATTGAAAAATGTATGGTAACAAGAAAGGGGGGACAAGTGTTTCCCTTTCCCAGACTTTTGATATAATTATTTAGCCAACTCTGAGAGAATCTCTGCATACTCTAAAGCTTCAGTCATTTCTGAAATATTGATCTGGGAAGGTCACTAAATTCCAGAGCTGGTGAGATCAGGGTAATGAGATCAGGTGACAGACCCAGTGGAACCCACTGATTTACTTGTTTAGACACTGTAACCAAACCATGACCTCTTGATCCACAGCCTCTTTGATCTAACTGTGTGAAACACAGCTGCTTTTACTGGGTATTGCACGTTAGTGCAATAGGCATTAGGGAAACTTCTCCTGACACTTATGTTAATTATTCTGGTGTCAGTTTATAAAAATGAGTATTTCCCACTGGCTGGGCACTGGAATGGAAAGTGGTCACAGCACCAAGCCTGACAGAACTCAAGAAGCATTTGAACAATAGTCCTTGGCACATGTGTGACTCTTGGGGATGGTCCCTGTGCAGGGCCAGGAATTGGACTCCATGATCCTTGTGGGTCCCCTTCAACTCAGCATATGCAGTGACTAAGTGGTGATCAAAGTCTCTTCTAATAGATGGGTGAGTTCAGGTCACTGTGCCTCCTGTGCTGTGCACAGGCAGAGGACCCTCTGGCTGCCAGGCTTTGCATGCGGACTCACGGGTGCCCCATTCCCATGCTCAGTGCCAACTCCTCAATGCCTGCTTTCCTCTGCGTCTCTCTGTGCAATGTTACACCATGTTACTGGTGTTGAGCAAACAGAGAAGAACCTCCAATGTCTGCCCTGGGTTCCACTTCTGTGTAAAACTGCCTGTGGTCTGGGTCTGCTCAGGGATGAACCTGTGCTTTTCCATTTTTTTGTCAATCTTTAAATTTCTCTCGGTTTGGGGTAGTTGTTTGGTTTTCAACATCTCTATAAGACAGTGGTTCTCTTTGGAGATACTCTGCCGTCAGCTCTTCACTGCCTGTGCCAGAGTCCACATGGCATTTCCTTCTCCAGCGGAAAAATAGGAATGGAGCAGAAATTAAGGCTGCTAAAGCTGTACCATGCTGCCATGGAAATATATGCCCAGATCCATATGAGATCATGCACTGGAGCCCAGCTGCTTCCTGCCCCAAGTTTAAACACCGTGAGCACAATAGTAAAGTTCCATGATGTATGGATGTGACCTGGAATCACTTAGAGCAGAGGAGCGGGATGGAGAATTTATGTCTAGCCCAGGGCAGAGCACGTGGGCTCCTGGCTATTGTGTACTGTTGCCTTTTCACTTGCACACAAGCTTATCAAAACGCTTTTGCAGGCTTGCTCCAGCTTTACTGTGCAGCTTTTAACTCTTCATTTGGGGATGTTTGTGAACTCAGCAGTAGCAGGCAGTGCTCAGAGAGGGTGAGTAGTGAGAGCTCAGTCGGAGCTAGGCAAAACAACCCAAGCTGCTGCAGAGCTTGGCAGGAGCTGGGAGCCCACAACTCTGTCTCAGGCATGTCACAGGCATGCTGGCTTGTGTCCTTTCCCCACCGGCACAAGAGTAGGAGCATTTTAAAATAAAGAGGAAGACAGTGTGGAGTGTCAGTGTTGTGTCCCTCTGAACATGATCTGAAAGTATATTCCAGGGAGGTTTAAAGCTGATTAGACATGTGGAGTGGCATTAGAAATATAAAGTGCATTCAGAGAAGGATCACGACTCCCTGTAAAGTCAAGCAAAAAAAAATCCCATGATGTTTTCTCTCCCCATAAACAAACACTTCCATGGAGACTGTTCATGGGGTAAGCAAACCTGGCCCCACAGTACTGAGAGCTAAACTAAAGATGAAAGATGGTTGCTGGCCCGATAATCTTGACCATGTTGAAGTGAAGTTCATACTCTCTTTCATGTGCACATTAAGCAACAAGTTTATTTCATTACAGATCCTTAAAGTATGTTTTGTGTTTAGTAGAGAGATGGTTGTGTTTTTTGAGGGAGACAGGCAATCCCTCAAGTTTTCATCCAAACTGAAGTAAAGAATTGAAGCACCTCCTTTTTATGTTTTTTTCTGTTTGTTTTTAAAAAAACAGTCTCACTCACTTTGTATATAGCATTTGCACAGTGCAGACATAAAAAGTGACCAGGAGAACAGTCTCTGCAGGCACTGGCAGGTTTTTACAGTGTGCACGAAGCTCTGGAAGAAGCACTTTTGGGAACATTTTCCCCTGGCCACAAAATGCTCCTTAGCTGCAGAAAAATAGATTACTTCAAGGTGGGAGGTTTTTATTTTTTTCATGTGTGTGGAGATGTTTTATGGTAAAATTAAGTAATTGAAATGCTCTGGATTTTTTTTTCTTGTGTTTGTTTCTTGCTGTGGTTACCTATCGAGCCCCAAACCAAATTGCTTAACATAGTACAACACCAAAGCAAAACTGCCAAACATAGTCCAAATTCATAGCAGGGCAGCAAAAAAATATTTTTATATTATCATGAATATCTGAGGAATCAGCTGACCATTTGTAAAGTACCTGTCCGAGCTCCTATCAGGCTGACTTCTAATGTGGTTTTATATCAGAATCTGTATTATGAAGGAGTGCAGAAGGTATTATTTCTGCTGCTTAGCATTATCTGTTTGAAATACTCACCTAGAACAGAAGAGCTAGTTGAACATTTCAAAGAAAAACAGCTTTCAAAGCATGCACTTTCTCTCTTCTAGGTTAAAAGAATTATGTAGAAGGCTTAAGCAGCTAGCTGTATTCTGCCCTTTCATATAATGCAATAGGGAATGATAATTTACTTTTGTGTTTAATATTATGCAGCTGTGGGTTGGCTGTAAAATCTGGAAACATGCTTACACCCGTACGAGAGGCGTGCTCCCCTTCCACTGTCTGTTAGAGAGGTGGAAGAAGTATTGCTGGAAAACTCCACAGAGTGCTATAAAACTGTGTCAGGAGTGTGTTGCTGCAGGGATCAAATAACTAAATCTGCAAAAAGCTGCTGTCTGTTTTTCTGGTAGGATGCACACAGATAATAGTGTACTTTTCAAAGAAAATTTTTAAAAGACCAAATTTGACTGGAATTGTAAAGTCACCTTGAAAAGTAATGAGCACTTTGTGTTTACCTGCTTTGTTACTTGTATGCAAATTGGATACACACACATATATAGGAAAGGTATGGCCAGAGCATTTTCACATGTGACTCTTGAGGTGTTAAATCAGCCAGCACTGTTAAATGGCTGCAGGGCAGGAAATTGGAGCTGGGTCCTGGAGCATTGCAGGGTGAGGCTGGGCTGCCTAGGGGACTACTCACTGGAGTCAGAGGGAGCTTTCATGGAGTGCTCTCTGTAACACGTGGTATCATGGCACAGTATGAGTCAAGGAAATGGATTTCAAAGATGGTGTAGTCAAGGGAAAATTGGAAGAATCAAGAAAGGAAGGAAGTCAGTCAATACCGAGGTGCCTGAGCAAGTCACTAAGAAAGTGGTGTTTCAGTAGAGGGTGTTGGGTAACTGTTGGGAATGCTGGTAGTATTTTCTGCTTTACTAAAGATGGAAACACTTCGTTAAATTTAAACTCCTCTATCTTTCAGCTATCTGGTTCTTATAGCAACCCTGTGAAGTGCATATGTGATATTGAAATGGATTCGATGGGTTGTGATGAAGTCTGTGGGATTAGAGTTCACCTTCCCACAATGATCCTCTCTGGGCTGAATTTTTGCAGCTAGTACAGCTGTGCTTGGTTATGGACATGCTTCTGCTGAAACTCTCCCTGGAGTTCAAAATGCTACAGTCTTGCTGGCATAACACTGCCAGCCATGGGCATGTGGGTATACCTCCTCTTTTCTTGGGATCCTGATGTTAGGCAAAAAGTAAACCCACAGTGGGAGCCAGGCAGGAGAGAGAGGGATGCTCAGGAGGGAGAGGGTGATGCCATGAGAGGTCACATTTCTGTAGGCTTTTCTGTACACTTTGTTCTTCCCCAGTTTACAAGCTGTGTTGGAGAAAAGGGCTGATGTACAGAGATGTCAGGCTGTGCCAGAGCAGAGCTGTGTTCTTACATAGCTCAATATAATGCCGTATCTGGGAAGAAAGCCTGAATTATTCACTCACTTGCATAACTGCATGTAAGAGTGTTTATAATCAAGGACTTGGGCTCTGTCCATATTTATGAATGACCAAGGCTGAGTCTGGGCATAATTCCAGCAGTGATACTGTGTGTGAGTTGCACAACTGTTGTGAATACATGACATTGCTGCTCCATGTGGGGCCATGGGATGGACGGGACATCTGGCAGAGTTTGTGCTCCCTGCTTTGAGCAGCTCGTGCACAGAGGGGACTGCTACTGTACAAGCACAAAACCCTGCTCACTTACAAGTCCTTCCACCCATTGAGCTAGCCACTGTCTTTGGCCAAAGCAGAGATCCTTCTTTTCCAGACTACACAACTAGTACGAGCCACCCCTTGTATTTACCAGGAGCCTATCCCCAGCAAATAATCCCCCCACTCCAGTTATTGACTCCCTTGAGTACTAATTGTTCACTCTTTTTGACTTTTATTAATGGCATATGGATATAGGGTCTTTACTGTAGCTGATGAAATGTTGGGCAAAGTGGTGCAATTAGTTCCACAGCTGCTTTTGTCATTGATGTGAAACACTTGTACTTCTCTAGAGGCCAGTTTAAGTGGGAATCTGATCCAGACCATTATTACCAATCCCTTTTGCTTTCACCTTCACATGAAGGAGTGGAAGCCTTAATGTTACCTTGGGGAGAAAATTAGCAAAATGGGTGTGTTTGTTTCACTCACACTTCAAGATTCTGCTCCACAATGTGCTCTTCCCACACCCCAACTGGACTCCCCTAACAGGGGATCATTCACTCCCTAGTTACCACTTTGCAATGATCTAGTCACAGGCAGTCTGTTCTGTTTTCCTCCTCTTCAAGGTCTTCTGTGTCAGGTGGCTGGGTCAGAGCCCCTGCTGACAGGACTAGTCCCAGAGTGGGTCTCCAGTCCCTCCTGGAAGTAATGAGGATCCTGTCAGGTGCCTGTGTCTGACTGTGTGAGGCACGAAGCAGCGAGACCTTCCTTCTCTGCAGATCCTATGGTCTAGATCAGAGGGCTGCTGCTGCTGTTGTATTCACTATCAGCCAATAGCTGCTGGCCAGTGTTCTGGATGAAGGCTCTGCCTGCTGTATTGACATCCATCCAATTTGGGCAAATGCTGGATTAAGCAAGAGAGGCAGTGAGAAAATGTCATGCTAATTTCCCAGGAACAGCATGTGATGTATAACTTCCTTGTCTCATCCTAAATGAATTAACACTGCTGTAGAAAATGGAAAAAGCCCAAGCCTCTCTATTCTTTCTCCTTGTACATAATAGGAGAAGGAATTTGCCTTCCTGACCATATGCTAGCAGGTCAGTAGATTCCTTCTGAAATTACACAGAATTAAGGATGTAAAATAATGTTCCTGTGCTTGCATCACATAGTTTAATTTCACTTCCCTACCCAAAGTAATCTTTTCTCATGGGAAATGCAATTTCAAGTTTGTGAGAAGTTACCCTATTTTTTTCTAGAAACTATGTGTAACTTTGGACAACATAAGGAGTTTGTTTTGAGGAGGAAGTATGGTTGCCAATTGGAACATGTCATGGGTCACTTGGTCATAAAAATATTCTATTGTTCCTCTTCTGGAGATACAACAGAGTTCCCTCTGTTGCTTCTAGAAATGTGCATATATAAAACACACAGCTATAGAGCTCTGAAGGAGCTCACCTTCCATACTAGTTGCTTATGCAACTCCTTTACTCCTGACTATGTTTTTGTCCAAAGCCAGGATACAGCATGTTGTTAATGAGCTCTGCTTGAGGAGTTAAATTCCTCATTGTTCTCCAGTGGCTGACCAGGACAGCATGGCATTGTCTGCACAGTCCAACCCTAAATGGTTAACTTCCTTGGGATAGTCTTCCACCAATTACCAGGAATGGCACTTCTCTTTGAAGACTAACCCTCTTTGGAAGGAAGATGGTGGCTGCTGTTTTTAGAAAGCAAAAAAAAAATGTCATTACCTTCACCAAAGGAAGGGAGCAGCTCTAATAGGATTTTTTTTATCAGACTATTTTTTTACACTATTTGGGTATTTCAGTGATTATTACAACACAGCTCTTTTTTTCCTTAGGGGATGCTAGACTGTTCCACAAGCATTTGTTAGTTTACTTAGGCATTAAAGGAGTCCTTATGAATTTTGATTATCCTAAAGTACTTCAAAGTGTCCCTAGAGGCTCAAGCTGCTTTGAACTTAACCTTTTCTGCCCAGTCTTGTCATGTGTGTGAGCCCAAAGATTTTAAGCAAGAGGTCAGTGATTCTCAGTCTTTTTAATACTTTGACCCATGTTTTAACAGGAAAAAATAAACAAACCAGATTCATTCTGATCTACCCAGGAAGAAAGAGAAGAGATGGTTTCAGTGGGCCTTTTGTAACCCTCTCCTTAACCTACTAGCTCTCCTGACCTATTAACTAGAACAAGCAGGAAAAAAAAAAACAACAAACCCCAACTTTTAGTGCTCATTGCCTTGCTTCTAACAGCTTTTCTTTAAAATATCCTTGGTCCTCAGGGCACCTTGAGATCTTAATGGTTTCTTTATATAAAATTTGAATAATGAAGCATGTGAGACACTTGCGATTGGAAAAATACGAACTTTAATAAAGCTGGTCATGCTGCTTGTGAGCTGTGTATATCACACAAAAATGTGTGGTGAGATCCTCTGCTGGGACTGTTCAAAATAACTGCAGTGACTTCAGCAGTGCTCTGCTGATTTACGTGAGGTGAGAATCTGGCTCACATCCTGTATTATCTTGCAATGTGACTGTGCAGCCGTAACACAATCTTATTCAGCTCTTTGGGTTCGGGGGCAAAAGAAGTGCCCGTGATTATTTTTGGAAAAACATGTCATCAGAGGGGTTCATGTGATTATCTCTCCCATATATTTATTTTTTATTGCTGTTGACCTATTATTGTGGTTTAACCTAAGCCCCAAGCAGCCACTTGCTCTTTCCCCCACTGTTGGAATGGGGAAAGAATCAGAAGTATAACAGTGAGAAAACTTGTGGGCTGAGATAAAGACAGTTTGACAGGTAAAACAAAAGCTGTGCATGCAAGCAAAGCAAAATAGGGAATTAATTCACCATTTCCCATGGGCAGGTGGATGTTCTGCTATCCCTGGGACATCAGGGCTCCTGCACAGATAGCAGTGATTTGGGAAGACGAACATCATCACTCCAACATCCTCCCCTTCCTCCTCCTTCCCCCAGCTCTATGCGCCGGAGGAATGAATGAACATGGAATGTACCTTGGGTCAGTTTGGCTCAGCTGTCCTGGCTGTGTCCCCTCCCAGCTGCTTGGGTACCTCCAATCTCCTTGATGGTGGGGTATGTGGGGGAGAGAAAAGGCCTTGACTCTGTGCAAGCACTTCTCAGCAATAACCAAAACATCCCTGAGTTATCAACACTGTTTTCAGCACAAATCCAAAACACAGCCCCATACCAACTACTGTGAAGAATATAAACTCTATCCCAGTCAAAGCCAGCACACCTACATGAATTATTTTGGTTTCTGGAGACTTTAAAAAGACTACTTAGGTATTTTTTCTTCCCTTAATGGAGCTGGATAATTAGTCTTTTCCTCTTTCTATTGCTTCATGGTGTTGCCAGCTATACAGGTAAGGCATTATCTTGCACATGATGAAACATAGCTCTTACTTTTCTTGAAAGGTATGCCTGACCACACCTCTTTTCACTTTCCAGGTGTCTCTACACAGCTTGCATTCTCCTTCACTGTTTAAAATAGAAGTTGGACTGCTTGAGGGTTTTGTGGGTCACGTACTTCTCATTTTCCCATCTGAAATCTGAGCCCTCAGACCTTACAATCATCTTGTCCACAGATAATTCTGACAGTTCTTTTTCTCATTTTGACTCTTTGCTTCAGTCTCTGGGCTACAAATGGAGCATGAGGGCTATTGGTGTCCTTGGTATCAGATTCTGCTACTGATCCAAAAGCCCTTGAACATATGCATCCTGTTTATATGCCAGTGTCTCTGATAGTGTTAGGCGGGAGGAAATTTGGGGAGTCAGTTATTTTTATAAGCACAAAGCGCTGCCTATTTCCCTGTAAGGCACAAGTAACTCTTAAAGAAAATTTGGAAGCATGAAGCAACAGGGTACAACTGAGCATTATTGTCAGCATTCTTCTTTAAACTTTTTTATTTGTACTCTTTATCTCCAGCATTTCTCCAGTCTGAGAAGATCAAGCAGACGCCCACATGTACAGTGTAGCCCAGACAGCCAGATGACACAGTACTATTTTGATTTGAAAGTCAGACTTCTGCTAAGCATCAAGGGGCAAACCTTCATCTTTGCCCATAGTGCTGAGGGGTGTGGGGAAGAATTTATACCCTCCATCAGTGGAGCTGGTCGAGATTTTCCACAGCAGTCTTTAACTGCGAGCCTACTTGGTACAAGGGTCTTTTCTCCAAAGCAGCTCTCAGACCCTGCCATGAAATGGTTGATCCACCAGCCCTGTACAGGTTCCTCTACCTCATCTATTTCTCGCATGAAATTCCATTGCTATGAAGCAAGTGCTGAAGCCTCTCCTTGGTGCTCACTTAAAGGCAAATGAAAAGGCTTTGTGTTCTTTTACTGTCCCACATCCTAATGCACTGCAGTCGTGACCTTGGTCATGCTGGAATGAAGATTGCCTGTGCCCCAAGTTACTAGCTTGCTCCCAAGAAATATGTAAACCACAGAGGTGGTTCTTGAAATGAAGAACTTTGAAATAAGACATTGTCAGTAGATTGTAATGTATTTAGCATTTGGACTGACATAGGTTCTGGGTTGTAGCTTGCTGTTAAGGGCAAAATCTTGTCCCTTACAAAAATCCTTAAAATAAATTTTTTTTAAAAAACATGAGATCATCTCATTCTATGGAAAATTTGGTTAATTTGTCTTCCCTGATGCAAGGTGTGCATAAATCAGACTGTGTTATGATAGAGGTACTCACTGAAACAAATCCCTAATAAAAGAATAAACGCGGAAGCAATCCGTCTGTACCCTCCGCATTCCTTAGTGAAGCCTTCTCGAGTCACATCCTGGAAGGGAACTGGTGGGGTTGATGGGGCATACCACTTGCTAGTAAGCACTGAGAAATGAGGAGGTGTCTTTAAGTTAATTATATTTCCCAAAAAGTAAATCAGATTCCCAGTATACTTTCATTTTGCCATCCAAGCTAATCCAGCCCCCACGGGTCTTTGCTTTCAAAAGCTGGGGCACTAAAGCAATGTGGAAAGCGTCTTCCATTAGTTCAGGTGTATGTCATCTGGTCTTGTTGATTGCAGTGTAGTCCTGAATTCAGCTGTTGGAAGCTGGCAACCCAGCATATTTAAAAATACCTTTGTTAACCTCCTTCCCTGCTTCCTCTTTCTCTACTTCCAAGAAAATCCTTCTGTCAAAAAACCCCACCTTGTAGCACGTCCAAACACAAGTATGCCATTCTATCTAGGTTAAATTCTGCATTTGGGTTTGTTTCTGGATTGCAGTCTTTCTCATCAAATCAGATTATATTTAAATAACACTTGATAAATGGATTCTTATGACAAGCTATTCCTTGTAAGCCATGGAGGAAGCATAGGAGAGGCTTGACCAGTTTCATCCACGTTTCCAAGTTACTGATCCTAAAAATTGAATTGACTACTGAAAAGTGTTTAGATTTGAGAGTGTGCTGATTGAGCAAGAAGAGAGAAGTGGTTGTGCTTCAGGGAAGAGGAGTTACTCTAAAGAAGCTTTAGCATAGAATTTTACTTCTTACGCAGTGCCTTTTTCTTTAAGACTTCTAAAACTCAATAGACAAACCAGGAATTCTTGCAAGAATGGGGTTTTTCCCACCTAAGGGTGGGAGAACTTGTACACACAGACATTTTTTGCCACAGGTGCGCAAGTCCATGTCAGAGCTAAGAGTGGACCCAAAATTCAGGCTTTCTTGGCAGTGTGCTAGCTCTTAATATATTTGGTTTGTGTGAAGGAGTAGCGTGAAACTATCTCTCCTTCCCAGTGTAGCTGCAGTGCTTCCTGCACGTTGACAACAAAGTGAATCCTCTATAAGAAATTCCAGGAACCTTATTTCAGTTGTTCTGCAGATGGTGATTACAGAATGAGGGGAAAGTTGTGGTAGCAATGAATGCCTTGTCACTGTCTGAAAGCTGCCTTGGTTTGTCTGCGCCTTTCCTGCCCTGCATCATAAGGACTCAGGCAAGTTCCTAGTGAGTTTGATGCATGTTTGGCCTCCATGCAAATAATGTGAACTGCAAGGAAGAATACACAGTACTCATCTAAACTTCATGCCCCTCCTGGGCTGTTTTTGAAAAGGCATTGCCAGCCTTAAATGGCTGCTGTCAGAGAAAACATCAGATTTTTCTGATGTTTTGCTGCCTGCTCATCTGCTGCTGCTCTGTGTAGCTTGTTTGAATGGTTGAATGGTGAACACAGACATTTGCCCTTGCAGTCTGGGGCAGGTACATAGAAGAGGTGGTCTGGAACCGTGATGGGAGAAGGAGGAGGCTGTGGCCTGGGGTTTGCTGGTGCATTCTGTTCTTCTTCACCCATGTGAGTTGCCCAGAGCAGCTACCACAGACCCTTCAAGGTATCATTTGTGCCATGTCCTTACTGGCTCTTACATCTCTGGCACAGCAGTGCCCATCCCTCAGCACTGAGGTGTGACTTCCAGCTGGGCATGAATCCTGCCTCACCAGTCCCTTCCTTAGTAGGATCTGCTGGTGCACTTCCAGCCATGCCTCACAGTACTAAGAAACCTTTCAGAAACAGCATCCGTATGGGATTCAAGGGTGTGGAGGGAGAGGGGGGAGGGTTGTGTAAACTGTCTCTAAATAAAGATTTGCTCCCACTGTCTGTGGTTAATATTGATTTAACATATTTTTGCTACAACTCAATTTAGTCTTCACTCTCATCCAGCTATGGGAGCTCTGGTTTGCAATTGCCTGTGTGATTAATCCTTTTGTGCATTTCTTTCATTGTGTGCATAGTGTCAACTCTCACCTAGCACATCACATGCTGAAAAAATCCAGAAACCTGCCTTGTTTTTATTTGCTCTGTTGCACATATATGTCAGTGTTTTGGGTTTTTTCCCCAATAAAATTATCCATGAAAACAATGCTTTAGTGTTAAACTCATATCCCTCCTTCCTTCCCCTTCTCCCACACCCTTCCATCCTTCCTAAACCTGTTAAAGGTATATATAATCATTTAGCTTTCCTGGCTTACTGCCCTATTTTTTACATGAACACAAGGCACAACAGCACCTGTGAGCTTTATAAAGGTCTCATTCATCTGATGGCTAGTGCAGCACTCGGCATGGAGAGCAGGAATACAAGCAAACAGAGCAGGAGGAAATACTGAAGGTGTGCTGCTGGGAGAAACTATGAGGAACACAGGAGGTAGGGTGAGGGGTTTTTTGAGCTGAGGCCTTCTTTGTGTACTTTATACTGACTGATGAAGGTGAGTGCTCAGCCCAGGCACCACCCTCAAGTCTGCCATGTACATGCATGTTTGTGTACGTATTGTATCATTGCTCCCTCTTGTCCTGTCAGCTCTGACTTCTGTTCTGTGCCTGTTGGGCAGGGACTGTCCTCTTGCTGCCTCTTGTGCTTGAGGGAGGTGGCAGTGGGACTCGGTGTTTGACTTCATGTGCAGTCTCGCTGGTGCATCAGCAGTCAAACAGGACAGTAATATTTGCTGTGTATTCCTCTTCCTTATTTTTGGTAAATAAATAGGGGATCATATGGGCAGGAAAAACAGTTTGTGGAAACTTTCTATTCCTGTTAGTATGCACATCTTGCACAGGTTTATCTTGAAGTTTGATATTCTTTATGCTGAATTATTATTATAGTTGCATGGTTTTGTTAGTAATTTTGAAAAAAGTTCTTGTGATTTTTTTTGTCTGTCCCTTTAAAGGAGCCAAAGTGGTGTAAAATAATCTAGGTATGAAGGTGCCCGTACTATCTTGTCTGTAATGAATTTAATCAGTGAAAATTTTATGTGAAGGACAAGGCTTACTGAAATTAAATGCTCAACACTCCTCCTGCATTCTGTTCTGCTCTGTTTACATGCAGGTGACCCTTATTTTAAGATCAGTGAGATTCCCTTGCTTGCAAAGAATATGATTAATTAACTGAGGGGCAGTAATGCTGTAATCAGTAACCAGTGCAGTGTTAACAGTCCAGATGAATCAGCCTGGTTGTTCATCCACAAATACAGCATCATGGGCATTTCTCCTTCTACAAAGGGAGGCTGTGCTGGTGCTCTTGGGCACAGAGTCCATTTCTGGAAGGGGCAGTGAGAGCTTGTGGTAATTCAATGCCCAAGGCAGACACTGGTTTTGTTAATGGCAAGCTGGGCCTGAGTCTGAAGCTCTGCAGAATGTTTCACTCCTCTAGTGTGAGTTCAAACTTTGATGGAGGAGTACTTTAATTTGAGGTGAAGTGATTAAAAGAACTCTGGATTTTTCTTTTCCTCTGCCAGAAGAGAAGGCACCATCTGGCCAGAGTAAGATGTCTCCCATCTTTTCATATCAGTGCTCCTATCATGCTCTTGGAGAAATAAACTGTGTATGATTCTGTACTACAAGATGGTGATGTGCAGGGAGTATGAAGATGTGTGGTCCTTGATGAATACAGTTCTGCTGTCAGGGCTTTGAGTGCTCTGTTCTCTTAACAGACCTCCCCTTGGTCCTGGGTACAGTGGGTTTGCAATGAGCAGTGGCACACAGCTTTGCCAGAGCAGGGTGAGTGGTCAATTTGGCATAGAGGTAGTCCTGTACCAGTATGGATTTTGTCCTACAGTCATACTTCTGCCATGGGTGTATGCAGTACAATAGGAAAACAATGTAGGTTGCCTCCCTTCCACCCAGGGTCAGGCCAGTTGTAGTTCTGGGTTAGATCCTCTACAGAAAAGGGGAGACTGCTCAGCACAGAGAGTTAGATAATATGAGGTTGTAGAGTTTTTTTTGAGAAACTGTAATTTTTTTTTCCTTTTAAAAACATATCTGGTAATATTTTTTTTCCACAGAAGTCAGTGGAGCTCTGTTGCTATAAAATGATATTAAGAAAGATCATACTTGAACTCTGACTTCTGGTGTTAGTGGGATTTTCCAGGTCTTTCTTAAGATTGTGTTCCTGTTGGTATGTCAGTAAAAGATGAGCATTTAGAATCTGATATAGTTTAAGAAGCCTTGAAGGTATTTTCCACTGGATAAGGTCTGTTTTTGAGAACATAATGTGTTTATCACAGGTTATCAGATCACATCCCTTATAACTTTCTCAAAAAAGGTCATATTCTTAGAATAAAAAAGAATTGAAGAAAACCATTTGAGTGTTTCTTGTTATAATGCCTCTTAACCTATCTGTTGAAGAATTTTTTTTCCTTATAATATATATTTGCATAGTGCCTAAGAGCTGAAGTGCATTTTCCTGGTGTTATGGCTTGCAGAAAAAGCTCAGCACACCTTCTACAAAGGCTTAATACATGACTTAAGCACTACTTAGAGTTTAATGTAAGCCCTGTTTTGATGGGCTGAAGTGGGATACCTGCTGACTCTTTGCACAGGGATTAATTTCACCTCTGAGGTTGGACTCTCAATTGATGTTAATAAGGGGATGGCTTACAGGGAAAGCAGGCAGCATGAGGACAAGTGTGGAGGCCCTTCCTTCAGCTGGAAATGGTAATAAGTGTGGAAGGCTAAATTTGACATGGCTTTTTTATAGCTTGTGAAATATAGGGATGGGTATGGTTGTGAAAATATAAATGAAGGCATGTTTTCTGCTTTCCACTGCTTCAAATGCAGCAATAAACAGCAGTAAGAAAGTCAAAGGTATGGATGAGAAAGAGAGTGTCAGGGTAAGTCTGGGAATCTCCTGGGATGCCGAGCCCAATCTCCAGTGACTGCGGGCACCTAAATCTTTCCATAAACTCATAAAACTTTAAGGCTTCATCTTATTAGGTGAATTTGGCTCCTCTATACAAATAAGCTCAGTTAACATATCCTGTCTTCATGCCTCAAATGTCATTAATTTGAGGCAATTTATTTAGACCAGTAAGAGATGTGGTTAGGAAAGAAGTAAAATGGCCAAAATATTCAGCATAGTGGGTGGATTTTGTGAAAACTTTTGCAGAGTTGTAGATTTCTTTCTCATATCTATGGAAACAGGAAAAAAAAAAAAGATGGGAAGACTGATGCCTTTGGTAGAAAAGAGACAAGACACAAAAAGAGAGTGAGTGAAAGATGTAGGAAAGTGTTGTGTGATTTTTCAGTCCATAAAAACAAAGATGAGAAGACTTAAATTTTTAATTCTGTTTGCAGAATATAAATACCATGTTGAAGAGGAGGGGGTTTTTAATTCACTGATTATAGCTGGAAATTCAGGCACAGTCTCCTGAAAGCTGAGCACTGAGCAGAAGCCAGCACTGTGGAGCAGTGATGTGATATGTGACAGCCAGCAGATGCAGGAAGCAAACATCTGTTGTATTGCCCAGCACCCATGAGCAGCTCCATGCCTGAAGAACAGGGCAGGGTGTGCATGTATATGGTAAGACTTTGAAATGTCACTGCCACTCGGGAAGGGAATGTATCTGAGATTTCTATGCCACCTCCATAGACTGGTACCAAAGTGGGGAGCATGCACTCTAAAGATGTGCAAAATAATCCATGAGAGTGCACAAAGAAAATACTTTTGTACCACTAATTTGAAAAAAAAATTGCATCTTTATCTCACCCTTTTTTAATTTCCATGTTTGCATATGCTTTATAATGCACATAATTTGTTAATAATGTACTACATTTATGTGTGTATATATATAATGTGTATAATTTATAAATACGTACATACCATATGTCAGGGGGATGTGGTCAGAAATGTTCTACTGAGAAACAGGAGAAGTAACTAATTGATAAGATACAGTATGACAAGTTGGACAGTGTAGGTGTAGAAGAAGGGATTACAAGCAACCTCACCCCTGGTAAGTCACAGTTGTACTAAAGAAGAGGAACAGCCTTGCCCTTAATGGGTGAAAGCTGTAGCTAATAAAGATAAGTATGGTAAAAGGAGTGGGTTGTCTGGTTAGGAGGATCTTGGAGGAAGAAGATCTTGAGGAGGTAGAGGAATCCTGAGGAAGAAGGAATGATCCAGAGAAGGAATGATCCAGAGAGCTGCTGCAGTAAAGAGCTGCTGTGAGGTCAGTCTGGATCTGATGGAGTCAGAGCCTGCTGTTGGAGCCTGCAGTCACAGCTGAGCTAGGTGAAAGCCTGGGTCAGTCTGCAAACCAATACTTGCAGTTAAAGTTCAGCAGGAAGCAGCCAGCAGTCAGAGTCTTTAGTTGGACCCTACAGTAAGAGCTTTCTGTAGTCAGAGTCAGGATGGCAAAGCTGTAAAGAAGAATAAACCAAGACCCTTTTCATGTTGTTGAATGAGAGTCTGTGTCTTGACTCATTTCTACCACTAATGAGAGGTCTGCTGTGACAGGACAATGCATTTTTAATGGAGATCTACAGTATGTGTACAGTATTATGTCTCTGAAAGTCTTGCATAGGGATATTTATCTATCAGAGATAGGCCACAGCTAAAGGGGCTTCTTCAAATTGTTCTGGGATATGGCTGAGCACAACAGTGAAACTGGAGTCCGTTTCTAGTTTTGGTTAAAGCATTTATAAAGTAGGAGGTATTGGGAACACAATGATCAGTGTTGTCACAGTGAATTTAAGAACTGGGTTAAATTACTTACTTGTTAATTAATAAGTCATATTTGTGTTGCCCAAATTATTCAAATGCTTCACCCTCAGTCACTCTACTGCCTCTATACCAAGGGCAATATCCTTGTATTGCCTTTATGATGCTAAAGCTTATTGCTGCTTTCCAGAAATCAGATTTTGTCAGCCCTTCTAATGCTGTGCAATACTTTTTTATTCTAGCAGTACAGCCAGTTAACACAACCACATCAAATGAGATTACGTGCAGAGTGGGTCTGATCCAAACCTTGCTGAGGTTAGGGGAGGAACTCCTGTGGCCTTCAGCACATTTGCTGTAAAGCCCAGGATAACGAGCTTTTTGGAATAGGATGGCTGAGTGAGTCCCTATCCCTTTTCAATAGGTTTGATTGAGCTGTGCTAACAATTCTTCCCCAACTGGGAAAAAACAGATAACAGCATGTTTGCATACGTGCCTGTGCTCCCCTCCTCCCTGCGCGCACATGTATTTAGCGCAGAGGCAGACGCGTGGTTGTGTCAACTCACTGACATGAAGCAGCATATCTCTGATAAAACTGGGACTCTGTTTGATGTAGTTGCAGTCAGATGTGCTTGATTTGAATAAGAGATTTTTTTTTAAATCTATTTTAATGCAGATTTTTAAAGCCCATAAGGTAAAGAGTCAATAAGACAGCTATTAAGACTTCAATCTTTCTGATACTCAGAGTAGGAGAGAGAGATGGATGAGATCTGGCTGTTGTAGATTTAGTCAGCTTTCCATGCTTCAGTTCAGTTAGCACTGGTTTTATATGCTGAGTTTTGTGTTTGAAAAGTTCCAGATTTTTGCAAATGTGAGATTCAACTACATCGAAGACTTTTTAAGTGTGCTGAGATGTGCATCCTTCCTCCATTTCCATCTTTGTATTTCTCTCATAATGTTTGTTTTTTGAGATAATTGCACAATAACTTTCAGTAACCATGTGATAGAATGGCTGTTCATGACTGTCCTCATGTTTCTCTGTATTGATCTCAGCAGGCTTGAATAATGAGCTTCAATTTCTCTCTTCAGTGCAGGCCATGGAAACACTGTGTCCAATAATTTGAAAGAAAAAATATAGAAAACACTTGATTATATATTTTAGAAATAAATTTTCCTTTTTTTTCCATGTATGGTCCTGCCATAAATGACAGACACTAAGTCTTTTGTTTATTTTGCTTGCCTCTTTCAGGGTATGATCGTAGTTATACTCACTGGGAATTGCTTGTGTACAAACACAGGATGCTATTGAATGTATGAAGTGTGCCTAACATTCACATATTGATGAATACTACATGTTCAGACTCACTAATTACACATGACAGTGCAGATAATTAGGGGTTCGTGTAGGCACGCACTTGGTACAAACCGTTGTGAGTTTCAGCTGTGTGAAAATTGTGTCTCTACTCTTCAAATTACAGCTTTTGAGGGCTGAAAAAATTTTATACACAGAGCAGGTAGGCCAAACCCAGCAGTTCACTTGCTGCCTTGCAGACACAGCAGACAGGCAGCAGTCTGCTTCCTGCTGACTCGGCGTTTCTCAGGGGTGACCTACAGGCCTGTGTGTTGGTAGGATGCTCTCTCAAAGCCCTGTCCCCCTTTCTCAGATGCAGACAAATCCCTCATTGTTCATCTCATGCTTCCTCTCTTGTATTTTCCCATCCTTCTATACGTTCTTATTTCTTCCTTGTGTTACTAGTACAACAGTCAGCGGTTTCATCTGGGTGTTTCTGTCAAGTCTTCTGGCCAATGTGATCAAAATTACTTCTTCTGCTACCTTCAGGAACCTGTATTTGGACACATACATGTACCTAACATGATGATTTCTTTCTTTCTTTAAAAAAGTTGTGTGCCTGCCACTTCCTTTTGTTTCTTAGGAATTTCTGTTCAATATCTGATTACAAGAGAGCCTATTTATTTGGATAGCTGAGTGTTGATTTAGGTGCTTTGTCTTTTGACACCCGAGTTTTAAAAATATGGCTGCAGGCAGCAATGCAAACTATATAATCTTTCTCCTTTATAATGAGAGAAACACTGAAATACGTTTCTAATAAATGGGGATAATGGGATGCGGAATATGCAGCCTCTGGGTTATTTCTTGTTGTTTTTTAATTAAATCCAGAAAAGTTTGTTTTGCCCAAGATATTTGTAAGCTGAGAATTGTGGTGTATCATTTGTGTGCAGAACTGCTGATTGCTGCCTGAACAGAAACGAGACCACATCCAATGCATGGATAAGCTGGGACAGCTAATATGGATGCTGTAATTACTGCATACCTGGGGTTCCTTGGCTTCCTGAGCTGCCATGTCATCTTCCATAAGTACTAAATTATCTTTATAAGCAAAGAAAAGCTGCCACACACTTGCAGCATTTGAGAGATGCAGCCAATTTTATCACCAGCCACAACTTGCTAATGGAACATAAGAACCACAGTAGCCTCGGATGACTGGTCTGAGGATGTTTCATGGGGCCTCTGAGTCATACCCCATCCATTTGTTGTAATGTTTCACCAACCAGGTGCAGGCAAGTCCCAGATGCCCTTTGACCAACATGCCCACAGCTATAACTGTAAAAAACTTTCTTTTGTAAGCTGAGTCACAAACAATTCAAATAAGTCAGTCCCCAGATTTTGTCCTGTTGCCATATACTGCCATCAAACTCTTTTCCTTTTTTTGTGCTCAGATGCTGGTTTCTAACATCACAGGTCAGTCTTTTACTGGTGTGCTCCGTAGCAAGAAAAGCTATGATTGGCTGGGTGCATTTGAAAGCCTGTGCCAGCGCTCAAGCAGAAGTAAACCTGCAAAAAAAGGGCTGTGCTCTGCCATAAAATGCAGTTCTGTTCAAACAGACTTGCTTCAGAATCAAAAAGCAACTCTTCTTCTGCCTTTGACCTGTCAGGATAGAAGAGTAATAACTGAACTTTAATTTTCAGGAGGTTTAAGCCCACAGATGGCCTGGCCATAGTAACAAGTCTCAGGTGCAATATATTCTGCTAATGGAATAATTAATCCTGCTTGCCTCTGTCTCCTGGAGTAGTAAACTAATGCAGGCATTGCTGCTTAAGAAAATGTGGTTTCTTCTGGATGCTCATGTTTTGAAGGTGGGACTAAGCCTTCTGAGATCTAGTATTATGAGCAGGTTAGACAAATGAGGTGTTTCTCAGTTTATTTTGGAGAGGAAAGTTTGTTAGAGATTCACTATATCAGTGTGTGTTTTAGAAAGTGTGCTGTATACTGGAGAGTGTTTGGGTGTCTGACTTTGAAATTGTAGGTTTTTGCTACTTTTTTTCCTCCTTCCTTAAAAGGTGCTTTAGGTTGCTGGCTGTTAGTGCAAGTTGGAAATGATTCTTTACAGCTGTTCATACATCCACAGATGCTCATTCCCCTGTATATCTAGAGTGTTGTACGGTATCCTCTGATGATATGCTGGATTTGTAAACATCAAAATGGCGATTACATTGTGATCTGACATCTCAGGGACTGTGCCCTTTAATAATAATATTTCCCTGTGAGCATGAAGAAATTGCTTTTGTATTTTCCCCCTTCAAACAATTGCTATTTTGAGTTGTTTCCTGGTTGTTCTTCTTTAATTGAGAATTATTTTTGATTTAATAAATATTTCTATACAGAAAAGCCTAAACGTGTCTGGAACTGCTTGGTTAATTGTTAGCTGGCTTGGTGTCTTTGCTTGGGCCTCTATTCAAAGAGGCAAAGTATTTGTCTTTTCAGATAAGCTGTGGGCAATTTCTGTCCAAAGTCTTTTTGTAGCTGCCTTTAGCTGTGTGTATTGCTATGGAAGGGGCCAGTGCCATGACTTTGTCACTGATTTGTAGTGGTAGCACAAACCCCTCCCCGATGGGAGAGTAGGAAAATTGTCCCTCTTCCATCAATAGCAAACAACAATAAGAGCAATAATTAATCACTTGTTTATTTCTAGACCAGAATGAGCTATGCTTCCATCTAGTTTGTCTTCCTGTTTTTAAAGGCTCTATTTTCCATTAGACTTTGTAGAGGGAAGTGCTGTGTGGTATGGGATTTACGTTGGTTGTACTTTTTTTTGCTTGTTTGTTTAAGAAATAAAGAGGATTCTTCTAGAAGCTGAAAGCTGCAGCGAGTCCATTGGCTTTCCTGGTAGACTGTTTTATCTTTACTTTATGTGCCCTCAGCCCCAAGAATCTGAATTCAGGATTTCATTTCTGAAATGTATATACCCAACTCTGTGAATATTTTGGCTTTGTCCTGGAAGATGGGGAGCTGCTTGCTGTCAGAGCTCATTCCAGTGTAAGTATTTGTAGGCATGAGTCAAGGCACTTCTCTCAACTTTCTGTTCAAAAGCTTGTCTTATTTTCTCTTCCCCATCCTTAAATCTCTTTCAAAATGTCCTTTGAGTTCCACCCACTAGTCCCATGTCTTTCCTGAGCAGTACTTTGTGTAGCAGTAGAGGAGTTGTTTCATCAATGATCTAAGTCTTGTTTCCTCACTTGCACCTGGTGTCCCCTTTTTGAAAGGAGGTTGTGGTGGGGCGGGGGGCAGTCTGTTCTCTCAAGGAACAAGAGATAGAACAGGAAGAAATGGCCTCAGGGAGGTATTAGGAATAGCTTCTTCATCAAAAGGATTGTCAAGCCCTGGAACTGGCTGCCCAGGGAAGAGGAAGAGTCACCATCCCTGGAGGAATTTAAGGCATAGACATGGTACTTAGGGATATCGTTGGGGGTGGAATTGGTGGTGGCGTGTTGGATAGTTTGCTGGTTTAGTAGTTGCATCAGCTTGAGCAGGGATCAGATGAATATAGAGAAAGCAGCAAGAGGGAATATGTGGAGGTGGGTGGTAAGGGAGAAGTTGCAATTTTTTTAAGCAGCAGTCAGCTCTCAGATTGTCTCAGCTGCCTCTTGAAGTCCTGCTGTAATAGATGACCTGCTGCCTGAATTGTACCCTTAGAAATGCCATGGCCAGGGTGGATTGGTCACTCTTCAGGTGAGTGGGACCATTCTGGTGGTGTTCGATGACCAACAGCTATCTCTCACATAGCAGCTGCTGGGACAGATTTGTGACAATCAAGTCCCATGGCCATACCAATGGCCATGGCTCTATGGCAGCAGTATGCTGCAGAGGCTGTGAACATATTTCTTAGCACAGAAAATCTAGGGTCACACTTAGGTAGCTGTAAGTCATGATTCCTTTTATTTGTAAGTAAGAAACTGTCTGTAAATCCTCCTTGTAAGAGTCCTGTGGATCAATACCCAATGATTAGGGGTCACATTTTGTGGTCAAGCATTGAGCCAACTTTTAGCTTGTCTAGGCTGGTGTCACGTTAGTTCTCTGTAGTGTGTAAAATGTCTTTCAGGCAAGATGTTATGTGCCCTAGTGTTTCTAGCACATTGGACTGGCCAAGCAGATGCTGTTGGGAGAGTTGTATTTATCATCCATACTCATACACCTGCCAAGAAAACTAACCCGAAACCCACACCCCAACCCAAAACAAAAGGCTAATTTGAAATATGGAAAGGCATTTAATTACCTTCTCATTTAATTCTTCTCAGCCTTCTTGTTAATGGCATTCTAAAGTTCCATTACTTCACGTAAGGATGATGTCAGGCTTGTGATTACCTCTGTTCTCCTCTTGCCCCTTTAGATTTTGGCATTATATTGGTCAGCTTCCAAATGCTGAGTTGTGCTAGTGTTAAAGATCAGTATTGTTGGTGAAGAGCACCTTAGCCATTTTGCTAAGTGTATGTTATGTGATGCTACTTAATTTTGAAAATGTTCGTCTTCAGCAGGATGCGGTTTTGTTTTTTCTTCAGTTATGAGTTGTAACTTTTCTATTGTATAAGTGCAAGAAATGTTTTTTGGAAGTTTTGTCTAAATAGTGATGCCTCTAGATGCAAAAGAGAAATCAATCAATCATCAATCTAAAACAATTCATTAAGTCATCCACCCAATTCCTTCCTCACGTAACTTCCATTTTCTCCCTTTCACTTCTGAGAATCTTCTTTGTTTGTTTTTCTGTTTGTTTTTTTTTCTCAAGGACAGGGAAATTACAGCAGTAGGGAGCCTTTACTCCAGCTTGCTGATCCCTAGGCTAATGTGTAGTCATGGATAAATTCTGGTCCTTTGCATGGATTGGAAATACCAGGAATTGAGAAGGATTAGATTTTCCAGTGGGCAGCCCAAATAATAGAATAGAACAAAACTAACTGGAACTGGTGGGACCATGCATGGAAGATCTTCAGCCTTGCATGTTAATCTTTCCTTGATTTCCTTTCCATTGTTCAGTAGGGGAGCTTTCCAAGGAGGAGGAAATCAGTCCATTCTGGAGGGGGATAGTGTGAAAGATGCATAGCAGAATATCATCCACGCCTCTGCAGCAGATGCATCTGTGAGATTAATGTTCAAGATGGATGTTCAGAGTGAAAAACCCATCAGTGGTGTATAGTAACCCTTGTGGAAAATGACCAGTGTCCAAAACATAAAGAATGGTTAAGTGTTAATTTTGCTGTGTGGGAAAATGAACAGATTTAGAGTGTATATATGCACATAACTGTAAATATATGGATATATAAATAAATATAGAAGCATGGTTTCCTAAGGGATTCAAAAGTATCTCAGCTCAAATTAACTATTCCTAGTGTAGTGTCAAAGTAAATAAAGCAGCCACTGCTCAGTGTGCCAGTATGGAAGTGCACCACGTTATGTTGGCCTTTTCATTGCAACCCCAGTTTTCACATATCACTTGGGGCAGACATTAAAAGTAAAGATTATCTTCAGAGCTCTGGTAGTGGCCATGGAGGGTCACCTTTTTCCAGGTTGCACATGGTGTATTAGACCTGTGCACCACTGTGCTTTACATGGTTTGGGCAGATTTTGCTAATGCTTTCCTGAGTGGTTTTTTTTTTCATATTCTTCCAATTCAAAGTTTTCTATCCATTGTTTTTTAATTTTTTTTTTTTTTTTTGCCATCATTGGATCTTCCTCTCAAGCCTCTCTTATAGGAGGCACCAGACTTCAAGTCCTCAGAGATAAGTAAAAGTATTTTTCTTTGGGCATCCAACTTCATGTCTTACAGTTAGCTCCTTGGAGTCAAAGTAAAGCTGGAAATAATGATGCAGATCTGTAATGAGCCTTAAAAAAATATTGTTTTAGTTAGGACAAGAAATACACAAATTCAGCTGCAGTAATTAATGCATTTCATAATATCAGTCTTTTCCTCATATCTTGCTCAAGGTGGTGTTGAGGTCTTGTGTCCCCTCTCCAGTAGGGAGGTGACTTCTCGGAGACTTCATCTTCCTACGAGGCCCTTTCCTTTCTCTCAATGAGCCTCTTTTTTCCTGCCAGGATTTCTGTCATTTGTATCACATCTTGCTCTCGTTCTCTTCATCTCTCAATCCTAGTTCTGTTGTCAGCCCTTTTATTTTTATAAAATTTCTAATATCTTTTAAAACCCATGTATATCTTCATCTAATGTCTTTGTTCTGCCTAGGAAAAGATCACTGTTCTGCACCCAGGTGCTTGCAGATAGAGTGAAGAAAACTGGCTTCTCTGGGCTCCAGCTCTCCTCTTGGCTCCCTTTGAAGGTGAACTGCTCATGCTAATGACTCACTATTGTTACTTCCCTGTGGAATTTTAGTTCATTGTGAAAGTTAAAAAGTGATCGAATGACAGCGCACAGGACTTCCCCCCACTTTAGGGGACCTGGTGCTGATGATTTATTTATAATTTTTGTTTCAGCAGGAGCTATGAACCCCTGTCAAAGATCAGGGCTCTGCTGTGCACATGAAGGGTGTGCAGTGTAATGGAAAGATGGTCTCTGTCTCGGCGAATTTGCAGTTGAGGCGTTGAAGCGTTTTGCTTTCATGTGCCAGGAGCGTTTGAGGCTGTTGAACTGGAGGAGAGAGGGTGAGCTGGGACAGGGGTGCAGTAGAAGGTCCTTTGAGAGATGCTGGGAAGGGGGCCTTTAATGGATTAGTACGCTACATTACTCGTGCAGCGGTATGTCAGATGTTAAAAACCCCAGAGTCAAAGGGACAGGCGACAGTAATAGACTTTCCATTGTTAGCAGGGAGCAGTGATTACAAATTGCATCCAGGAGCCTGCCAGATAAACAGGTTGAGAGAGAACATGACCAGAGCAAAGACTCTTCATTAAAATTAGTTCTTCCTGTCATGTGCACAACTGCTTCACAGAGAGTGGGACTGTGGCTGTCTGGATTATGGAAGATCCAGACAAGTGGGCTGCAGAGTAAGCTGTCATGTGCTCTGATACTGAGTAATGCAAATCAACTCTGTTCCAGGAAAGCCAATTCCATGTCAGCCTCTACATGAAAATTATCTGACTTGAACAAGGGTTTCTCTATGAAGTTAAGGGAATTATTCCTAAGGATTAGAATTTGTCTCTGTCATGGAGAAATGGCCAGAATGGACTTCAAAGTGCAGCTAAAAGATGAGATAATGTGAAACAAACACTTTTTTAAAATAGCCAACAGCCCAGAGAGACGAGCAAGTCAGCTTAAAAAGTATACTTCTCTCTGAACCATCCAACCTGCTGTTTTACAAGTAATGCATGGCATTACTGCATTTTTCAGTGATTAAAGATGGAAAACACCTCTCAGTCCATTCTTCTCTGGGTTTGACATTTCATTTATACCCAGGGTTGCTATTCCTGTGTGTAGTCAGTTGCTCAGTATCCTTAGGCTTGAATGGGTGATTCAGAGCTCCAGGAAACCCCAATTGCCTTTGTTTTGCTTTTAATCTAGATGGCACTTGGGAGTAACACTTGAGCCTGCTTTTTTTAGGCAGTTTTTCAAGTTCAGAGGATCTCCTTGAAGTTTGCTTCCTGCAATCCTTTCATCCAGTCTGTTTGAAATTCTGCTTTTCCTTTGGCTTTGTTTGGCATCTATTCAACTATCTTCTGTTTTGTAGGAACGATTTTCTGCCTTTATAAGTGGCCCATGATAGCTTACTCAGGCTGGTAATGGTGGAAGACTGCTCAAGCTCACTGAAAGGTGACTGAAAGAATTTCACCACTCCTCCTGACTCATGCTTGCAGTTGCTAAAGGGAATTCTCTTTGTCCTGGGGTAGGGAATATACTATGCATATTCCTTGCTCTCTCTACTGTGTCTCTTTATAAGATGAACTCACATTATGGAAAGGACTGAATTACTCGTCTTTTCTGTGAGCTCAACTCTTGTCAGTCCACAAGTACTCAAGAAGTCATGAATAAAGGAAAAAAGGAGGCTGAGTTTATTTTTTGTATTGCCACATGGCTTTGAACCCCACTTCTGTACTTCCTCTCACTGTTCATGTGTGCATGAGCCCTGAGGTTGGAAGGATTTTCTCTTCTTCCCTTCAGAAATTAATGATGTTTCTCCCTAGTGACTCCAGTTCTGTGCTTTGCTTTTCATGAAAGGAGTTCCAGACACCCTTTACTTTAATTCTAGTGGTATTAAATCATGCAGCAAAGCAGAGCTCTGGACTTGCACTATTTAGATGCATGCATGGTAGCTACTCGTGTTCAATTCTGAGGCTTTGCAGTCAGCCCCAGTTCTAATTTGTGACGTAGCAGATTGTCATTTGTTCCTTGAAGCAGTCTCACCTCCAGTGAGTCTTTGTGTGCTGCTTTATGTGCCTGGCTCAGCCACCTGCCAGGACATGGGATCACTCCTCCAGAGGTGCTTGTGCTTCCTCTGTACCCTAAAGATTTGAAAACTAAAAATTTCTGTGTGAAGTACAATTTAATAGTTTGTGGAATTGGGTGGGTTTTTTTTGTTGTTGTCATTGTACAGAAAGATGAGAGAAATGGGGGAATGAAAAACTGAGCAAGAAATATAAAGATCTTACCTCCTCATGGTGTCACACTACTGCTGGTATTTAAGTCATGGGGAGCAGGCAGTATCTCCATTACTGATTTCAAGTTTATCATACTCTGTCTGGTATGTACAGACATTATAGCATCTTTCCTGTAATTAAGGGTCCGACAACATTGTCATTGTCACCCCTGTACTATAATGGACTAGACCTTGTATAAAATAACTAGCTATGAGCTGAAATTTTATGTGTGCTCTCAGACTGAGAGCCAGCACTTCCTTTATTTTAAGTCTGGTTTAATTATAGGTGGGTCTGCAAGCACCACAAATTAAAGTTGTGTGGTGCTCTCATTATACAACTCTATTTTAAATTGTGCCTTGCTTTATCAAACTCTAAGCAGCTAGGATTGAAATTTTCTGGAGCTGCTGTCTGTATTAAGTGGAATTATTGAAAAATTTCAGTTAAAATGAGCTCCATAATTTCTGAGATAAAACCAAACATTTTTCTTTAGCATTTATTTTGGGAGTCTCTTGGGGGTTGAGGTTTTTTCATTATTTTATTATTCTTAAGAAGTGATATTCTGATTTTTATATTAGCTTTAAAGCAGGGTTTCAATATTTGCTAAGAGGAGGTGGGCTTTTGTCAGTGGATATAGCATTTTCCTTTCTCATGTGAATTTGGGCAAATTGTAAGTCTTTGAAAAATTAATTGGCACATGTGGAATCTCTTCTGTTTATGTATAATTTTAAGCTAATGTTTCTGATTCTGACTTTGTTAAACATAGTTCCAACCCTCTGTGTGTGTGGAGGGCTGACCAGGCAGCTGGTCCCTGAGAGCTTTGGGTTGTTCTGAGTGCAGGGACTGAGAGAAGCCTGTCTCTAATGGGATTGTGTTGGGGTGTCATAGCTGCAAGTGGGGAACCTGTGCAGACAGTCCAATAGGAATTGAGGCTAGGCAAAGAGAAACTGGGATAAAGTGTTGCATGAAAGAGGGTGAATGGTTGATACAAGCCAGTGTGGGACTGTGTTGGGAAGGGATCACTTGGAGAGCTCATGATGGGAGGTGATGCACAGTCTGGGTGAAGGTGGCAGTGCAGTCAGCTCCAGTGAGAAGCCAAGGCTGGTGACAGGTCCATGGATGAGGAAGAACGGGTTGGTGATACTGCCAGAGGAGTAGATGAGGGCTTGCTGGTAAGATGTAGCACCCAGAAAGAGGCCTATCATCTTGGTTTAGGAACTCTTAAGTTTTGCTGTTTTTTCTCTCTGAGGAAGTATTGAGAGACTCTGGAAAGCTATACCTCCCAGCTCCCTTGTGTAAAAGACAACCTGCCTCTTCTGTCAACTCTTCCATTAGCTCACTTGGCAAAGGTCTCTGCCATAGTCTAGGGTCTTTTGATGGCCCCTGTGGATGCAAAATGATGCAATGTGATGTATTTTTAATGATTTTTTTTTTTTTATGAGAACTTGCAAAGAAAATTGCATTAAAGACATGTTATTATGGTTGTGAAGTCAAGCCCACACAAGTTAGAAAATGCCAGAACAAAGTCAGGCTGTGGACCATTAATTCAGGCTCTCTGAACACTATGAAATGATCTGTGGTGCTCTGATCACATACGTCTCTGGTCAATATGACCTCTGCCACATTCAGTGCATGAGGTGGATGGTGGCTCCTTGGTGTTAACTTAAAAATAAATAAATAGAATTAGTTCATGGGCTGTGTAATCATGAGGTCTGAGCATTTATCCAGAACTGTCTCTAGGGAGGTGAGTTGTCTCTGCAGTCTGTCATCACAGCTTGTGTGATATTACAAGGGGGAAAGTGTCTGGAGCTTGCTCCTGTTGCAGTTATTGTGTTGAGATGGACATATCACCACCATTCCTTTACTAGCAAACTACATGCTTTCTTCTCTTAACAAACTTTCCTCATAGCTCTTACTCCTTTCATACACCTCTCTCAGGTAACTCTTGACTCCTTTTTTTATAGGCAGCTTCACATAGATTCTTTGTCTTGCAGGCAGTTCCACATAGCTCTGACTCCTTCTGTCACTCTGCATGACTGGCTAAACCCAAGCTGTCCCTTTCCCACCTGCCTAACCCTGACTGTCCCTCACACAAAATCTTCTCACTGTATCTGCCTCTTGCATGACTGCATGTCCCTTACCTCCTCACAGCACAGCCAGCAGACTCAGTCTTACACTCCAGCTCAAACGACAAGTGCCTGTAACTAGTGGCCAGCTAACCCACTCCTTTATATCCCCCAAACTGGTAGGCCAGACACAGATGTTTCCACTCCTTGGTAATCAGTACAACTGCAAGTCATTGGGAAAGGTTCCCTCCTGCACTGTCCTTTCAGCCTAGCTCTCCACATGCTCCAGTTACTTTGTCCCTGCTTTGGTACCTGCCATGTACATGCTGACAGGCTGGTCTCAAGAAAAGGGATAGGACTCTGTTCCCCACCTCACCTGCAGTTAATGGGGGTATGTCTGGCCCTAAAGCACTGAGAGACTTTGAGCCTCTTGAAGCAATTTTGTTTTTCCCAGGGCTTTCCTGGCAGGGTGTGACATCATGCAAACCTTGTGGCAACTGGTTTTTAATGACACAGTGGCTCTGCACGTGCTGTTGTGGAACATGGTACAAGAGCTGGACTCTAAAACCAGTTTCCTGACAGCAACAGACACTGGGCAAATTGTATGAAGACCATAACTACATGGAAAAAATATGAAAGGCAGCTGAGGCTCTAGAGGGAATGCAATGTGGCTTTGCCTGCACCCACACCATTACTTGATATGGTGCTAAACAACATTTTGGGATTTCAGCCACCATAGCACTGCAACCCCTTTCCAGCCCTATAAAATAATGGGCCAGTGGTCTAATAAGTGCTTTCTTTGTCAATGAAAATCCAGAATGATCAGGCTCCCAAGCAGACTTTTCTCCCTCAATTTAAATATGAAACTGCTTCCTGCATCTATACTACTCCTCCCTGTGCGTAGGAACAGCTGAGGTGCATACAAAAACGGATGCCATGTTTTCTGCAAATAAATTGCATCACTACGATATAACAAGAAGGCTGATAAGGTTGAAACTTCATGTCATTTTTGATTAATATGTCCATTTGCAAATTTGAGAGATACAACTAGTTGAGGAGAAAGGAGGGGAAAAAAGTGATGGAGTTTCACTATTGTTTCTGAATACTGTGTTTCTAGCAATGTACTTGCTTTTGCAGACTTCAGTCTTCCTGGCTGAAACAAGAACATCTATGGCCTTGAGGTGGTTTCTTCTGCATTTTCTTCTGCATGGCCCACAATATCTGTGTGAATAAACAGGCACTTGAGGAAACTAATCCTTAATAAAGATACAGTGCCAGTTGGTCCTAGGGAGTGAAAGGGTGGCTTGGTGTGCGGTTAAGGCAGCAGGGCTGGGACATGAGCTGAGCTTAGCAATAGCTCTGGCCCAGCTGTTCCTGCAGACATCATGGATGGCCTCACAGATGCACCAGACCTCAGACCTGCTGTGGACAGTCCTCCTGGTGAGGAGACTCCTTTTTCTGGTCATGTGGGATGGAGCTCCCACCTCCTTTCCCAAGGTTATATATTGCTATAATGAGCCAACAGCCTCTGCTGCTGTTGACCTCCATCATTTTGTTTAAAGGTATTGAGTCAACAAAGAAGGGCTGAAACTGTGGATTTATGACTCTTGTTCACTTGCTCTTTATTTGGGAAAAGTCACCGCCCAGTGTGAAGAGGTTGCACTCTGAGAGAGGTGATGAAATATTGTCATTGACCTGCTGTACAGACCATCTGTCTCTAGCAGGGCTACTCTGGAATATGGTGAAGAGTGTTGCTTTTTCTGTGTGGGCTTTTTCATTTAATTGGCCTTGATTCACTGCTAATTTTTCTAGAACTGAAATCAAAGCAACCCCCAAAACTTTAAATGCACTGTGACAATCTGAAGCCTTGTTATTACCTATGTCTTGAGACTATCAGTTCTCTTAAGAGACATGAAGGAAATTGTTTGACAGAACATGATGGATTAAAAGATGATTGTTAGCATATAGATGCAGCATAAATTTAATATTGGGCAGATAATCTTGCCTTTTCTGCACACTGTTCCTGACGTATTATCAAATATTTCAATGAAATAATGTCCTATGATTATTTAGGTTTTGCAGCTGGAAAACATCTGCCCCGTAGAGGCAGATGGTGCAAATGTGTGCAATGTCTTTATTTTTTCTTGTGCAATTATGTCAAAATTAAGGCTCTGTGAGTGCATGCAAGTGATTAAGGAGAGCAAGTGTTACATAGAAGTTCTCATTATCCCTGAAACTGTTATTACAGCCCTACAAATTCATGGCTAAAAAGTATAGATTTGTTGAGCTTGAAAATTAAATTGCAGTACTCAAATATCCTTATTCTAAACTGACTAAAGTGTCTCTTGAAGATTAATTTTGGTTCATTCTTAGAGGTATACTTGTGGATATTCCATATCTTTTTTTGGAAGTGTAGTAATAATTCCATACTCTGAGCTTGATATTCTATGCATCCAAGTGTATTTTTTTTTTCAGCAAATCCCTCTTTTCCAGGTACTGCTGGGCAACAGTAAAGGGCAATTTGGTAGCCTGTGTTGATCAAGAAAGAGGGATTTATTTTCCCATTTTTCTCTCTTCTGCTTTCTGAGAGACTGTCTTTTGTGGATGGACAGCTGATTTGATTTTGTGGGTTTGTTTTTTCTTTCAGTGAGTACACTTCCTGGAGGTAATAATCAGCATAGGCTGTATCTTTCTGGGGTAGTTTCCACTTTGGTTGCAATACTCATCCACTTGCAAGACCTGTTTTCTGTGTTACTTTGTCAGAATGGAACCCAATAATGATTTTCTACCTTAGATATCATGAGGAAAGACGTATGTGATGGCAGCTCTCCAGTGACCCTACTGCAGTATTCATAATGCAGAATTTCCCAGTGAGAGCTGGAAGTCTGTAGCCAGCTTTGGGATGATGTTTTGGTGAGACTGGGCTCCCAGGGATGCTTGTATATTTTTTTGTGGGCTGTCATTGTAATGTTGGGGGAGGCTACCTTTATTCTGTGCATTATCACTCACTCCTTTGTGAGCAAAATACACCCCAGTGTTAACTGGAATCTGGTATGGGAATATGTAAAGAGAGGAAAGTAGGTAAAAATTTATAGCAATTGTCTCTTGTTTGGCAGGAATGATTTCTATTATATCAGCAAATACTTTGTTTTCCCAGTCAGTCTTGCAAAATAATGCACCTCCCAATTCCCAACAATGAGATTAAATAACATCACTTTTCTTTTTTTTAAATCTGTGTCCCAGTTTATAGCTTTTTAGATATTATTAGGTTGTATATTACTTAGATGTAGAAGGAATGACACACTTTGTGTATTGGGAGAAATTTGGGGTAATTTCAACAGGATGTTGAACTCTGCGATGCAGAATTGGAAACTCTGGAATCTTGTCTGCTACGTGAATTGATGATCCTTAATGGTAGACCATGTAATCTCAGTACTGACCTGGCTGGACAGATGGCTAATTATGTTGATTTTATATCCTTCACAACTTTTATTAATTATCTGGTTTTTTTTTTTTTTTTTTTTTTTTTTTTTGTTTGTTTGTTTTTTGTTTTTTTGTTTTTTTGGTTTTTTTTAATTTTTATTTTTTATGGTGTTTTTTAGGGATAAGTTAGTATTTCAGAGAATTTGTATCTGCCATGCTGGCCTACAGGAATGCATTTGGCATATTAGCTTTCTTTTTAACAGTTGGGTTTTAATATGTACAGAGAGCATTTTGCTCTCAGAGGCCATCTGAATGTCTTCAAAAGGTTATTGAATTGTTTATTGATCTACTTCATTGCTGCTGTTCCTCTGGTTCTTTTTAATATCTTGTCACTTAATCCAAAATATAATGCCCAGCTTTTAAATTAAGGGTTGTGCAGGAAGCCGTACTTGTGTAAACATTAGGGTATGTTTCTCTTTTGAGTGAGAATGTACTAGACTGTCCAGTAAATATTGCTGCCATCAGAGTTTTATCCTTTTCATGCCTCTCACTTTGCATAGACTCATTCCTCTCTTAAGAAAGCTGAAGTGTCTGGGATTTTATCTTTTAGGTTTTATAAAAGTCTTATCTCTTATTATGCAATTAGAAACTTACAAACTAGTTCCCTGACTAAGAAAATAAATTTGATTAATTTTCTTTCCTTTCCTTTAATATATTCCATGTATTTCTCTTACATGTTTTAAATTTACTAGCTAAAAGTGTCTGTTGATTACCTCCCTCCACCCCCCATTAATTTATTCTATCACGATTTGAGGTTTTTTAAACTTCTGGACTAGACAGTTGTCAGTGGCAAGAAATTCCATAGTTAGTGTATTTATTTATTGGAAAAATGTTTCATTTTTAATCCTGACACCTGAATATTCATTTGTGGATTTTCACACTATATTTTAATTTTTTGGATAATAACTCCTAATTCATTTTTAAGCCTTGTATGATATTAAATATATTTGTCATAACCTGCATCAATTTCTTCTTTTTTCCATTATTAAGATTATAGCTTGTTAGCTTATTTCTTGTACAGAAGTGGTTCCATATCTGGTTATCTTGGTTGCCTCTTAGTATCTCTTCTATTTCTAGATTTTGCATTTGATCTAGCCTTTCTAGTCCACTGGATGATCTTCTACCATCAGTGTATACCCACAGCAAGGGGGTTTCCTGATACCAAATTAATTTTTGTGATAAAGGAATGTAGAAGTGTGTTAAGTGGCAGAGTGAGAAATAAGACTTCCCACTGGTGATAAGGCAGATTTGGAGCTGTTTCATTTAGATGGACAGCTTCTCCAGATAAATGGCTTTGCCTATGAGGCCATGGTGCCTGTTTGCACTTGCCCAGCTTCTTGCCCACCTTTGTCTCCCAGTAATAAAACCTGGACACTGTTTTCCCAGTGCACTTAGGATGCAGCTCTGAGTTACTGGCCAAGTGTGTGTCATGGGGCTGCTGAGTGACCAAACCTCATAAATTGGCCTGCTTGTGTTATCAGCCTCTTCTGGCTGAAAGGCAGAGGTTTGTGCCACAAGTTTCAGTTCAGATTCGTATATTGATGCCTAGAGGATCTGGAACAGAGGCGACACAGAGTTAAGGGAGGATTAATGGATATTTATTGAGAGGCCTTCCAAGGCCACACCCTGGCAGTACCAGTGCCACAGTCGTGGCCCCTGTCTGGATGGCTCCAAGATAGAGGCAAAAGAGGGCTTGTTCACATGATCTCACATCTTTATAGATTTTAGTCCTTTTGCATACAGGAGTCAACCATCCAGTTAATAGTCTCATATTGTGAAGTTTCATCATCCGTGCTTGCTTGCTGGCCCACCCTCCTCTTTTCACATTGTTTTTGCTTAGGGCCTGAAGTTTGAAGAAATTGTCCTTGAGTCCATAGCTGGAATTGGACTATTTTGTCTTCATCACCCTAAGCACAACGGAAAAGCTTGTCCAAGAAGAACAGAAAACTCGGAACTTAAGGTGTCACTGGTGTTCACTGTGTGTTATACAAGACAATTTTCTTTTCCTTTTCTTTTTTTAAAGAAATCCATGAAGTACTCTTTCCACTCTCTCTACCCCACCCAAAACACTGAGAATGAGTGGAAATATTGCAGAAATGGGGGGAAGCTTTTAATATTTAAGGGTGCAGAAAGTAAGCTGTTGCATTAGAAATGGTCAAAGTTAAGGCTACGTGTGCAGGGTTATATCCTTCTTTTATGCATGCTGTCCCATCAGTCTTTGGTCACTTGCATAGTGCTTTCTTTTCTGTAAAACATTGGGTATTGCAACAGCAGAAATGTGGTAAAATCTTAGAGTAGAACTAGATGTGTTTATTGATGAGATTTTTTTTTTCTCTTGCTGGCTTCACCCTTTTGTTGTTTTATATGAGTCTGTAGCTTGACGAGACTGCTTCTCTCTCCCATCTCATTGTAAACTGTCGTTCCCTACCTTTTGAAAACCTACTTCAAATGTCACTGAATAAAAAGCAGTGGAGAAAACCACATTAGGAGGGGGAAAAGGAAAGCAAATCCTCAGCTCTGTGAAACTGCCAGTAATGTTCAGAAGCTGACAATGATGAACTGTTCAGCTAAGTATAAATAGTCTTCTCAATCTGTGTTTCTTGTCTTGTGAAATGGTACTCATTATTTTTTTTTGCCTTTTTAAATATTTGGTGATCACATCATTTACTTTGTGTAGTGTATGCCTCTGTTGCAGCCACTCTTTGCTTTGCTGTACATGAAAACCAGGAGTCTACAGACTGTCTGGTAAGCAGCAAAATGAGCAGTTAACTGTAGCCCAGCCTAGTGTTTTGTGATCTGCCATGTATTTTACAGTGAAAACACCAGGACAGAATACTGCAAAATTGACAGGTTTTCATTGACAGGGATTTTAATCTTTTTCACTGTTTACATACTGAAGATGAGGACACAAAGACACTTCAGGAAGATTTCAAACAGCAGCAGCAGCAGCAAGAAAAAAAAAAATCCTCTCTTTGGGGATGAAAATGTATCATGTAGGCTGTTTTGTCATTTTAAAGTTAAAACATTTATTTTCTCAAGAGTATTAGCTCAGGAAAATCTCATATTTTTTTAAAGCAGTTAAGTAGCCAAGAAGTCAATAATATGTTTAAATGTGTAATAAATGTTGACTTTGTGCCTTTATTCCATGATACCTTGTCATACTTGACATAGTGTCCTTGCATAGACTGAAGGCACATCATTTCTACTGGATATATGAGAGGGTTTGTGAAGGTTTGTATTGCCCCATTAAAAAAAGAAAATTGTTGCCATTCAAAAATGATTAAACCTCTATCTCCTGATTATGATTTTTGTAAAATACCTTCACAAAATAAAATCCATTAAGAAAATAGATACTGTGCTGCAGGAAATCTCAACAAACAGAAGTGCACAATGGAAGTTGTGTCTTTGGGTAATCAAAGCTGCTGCTGCTGCTAGCTCCTGCTCTTTCAGGTTTCACTAATTGAAGTCCATTGACTTAAATCCATTGTTTGTATTAAGAAAGGGGGAAGGGACGAAAAAGAGGCTCTGGGGTTGGGTTTTTCTTTTTTCCAGTATTGTCCCTGTCAACATGCCACAGTTTCATCTGAAACAAGGGATGCATGAAGCTTTTCAGTCTGGGTTTTGTTTTCCTGTATTTTTTATATTTGTTTAATTTGCTGGCTGGCAGCTCTAAAAATCACTTAATCAGCATATTTGGCCCAAGTACTAGGCTTGACTTGAACAAGCTGACAGTGTCTTGGCTCATGGACAACTGAGACTAGTTTGAATTTTTGTTCTGTAATCTGTATAGGTAGAGGTGATGGAAGAAGAAAATAATAATCTGAAAATCTGTCTTGTTCCTTTCCCAGCAGTGCCACAGAAGTCAAGCCCCAAATGCTCCTTTTGATCTTGTTTGTAACCTCATGTAGCTTTGGAGAGTCACTTCTGACTTACAAGACCCTCTGTGGACAAAAGGAGCAGCTCTCTAATTCCACTGCTCAATTTTGCAGGCTTGCTTGTGTTTGAGCCACTTGGTCCTTTTGCCCTCTCTGAAGCACAAGTGTATTGCATTTACTTTTGTGACCTGAGGAGCTGCCAAGCTGTGTAATCACATTGGCAGTTCTGTCTGACCAACACAGAAAGCATCTTTTCCCTCTCTGAATTCAAGGAAGTCATCTGAGCTGGTTACTGTGGCAAGCCCTATCATGACAAGATCCAAAAATAACCTACTATTTTTTTTTTTTTTTTTTCCAGGTACTCCACATCTGCATTCTCCAAACTAAGCAGAGTAGGGATCCGACATCCTCCACCACTTCCTTTCATTGGAAACCTGCTCTTTTTCCATGAGGTAGGGTGTGTTTTACTTTGTGTCAATGGGAAGAGCGGATAGGCGGCAGGAGGAATTCAAGGGAATCCTACAGGTCACTGGTAGCACCTCTTCAGGCATGTCCCTCTGGAAAGGACAAGCCAAACTCAGCTTTTTGAATGAATTGGTGGAAGCAGTTGTGTGTAAGCAGCTCTAATTCCAGGGTAAAGTAAACTTGAATGAAGGAAAATGTATAAACTCCTGCAGTTAATTACTTGAGCTTTTCCAAGGAAGTTCATGCCCTAAGTGAAACAAACTTAGTTATATGAATAAAGCAGAACTGGTTTGTTCTGAGTGGTTTGGCTCCTACAACCTGTCTTTTTGTTTGCACTTTTGCTGACTGTTTTTATTTATTTATTTTAAAGTCTTTAATGTTGCTTGCTCCCAAGCAATAACTGGCATTAGGTACTGCTGAATGTTGTTGCTCTGTGCCACAAATATTAGGGCTGTGAGGAAGAGCAAGAGGTGGCATTTTGCCTCCAGATTTCATTCTCTTATTTTTCTCACCCATCCTCTGCCAATAGACTGCTGCTGCTGTGTTTTGTTCCTTGCTCCATTTCAGTGGAATTGCTGAGGGTCCAATATGCCTTAATAATGAGGAGTGGCCATTTCTCTGGTTGGATCTTACAATAAAATCTCTCTAGTGTGTCACTGTTGCAGCCCAACGACTTTTCAGGAAATCTGGGCCAGCTCCAGCTGCTGCCCAGTTTTCCCTGTTAAGTGCATGGTCATCAATATCCATGTTGAGATTTGAATTATTAATGAGACTATATTGCCTCTTACCTTGATCTTCATGGTGATTGTTCTGTCAATATCTGAGTCATTATTAGATAAAACCCTTTTAAATACCAGTTTTACATGTACATCTGATTTCATTTAGAAAATAGCATAAAAGGTAGACTTAATCCACTCTAGATTAATTTGAACTGGAATTGGCAGGGTGACTTTAACTTACAAGGGGTTCTGGTGGTATGGGATGCAGACCAGCTCACGTTCAGTCTTTGGGTTTTGATTCAGCTGGGTGGCAGAAAGCCACTCATTCTGTAGCTCCTTGGTGAAATCCAGGTGTCATTAGTTACCTGCTAACACTTGCTGTTAGGTAAAGGTGCCTGGAGACTTAAGTTTGTTTGGTATGTTCTAGACAGGCTGTACTACGGTGGAAAGGTGAAAGTTTTGGGAAATGTCTCAAAATGATCATATGATCTGGTAGGCAAATTTCATTACTGGAAGATCATTCATTAAGTTAAGTTAAGTCAGACTAATGCAAAAAATTGACCTTGATTTTACTACCTTTTAGGAAGAGAAACAAATCAAAGGTAGCTGATAAATTGTATCTTGGGATAACAAGAAATAACAGTTTTGAAATGGAGTCGACTGGTGCAAAGCTACAAACACTGCCAGGCTGTATGTCCAGCACACTGGCATTTCACCACCCATCTCCTCTACCATGCTATCACTGCCCGTAGGAATGAGCAGGGAGGAGCCCAGGCTCTCGGTAATTTTTCTTCCTCCCCTCATGTATTTTGCCATTTTTTCTGGATCTGCTCCTGGGTCTGCTTTCCTAGAATAGTGCCCATAGCAATGTGCCAGTAATGAGAGTGCTGCTTTTGTACTGCAGACTCTTGTCTATGAGAGCATTTTCAGGGACACGAGTGCTCTCACTGCAGTCAGTAGAGGACATCATCCACCTTCCCTTTCCCAGGAGGGGAGAACCAGGGCATGCCCATCACCTTACTGGAAGCAGGGATGGTTTTAGGGGCTTAGCTGTGAGGGACACAGCTGTGTATGAGTAGCAGCTTGCTGGGGTTGGGTTTACTTTATATGTATTTCTTTTATAGGAAGTAATAAAAGGTTGATTTTTTTTTTTTCTATTGCTCCATCTATAGTATTAAGAAGTTCTTGCCCTTCTGTGTTTATGTAACCATTTCCACCAAAATAGTGGTTTGAAGAGTCTCCCTTTTAAACAGGCTGGCTCTTTCTTGGTATTGCTAATCTTGTGCAGGGAAAACACATGATCCACACTCCCATTAAATCATCAAACTAGTGCTTTTCAACCATGAACATTTATTTCAAAGGAATTAATGAATGGTGACTAAGAGGAATGAATTGATATGTGCCGTATGGGAGTCTGCATATGTGTAATTCATACATTTCCAGCGTCAAATTTGGTCTGCAAATTAACACAGGTTGAAAAGCCTTTAACACAAATGAGATTTGGAAGATAAAATGAAATCAGGAGGCTTCAACATATGCAGCCTTGAACTCCAAAAATTGTCCTCATCTAGTGGATTCAGGCTTTTCTCCTAGAATATGATTGCTAGAAATGTAAAGAAAAGAAATAAAGCAGGAAAGGAAGTCCCTTTGACATAATAGAGTAAATCTAGGACCTGGGAATTTAAGAAAGAACAATAAATGTCAAAAAAATCTCACCAAAATTGTGTAAGAAGTATTTTACAGTTTGTAATGGTATAAATTCAGGGGTTTGCTTGTCTTCTCCCTTGCTTGGGTGTAAATCACTTCTACTGAAATAAGTGGGGTTTCCTGTTTTGCTGCACTGTGCATGCAAACAGAGCTTCAGGCCTTACCCTTTTTTTTTGCAATTCTTCTTCTTTAAATGTGCCTGAAAACAAAGGAACAGTTTAAGCAGGATTTGAACAGTTGTGCTGGGTTGTAAGGTATTTAATAAACTTTCAAAGGTATTTTAAACAGGAAAGTATTTTGTTAATGAGGGTTTTTCAAAAAAATTGTTTCAGGGATTTTCTGAACAGTGTATTTTCTTTGAGTAAAATAATAGCTGTTAATATAGTATCTCTGAGAGAGGAAGTGGAAGTGTGGAAAGTAAAAGGGCTAAGGAAAGCCTATCTCCATCACAGAAAAGGAGATTTTAAGAGCTGGCTTGGGAAAACAAAGTTATTTTACTGTAAGTCACCCCTTCTCTTGCTCGTAAAATAAAGGGAGATAATCACACTCTGAAACTAAAACATCTCAAAGCTAATCGGCTTATCTCAACAATGAGGAGATAGGAAATTATTGCAGTTCTGCAGCTGGGAAATTATCTGAGTCCAAGATATTAGATTAAAAATTCTTCCATTGCATGAGAACAATTTGTGGTGGGTAAGTCTGAGGTAATAGTAAATATAATTAGGCTGCTTTAAAAAAGCAGCATGTTCAATTTTTTCCAATAACTGAGCAGACTTGCAGTCGACAGGCTGCTGTTTTGGACAAATTCCTGACTGTTTGCTCACCTCTCCATGTGCTGCATTTTTCCTATGAGTGGAAAAATGTGAGGGTTGTTTGTGATAGCTGTGTAATGGTTGACACAGGGGTATACACAGCATGGACTTTCACACTGTATTTGTATGGGCTTTATAGCAGCAGGTTGCAGAAAACTAAACCAAACTCTTTTATCAGTTCCCAGGCTAATGATTTTATTATGTGACAAATGCTCTGAAAACTGAGAAGCCACATATCTGCATCACCCTTTCTCTCTGGCAAGCACTTGACCTGTTGCTATGGCTGTGCTGTTCTTTTCTCCCCCTTTTCCATTCCTTTCCTAGAATGACAGCTATGCTGTTTTTAAATGTCATTGGCTCTGACATTTGCACAGCCCTGGTCGCCTGGCACTGTACCTGTGTGCACTGCTCCCTACCCAGCCTCCTGGAGATCCACACTGTGCTGCAGCAGCTTTGGGGCTGCCCCTGATGTTTTGGGGTGGTGGGTGTGTGGGTTGCTGCCTTGTTTTGGCCCTTGGTAGGTGGGATATGCAGCTGCGTGCAGCTGAGTGATGTGCTTTGGGTCCTTAGAGCGGCGTGATCATGTGTTGCTTTCCTCCTATTACTCCTTGCAAGCTCCAGTGATGCTTTTGGCTGTCTGTGTGCTTGTATCCCTGCCTTGCATGTTAATGAAAGACATCACTCTCTTTAGCCCCTCTCAGCTTGGACAGGATGCTCTTTGTTTACTCTGTTTATTCCAGTCTGGCCTACTTGTAGATCCTGGGCTACCCTGGAGCGGCCCATTTCTGCTGAATGGAAGTGGGGGCTGTGTGGGTGCTTTGTCTTGATTTCAGTTTGGGATCTGGCTGGGCTGTGTTATTTTATGGCTGATGGGTGGGAGTGGAAAAGGGGGAAGTGCAGGGAGGAAGCAGAAAGCAAATATTTTTTTTCTTTACTATGCATCTGCCAAAAGCATCCTTTGAGTTGGACGTAAAGGAAAATAAAAGGCAGAGTCCTTGCAGAAATGAAATTACCCTATGTCTAATTTTTAGCCTAGAAAGCACTGTGTGGGTGCTTAGAGAGAGAGGCTGCTGCATTTACTGCTCTGGAATTTAATGACACAGCATTCAAACCTAAACAAGATTGAAGAGAGGCAAACAGTGAGGGGAACAAAAAGGGGGGAAAGGGAGGAAAAGGATCTCTCAGGCTCTGGACCTGGATTGAATTACAAGAATAATATGACTTGTATTGACAATGAAAGCCTGCATATGGTTTTGTGTTTCTTTGTACAGATAAACAACAGAAGAATGAGATAGGGAGTGTGTGTGTTTTGCAACTTGATAGCTATTTGTGTGGAACCAGAAAGGTTGGCTGTGGCATCACCAACCAACCTGTCTTTATCTCTCCCAGACACCTGTGGGCTGCTGACTGCTAGAACAGACCTCTTGGGGTGATCCAGGCTTCTCTTATGTCCTGGGAATGCTACCACCCTAGACTGGAAAGCCTGTACATGCACGTGGTGCAGATCTAAACCTAGCCATTTCTCTGTCTGCAACATGACAGAAAACCTAGGGTTAGGTGTGGGTTTGTGTATATTTCTACATCTATAAAGCCAGTCTCTCTCCCCTTTAAAGATGTATATTTTCCTAGTTTCATCTGATAGTCTGTGTTACCTCCTTTGATCAGACGTTAGCATTGTCAGATAACCTGACAAAGTTGGTGCAGTGTCTGTTTGTGGGAAGCTAAAGCAGGAAATCAAAACAATTGGCTGTCTCCTGCTTGACTAAATGCTATTTGCAGCCTTCAGCAAGGGCTAGACCTCGTTTCTGAGACGAGCATCAGGTAGAGCTGTGCTGTATCTCACCCCAGCTTCTCCCTGCACTGGTGGGGATCTCAGCAGAGTTGAGTCTGTGTCTGGGGCAGCAGTGTGTGCACTTCAGAGACTCTTCTACAGAGACACGATGTCCTTGGCTTCTTTGCACTTGCAGTGTTTCCTATAACTGTGTTTGCAAGATACACCTGAATGTGACAACTTTAAATAACATTTGTGGATGCTGAGACAGTATGAGGGTGCACAAAGCAGTTGGTAGGTTTGATTTGATAGAAAAAGGGGATGAATCATCACTGCCTTGCTGGTCAATAATGGTGACCCATGCAATGAAGGTGGTAGTGGTTATGACAGATGCCTCTGGTCTTCTGGATTATACCATTTTTACTTTGAGGGAAGAAACAATTCCTTTTTGTATTACAAGAAATGGTGTGCTGATGGTGTGGCTTGTTCCCAGAGCAGCTCTAATATTTATTTTTTGTGCAGCACTGTGTGAATGCTTCCCATGGTCTTCAGTAGTTACCCCTAGAAGGAGATGTAGCACCTCACTGATGAGCATAATCATGGTTTTGGTATACCTTAACCCATGTTTTGGTTGTTCTTTTTGACACACTTCATGCTTGCCTTATTAAATGCTGCATGGGGGAGAAGAAGCAATGGTTGAGGCAACTGGTAGCTCTGGAGTGGAAAGGGGATGATCTTGTCTGTGGCAGCACAGAGAATGAGAAGAGGCTCCCTTATCATGCTCCTGGCTTTCCTCAGACTGTGTGATTTTGGACAAGTCTGACTGGGGCAAAGCTTTCTTCTTTTCTGGGTAAGCAAATCTTTCTTTTATTCACCTTGGGCCTCTTTTATCCACCTGCAAAACAGTAAAAATGGTGTTCTGGAATAGGTAGGCCTGTTTTTTGGTCAGGTTATGGTGAAACATTTTGGACAACTTCTCTGGGACCTCTTAGATTTGGAGAAGCTGATATCACTGCTGTCTTGAATGAACTGGGATGTTCCCAGGCCAGAGGGAGTTTATATGTTTTTGCAATATTCAGGGAGCAAGTTGGGCTGTGAATTAATACCAGGCCTGAGTTCTGGCCTATGAATGAAGGTAGCTGAGTGAGGTGCTCCTCAAGATAGCAGAATTGAAGGATACTTCTATCCTTGACCACTGTCCTTTGATGGGTTTTTGGTGGCAGCTGCCAAATGACAACCAAGAGCAGAGGTCTGCATCATTCAAATGACACCTGACTTGTGAGAATGGTGTAGGGAAGTTTGCCATGTGTTATGCCTTTTGGAGAGTATATTTGCACGTTCATCACGTAACCCTCTGGAATTTGCTATGCAGCCCCCTCTTCTAGCTGTGTGTACTGATAAATTAAAGCCAGCTCTGGCCTGACATGCAGCAGCAGTGAACCCAAACAGCTGAGCTACAGTGTTTGAGCTGAGAGAACTGGGATAATGTGTAGTTGCAAAGGTGGTAGTATACAGGTAGAGCCAGTGTAGTCACAAAATGGACTTTACTTTGGGCTCCAGAAGAAGTTGGGACTCTCACCTTGAAAAGCAGCAAAGTAGGGATATGTTTGAACAGGAGGATTCCAATAGCTGTTGTAGTAAACTCAATGAACTTTTACATGTGGACTTAAAAAAGCAGGGCTATTTCTTGGGTGTCACTGTCTTCCATTCAGTTTTGCCTGTAGTTGCACTGGCCTGAAAGGAGTGGGGCTGGAATAGAGAAAACCTTTTAGTCCTTGAAATTAGGAAAGAAAGCAACAGAGCCAGGGATACGATGAATAAGAGCAATTCTTCTATTTTACGTGAAACTGTAACTTGCTCACCTTACCTGTCAATTTGGAGTTTGGAAGCATCCTATGTTGCTCACCTTCTTATTGCATGTGGAGAATCCCACAAGTGGAAATCCAGTTCTTCTATGTCAGCAAGACCAGTATGTGTAATAATGGCCAGGTATCACTTGTAATGCTAAAATTATAGCAGGCTCAGATGGGGTATTATGAACAGTTGTTATCCATGAGCCAACAAATTTAGCAGAGTCTTAACTTCATTAGCAGTGTCTAAATGCATTAGCCATATGCTCCTCAGCATATGGGTAAATACATAACAATTTATTTTCATTAGGGTTTTCTTACAAGTGCTGCTAACCCAAGCTCCACTAGAAATGTTTACAGCATGACATGTCTTTTCAGATAAGAAACTGGCTTTCTGTACAGCAAGTCATCCTGAAAGGGTGACAAGCAAGATACTTCCCTGTCCTTTCTGGGAATAGGCAGGTGTAGCTTCTATGGTTTTGATCAGCTGCATCTAGCTAGGCTTGGTTTCTGCAAGGCTTTATATTAAAATGAGTAATAAAAGGCTTTCTCTGCCTGTTCAAGCACGTGCTGGTAAATCCCTGATATTCATTGTGTGCTGCCTTCTGGTTGCCTGTGATGCACCTCAGATGGCATCACCACCTGGTAGCTTTATAAGACTCATGGCCTTCTTGGTTCTTCCCACTTACCCCCTTCCCAGGCAGGATATAGAGTTGAAATGTAACTTTTCCTAAGAGGGGCTGAGTGTGGAATTAGATTGTACTCATGGCCTATAGCCAAATGAATGTGGTGATGGGAAGGCAGGCCAAATTTGTAGGGTGGGCACTGGGATGGGCTGTGAGGGTTTCAGTAGCTGCAAAGTGGCACAGATGTAACTTGACCATTGTGTGCTCAGCGTTCTCCTAATTTCTCAGAAATAAATGAAAAGCTTTTTTCTTTAGAGCTTTTTTTGATTTTTTTTTTTTTTAATAATCATTTATGCAGCTTGATCCAGAAACATGAGTTGTCTAGAAAGGCACTGAAGAGTAAGAAAGGACTGATCTTATTGGAGAGGTAGAAAGTTCAAAAGTTAATCTGTTTCTCTGCGGCATCAGAGGCCTCGGCACGTCTAAATTTAGGTGGCAATGTAAAACAAGAATCAACTAGAGTTAGAATCTAATCAAGTGTTTTTTGAGAACTGTCTGGGTTTTTTATTGTGGTTGGGTGGTTTTTTGGTTGGTTGGTTTTCAGAAAAGAAAAATCAACAGAAAGCCTAAAAAAAAAAATAGGTGTGCTTTAAAAAGAAATGTATTTCAAATTGCTGTATTTTCTTTCTGTCTTTGTCATCATGCAACACTGATGAATGGGTGAGTGTATTGAATGGTAGTCTTGGGTTGTCCTTGGACTTTATAACTTTATTTTTTTTGTTAACTATTAGCCTTTTTTTCTGCTTAGATTTTGTAATTTTGTAATCTATGAATTTTAGGAGATTTATAATAAGGCAGAGGGAAAAGTGAAATGTTCTTTGTGAAATTGCTCTGGGACAGTTTTAAATATACAGGTAGCAAAAACAACTCACTGAACATTGGTAGCTTATTTTACCTTACTACAAAAAAATTGAAAATCATAAACAAGAGAGAAAGAAACTGAGCTACATGTTTCAAAATATTCTCAACTACATATTTTCATAATAAAGTATGCAAGAAATAAACATTAAAATAATTGCAAATTAGTCTTTGCTATTTGCTGAATTTCCATAGTCTTTGTGTGTTATATCTGGATTTTTTTTTTGTTTGTTTTTTTGGTGTTTTTTTTTTTTTGTTTGTTTGTTTTTTTTTTTTTTTTTTTTGTTTTGTTTTGTTTTGTTTTGTTTTGTTTGTTTTGTTTGTTTCTGTGAGTGTAGAAAACTTAACTTTCATAGGCAGGATGATGCCTAGGTTGATTTAGGTAGGATTAGTGAAAGTTAGGCTAAAGAAGCCATAAGAAGTCGCATACAATGATACAATGATGGGTTGAAACATTCTCTATGAAGTTGAGTGGGACTCTAAACAGGGTTGTTATTCTTCTGCTGAATGATGCTTTTCCTGTTCCACTCAAAAGGGAAAAGGGAAAAAAATGCATGGAAAGAGAGGGTGTTGAAGGGAAGTATCTCTTTGCACACAGAAAGAAAGAGGATGGTGAGCCCCAAAGTCTTCCCTGATTTGCCTCCATTTGCTTTTATTTCTGTGTATTGAGAGGAAGCAGTGGATGATTAGCCCTAATAGCATAAGGGATGTTTTGGCTCTAGAGAGTAGTCTAGGAAAGCACAAAGGGGTATGAATAAGAAATTGGTGATTGATACGTGGTTTTTGCAGACATGTGACCACATCTGCCTTGATCTATTAATATGCTGCAACACATGGTACATTGTGAAAAGTGTGTGATGAGGCAGAAGGAGGAAGGATAGCACTCAATTTATCCTTATTTTTGTTGCACTTCTGAAGGCAATCTAGGGCAGAAGCACCTTGCAGCCAAGGTGGAGTGGAAAAGGCACTTGATCACAGAGAAGGGGAAAATGGGAGAGCTTTGTGGGGAAAAAAAGCAGATGGTGACCTTATATCAGAGGTCTCTATTTTAATAAAGAGTCTCAAAGTTCATTACAGATAGAATTAGGGACCTTGCAAGTATCTTGTAGTTATATTTGTGTTTATATTTTTCCCTACCTCTTTTTTTTTTTCTTCCCCTCCCCAGTGCCCCAGGGAGCCATCTCTAAGACCTCATAAACGCGAGATTTCATTTTCTAATGCTATTTCATTTCCTGGATGGAGGACCTGCCACGAGAAGACCAGACCTCAAATTATAATAGCCCTATAAATAACTCCCTAAGGCAAAGGAAAAAAGGAAAGCCTTTGAAAGACAACCACAAATGCAAAAATGGAGGTTTTGGGTTCTTGCAGAACCAGACTAAGCAGTTCTAGTTAGAACATGGTTAATTTTTTGGTTTCCCTGTTTAACTCTTTGCATTGTTTATGTACAAAATTATATCTCAAAAGTCTAAAAGAGGTCTTTTGCTTGAGCTTAATTTTCTACAGTGTTTTGATGCCTTTTGGCCTGTCTTTAGATCCTGCTAAAAATGGAATTTCCAGGTAAAAGTGAAAACAATCTAATAAACTGACTAAATCAAATACAAGGATGGATTGAGTAAAAATAATCTGAAAATGCAACTTTTTTCTTCTTTCTGGGTGAAGTAGTTTTAATTCAGCAGACCCAGACAGTCTGCCTGCTTTCTGCTGGAAATCTGTGCGGAATTGGCACATTGACTAGAATAAAAACATTCCCGAGGAATCGGCGTGTTCTGTCAAAACATTTGAACAGCTCCTGTCTCCCAGAGCATAGCACTGCTCTGGAGCCAGCAAGGGAGCTCTGCAACGCGTGGTGCAGGCTTCCCCTCCAACCTTCCATCTCAAATCCACCTTTTTGCATAAGCACAGGCCAAGTGTTTCAGGTTGAATTATATTTAGCTGTGGAGTTAATAGACAAGGCAGTTTACAAGAACCTTTTGCACCATGGTTGGACCTGTGTAAGGCTGCCCTTCCTCTGTTCCCACTAAGGCTGTGTTGTACATGGAGTCTTTTAGGTTGCAAAAGATTCTCGAGTCCAACTGTTAACCCAGCAGTGCCAAATCCACCACCAAACCATGTCTCTGAATGTCTCATTGACATGTCTTTTAAATACCTCCAGAGATGGTGAGGATGGTGACTCAACTACTTCCCTGGGCAGCCTGCTCAGTGCTTGACAACCCTTTTGGTGCAGAAATGGTTTTTCCTAGGGTGTGAAGGAAATGTCATGGAGGCAAGGTTGGAAGATCCCAATATCTTCCTGGAGCAGACTGGGTCAATACAGTGGCTGGGGACAGGCAGGCTGGCAAATGTGAGCTCCAGGAGAAGTCCTGCTGAGCAGGGATGGGACTCCCCACAGCAGATGTCTCAGTGCCATGTCTTTTGCTGCTGCATACTCTGCTATGTGTGAGGTTACCCTCCAGCAGCAAAGTTCAACCTCTGGGTTATGGAGTAATAATAATAATAATTTTTATGATTTGATAAATTTAAAAGAACTAATCTTTGGTGAGAAAGTAGTACACAGCAATTACAGTGTTTAGCAGATCAAAGTGTGATGAAACTCAACCTTTTTAGCTTGACGCTGATCGCCTTACTTTTGGTAAGTAGTATCTTAGTCCCCCAGCTGTGAGATGAAGGGGGTCTTGCTAGTAGTCTCTGCTTGGTATGAGTGAGACTGGTAAAATCTGGCCTGCAGACAATTTACTAGAGATAATGTCTGTTATTGAGACTAATCGCTTAGGAATGTAATTGTATCATTCCTGTTACCAAAACTGATATTCCCTGCCTGACTCCAGTTAAATGACTTTTTGCAGAATTTCTGGGCTGTTGCGTGCTAAGGCGTTGTGGTGGACAGCAGGTGGTTGGTGTTTGAAACAAATGAAGTTTTTCTTTATACTTGACAGAGAGGTGTGGCTTAAGCAGTACTTTACTGTGCGGATGCACTAGCAGATGGTGTCCTTTAAGGCTGTACATGTGACAGTAGCCTGCTTGAATGAGTATCCATGCTAGTTTTAAAACCAGGAGGAAATTAAAGTCCGAATGAGCCACTTCCCTTCTGCTCCATCCGGTAAGGGAGGGACCAAAAAAGTGCTTCACTTTTGCTGCTGAAAGCACTCCTCAGCATGATGTGTCTGGTATGGAAAACCAGCATGGTCACACCCACACAGTGCTGAAACCCTACACCCTTTTATGTAACCAGGGCAGTCTTGTACCTGCTTGTCTAAGCCCCATCCAGCAGAAAATAAAGATTTATAAATCAGCATAAAAGTAAATAAGATGGGAAGGCAAGCAACTTGATGTATGTGCTTATCTTTCATTTGCCCAGCTAGTAATTTGATATAATTTAGAATACAAGTGGCATACTGAGAAATGTGATGGAAGACAATGACCTGTGCCAGCTTGAGCAGGGAGGGCAGAGGTGGTTCACAAACCAGCCCTAAGTCTGCATGGATTAGTGTCGGCACAGTAGACTTGCAGGGGATGGGCTATGAATGTGCATTCCTAACTCTATTATTTATCCCCTGGGCCAGAAGGGCCAGATGTGTTGCCTTGCATAGGCAACATTTATTCTGTGAATGATCATTCCTGATGGATCCCCTCTAGACAGTCCAAAAGTTACATTACTGAGCCCTACTATTTTATGTAGAAAGACAAGACCGCCCAATCCAGGGCCTTTAGGGAAGGGAGAAGGTAGAATTGCTGTGATTTCACATTTTATCAACAGCTGTATGCTCCATGGACAAAATACTTATATACTCTTGTCTAACCCAAGGCAGCTGAAGCCATGCTTTGGTACCCAAAAGTCTAACCATATGACTTGTCACAGGAGTTAACAGGCGTTGGTACTTCTAAATGTTGTTATAACTCCTCTTATTTACTTATGGTAAGTCTAGCCTGCTGCACTTAATTTTGTCTTAAGCATTATGCTCTGCTGAAAAAATATGGTCACCTTTGGGACTCAGGTTTCTGGAAACTGAGGTTTCCCATCTGGTCCAAGCAACCTGTTGATGTCCCTGCTGATTGAAGGGAGGTTGGAATAGAAGGCCTTCAAAGGTCCCTTTCAACCCAAGATATTCTATGACAAAAAGATGAAAAGTTAATTTGTCACAATATGCCCATATGGGAGGGGAAAACATAATAAAATCATTCTCTGAACAATTATAGCAAATATATGTTAAAAGGCTTTAGGATATTTCACAATTATGAGCCCACCTTTTGATAGGTGAGGTAACAGACTGGAACAACAGTGTCAGAAATGAAGCCTCTAAATATATTATATTAGTGTCTTGCAAAGGTCTGAGACTTGAGTTTGTGCAGACTTATCACTGTGCTAACACAGGAGCATTCCCTTGATATGTTGAAAAGTTATCAGCTGGACAGGGAGACTTGAGAGACAGGTAGTGTGGTTGTAGTTTTATGGGCAAGGAAACTGAGGGCTGTGGCAGTACCAATTTTGCTTCACCACCCACTGAGACCAAGAGCTAAGTGCTCTCTGTGTTCACTGGGCATGGGAGCAGGTAGCCAGTGATTCCTGAGCTTTTGCAGGAAGAGGTTGTGACAAAGGCTGTGAACTGCATCTGCACTCACTGGGCTCTGGCACAATTGATGCCACCTTCCCAGAGTCCCTGTTGCTGCAGGAAAAACTTAAGTTACGTGTAGAAGGCTAATGCCTCAAAACATCTCCACTGTAATAAATAAGTACCTGAAGTTGAGAGTTCAAACCCAACTTGCTTTTCTACTACTTTTGTAGTTGGTTTGGTAATTTTCATTTGGTTTAGGAAAAATAGAAATAAGTGTTAAATTCATGCTTAAAAGATTGCATCTCTTCAGACAGATTTGTAATCTTTTTTCTCATTTTCAACAAGTAAACTTGCTTCTGCAGCAGAGAGTTTGACATTAAGTGTCTTGATAGAATAATAGGCATGAGATGGATTGCAATCTATTGCCTCAAGACTTTGCCAATCATAAACTAAAATCAGTTAATGCATTGAGTTAAATCTTGCTATATTGGGCAATGTGCTAGTAGTATTAAAAAAATCAATCCAGAAAAGATATTGATTATATTATCTCCATAGCAACAAACAATAATAGGATAATGTTAGCTTAATAATTGTGCTTTGTGAAAACCTTTCAGAATAATTACTGCGTTGTGGTCTTTTCACAATGTGGAATGCAATAACGCTTCTTCCTTGACTGCAGTCACCATCAGCACTGCGTCAAGAGATGTTGTTTTTGTGTGCATGCATATGTATTCATGGGTAATTTTGCTCCGGGTGAAACAATTCAGCAGACTATTTTGGGATCCATTTTTAAATGGTCAAGACCACAAATTGGCAATTGTTTTCCGTGTGGCTTGTTTTCTCCCACCCCCCCTGACAACTGGCTACTGTAAAAAGAGGTCGTTAACATTCCTTTTCCTGCCTCTTTCTTTACATGGCACAAAGATTTCAGCATGTAACAAAATTAAATGTCCAGCTACTCTGTTAAGAATTTGTGGGAGAGAGGAACCCTGCTCTAAAAACAGTGCATCGTATCTGTTCCTTTAATTGAATTTAATCTATCATCATCTAGGACTGACTTTTTCTGCAGGAGCTGAGATATTTGCCTGTATTTTAGGGGACCTGGTTCTCTTGTGCATCCTACGTTGTCATATAAATAATAACCTGAGGTTGTTATGAATATATAGAGATACTTTTCCTACATATAAGTAAGGAGGTATATGTATAACATTTTTAGCCTGAAATTTTGGCAGGAGAGTCAGAGGACTGATATATACCCTCTTCATCTGAGTCTTGCTCTTTACTTCCACATCAACCCTGTAATTTATATCTTGAGTTTAAAAGAGGCATTAACACAAATCCATAATGAAGGAGCCAAATTTTTGGAGTGTAAGCTCTGCTCAGTAATAACAAAAACATCTCTATATTATCAACCCTGTGTTCAGCACAAATCCAAAACATAGCCCTACTCTAGTCTCTGTGAAGAAAAATCACTCTACTCTAGCCAAAACCAGCACAATTGTTAAAACCTCCCCATTTAATCCATGAAGTTTAACCATCCTGTGTCTATGAAATGTCCTTGGGGTCCTGGCAGTAGATCTGGAGTTTGTTCTCCTTCTGATCATGCCAGTATTTCGTGTTGATCAAGGGCTGGGTTTAGAGATCAGGTAGCACTGCTGCTAAATCTTGCACTGGCAGGAGCTTCCCTATGGCTTTTGTATGGTGCCCCATGCTATTCCCAGTGGTATGGTGGGATTGCCCCTTTCCTTCCAAGGACATGAATGTTGTATAGGGGTCACTCCTCCATGGTTTTTGCTGTAGGACAAACACTGATGTCAGACAGGTTAAACTTTTAGCACTTCTTCTAACTGCGCATAATTTTATTTTGATTCTTATTTCTGGAGAGGTTTAGTCACTCGAACATCCCATAATTTGTTTTCTTCCTGTTTACCAAACAGGGATCCCCTTTTCTTTGAGAACCTTCAGAAGAAAGCCCATGCTTTGAAAGCACCACCTAAAATAAGTTACCCTCTTGGACCTGAGAATGTGCAAGTGCTCTGCTCTGTACAGGTGTACTGTGTACATAAGAAAAGCAGGACAGTGAAAGAGTGCTGACAGTTTTCTATCTGAGATGTCTTCATTGGGAGCTTGGTTGTGCTGTTTTCCTCTCCAGTCCCTCCAGGTGGTTGCTTTACAGGGAGGATGCGTAGGAAAGTTGTTTTATATCCCCGGCAGAGGTCACTTTCCATCAGTGGCGCAGTCTCTTACAGATGTGGTTAATTCACAGGGAGAGGGAGGAGCAGTGGTTGCTCTCAACTTTATGCCTTTTGCCAAAACATCTAGGCCTGCATAAATGTTGTACTGAATGAGGGTGCCAATCACCCTTCTCCTTTCCCATATGCAAATGAATTCAGTTATGAAAGGACAGCTAAATGCATTGGTTCCTCTGGAAAATATCCGGTATTTGCAGGTGTGTAGCGTCATTCATTAAAAAAAGAAGCAAGCCCAGATGGCTTGACAAGGTGGTTTTTTTTTTTTTTTTTTTTTTTTTTTCTGGTGTTGCTGCAGAATCCAGCCCTGTGTGATGATCTAGAAACAGAAATGAATGGCTGGCAGGAGCCAGTTCAATCTTCACCTCCAAACCCAAGTTCTTCTATCTATGAAATTGTCACAGTTGAAACTCTGACTGTGTTTGACACATCCTGTGCTAGCCAGTGATCTTACTGATTGCTAGAGCTCCCAAATTCTCATGCCACTGCAGTCTCCTGTTTAGTTTCCTTTTGCTATCTTAGCTCCTGATGCTCTCTGCAATCCTCTCTCCAGCCCACACAGGGATTGGCACTGTATGTTTCTGTCTGCCTCTTCCTAATCCCTTTCCAGGGAGACCTGATTTGGCTTTCTAGTGTTTCTTTTTTTTTTTTTTTGTGCTCAGATCCTACCAGCTACCACATGGGTGGCTTGGGTCTTAAACAGTGTTTAACTTCAAGACTTACCTTATGAAAACAAGGAGATTTTGCTGGAACAGTTATTTCAAAATAGGTGAAGAGTCAAACTGCCTGCTGTAATATGGCTGTTGGGGCTACAGTTTGTCATATTCCCAAAGGTATAAAACTGTTTTATTTTGCACAGGATCTTACAGCATGTCTCTTTCCACAGTGCTTTGGGGTACCTACCTGGACCTGTGTCACTCTGGGAGCAGGATGAAGTGCTGGGAATGTTTGTTCCCATGGCTAGGCTGAAGATGCTGCTCTGGAGACACATTCCCCCTCCTGTCCTGCTGAATGTACGGGCTCACCTCAAGCCTTGTGTGTGTCAAGCTGATGTGTCTGCCCTTAACCCTGTGCCTTTTACAGAGGTGCCATGTGATAGATGGGAGCAAAAGGGACTGGTTGTGCCTATGCCTGGCCTGTCCATGCTGCAGATAGCAGCATGCTCTGCTCTCCGTCAGAGACCAGTGCAATCTATGGGGACATTTTTCTCTTTTCATGCTTGAGAGCTGCGTCCATACAAGGTGGGAATTAGACAAGAGGAAGCTTAGCTTGTCTGGCCATGTTAAAATACAGAAATAGTCCTGGTATCTTTCAGTAATGCATTAAGTGGCATGATTAATGTCTGTCACATGTAATGATCTTTCCAAGTCTCTTCCCTCGATGCCGTACTCTGTGTGCTGTCTAGTGCTATGGTTTGGACACAGTTTTTGTCTTAGCATCATCACAACAAAAGATCAAAATCTGAGAGGTGAATTTGTGATTATCTTAAGTTCTTTCACTTGTGATTATCTTAAACATGGGGGTCACAGAAAATTAAGTGGCATGGATTTTATAACCAGTTTATAAACAATGACAGAGACCCCTAGAACTACACAAGGGGAATATCTCTGAGGAGGCCAAGACATCACCCACTGAATGAGTAATCCTGTGTTCTATAGATGTTTTCTTGAAACCCACTTAGGCACTAGTGAGCAGTATGAGATGGCCCAGTTTGCATCAGAAAGGAAAGCTTAATCATTGTCATCCTAATTCTGTAGGTGAAGGTGTGAGATTTGCACAGAGATGTGTAATTTTTCCAGTGCTTATTTCAAAGTCTGTTTGCACTCTCTGGCACCCAAGACAGACTTTTTCACAATGGGTTTGGTTAATATATTTTATCCTTTCAAATGACACTTTCATGGTCTGAAGGCATCTGCTGTTGATAGGTCTGAGAAGGAAGGGGACACACTTCAGAAGTGGAAAAACTCTTTGGAGGAAAGGGTCCCTGCCTCCCTTTCTTGGGAAAGAAGTCAACTTTCTTTTCTTTGAATGCCACTTTTTTGCTCATGGAGATGGTGCTGTGTCATCAGAGTGCTCCCAAATCTTTGTTTTCCTTAAACTTAGCTACCACATCTGTATGTCCTAGAAGGAGTTTTTTCCATTTCTTCAAATTATGCAATGACTTTTTTGCTTCTCTGAAAGAAGGCCAGCAAAGAAAACTAATAAAATTCATTCACCATTAGTGAGATGTGCTGAATGCTTATGCTAATCCATCTGAGACATTGAGCTCACAGTGAAAATCCACATTGTGGTGGTCCTCTATTGTATAATCAGCTCCCTCCTATAGAGTGCACTGTAATTCTCAGTTTTCCTGTTGTAATTTGAGGATGTAGTAATATTAAGGCAGCAAAGGTGGTTAGCGATCCAGTGGAATTACATGTAAGTAGAGAGTGTGTAGGAGAGAATTACACTCAGTTTGGAAGGAAGACAGAAGACGTTTAGTGAAAATTACATACTTTAGTAAAAAAAAATCCATTGTTCCTTTCTATTTTTTTCTAGTTCTTGACTTATTATAAATATATGTTTATCAAAGGATCAGAAACTGCAGTGAGTCTGTAAGATCTCATATGGAGCCTTTCATGAACACACGTTGAACAAATTGTAATTCTCTTTGTACATGTCTTCATAATGACATGTTTTCTGTTTTGGACAAAGGTGCCTAGGAGCCTGAATAGGTGTCATCTGTGACATTTACTATGAAGTAAAATAAGGGCCTAGCAGGGGTAAGTGTTATCTAGACAATAGTCCTAGTAAAAATAGTAAGTTAGCAATTATATCTCTGTAGTGGATATAAACAAGGTCTAAGCTAACAGCAGGTAACTTTCCAATAGATAAAAAGAAATATTATTCTAGCCAGTGTAATCAGACTGGAGAATTCATCACTGCAATAATCAGAGAGTTGAATACAGCAGCTGGAATAATTTGAGGGTCTGGATTATTTTATGACTAATTACATTTGTAGCTATGCATACTATAAGAGCAATTCAATCTTAAGCTAATAGTTGAGTGAGGAAGAAACCTCCCTCTACTTAAAGCATTTTAGAGTTAGCCATGCATATAGGGTTCTTTTCCTCATGCCTCTCTTTAAAGCCTTAGGCATGTGATATGTCTGAAAGCTAAGAAACAGGTCAAATTTGTTGATATTCCTTTCCTTTCTCATAGTCTGTGTTTCTGTGGCAGAGAAGGAATGTTTTTGTAAGCTACCAAGGAGGATTGTGAAACCTTCAGCTTTTCTCTGGCTCTACCATTGACTTCTTATGTGACATTTGGCAAATTGCTTAATTTTGTGTACTTCCAACTCCCAACCTGTGACAGATGGGCATTTAACAGCCCAGAGATGTTGTGGAAATGAAGTTTGTTAAGTGAAATGAGATTGAAGAAAGAGACAAAAGAAAAAGCCAGGATCTCATTGCAGTGTGCCAAATTAATATATGAGACTATATCTGGACAAGAACGTGTTGGAAAAGTTAAGGTGAGTCAACTAGAAGTGTGAATGCAGTGTGCACATGTGAAAGTGTAGTAAATCTTTTCCATGAAAAGAGTCCCTCTTATTCTAGAAGTGACTGCAGATCTCCTTGAGGGTCTTGTGTAGATGACCTGGGTTATTCATCCTACCCTTAATTTTTTATAGGTATCCATGTCTTGCCTCCTGTGCCTCAAAACCTTTCTTGAGGTTCTTGTCCCCACTGCTCTGACTAAAAGGCTTCCAAAATCTTGCTACTTTGATAGTCAATAACTTTTATCTAATTTCAAGCAACGTTTATCCACAGCCAGTTTATCCTACTTTGATCTTTTAGTAATATAGACCTTTATATTAAATAGATATTTTTCTCTCCCTAGTGATCCCTCCCAGTACAGTTAGACAGCAAGCATGTCTCCTCCCTTTGGTCTGCTAAAATGAACTTCTGGTTAGCTAAAATGAACTCTCCTAATTATGACTTGTAAGACAGGCCTTCTATTCCCCAAAGATCCTTGTAACCCTTTTCTCCACTTGTTCCATTTTTAATTCATTCCTTTTGAACGTGGCAGCTCATCAGATTTACATGCAGCATTGCAGAGCAAGCCTATCTCAGATACTCTACATCTGTAGTTTCCATCATACTTTTTTCCATTATACATTTTCCATCATCTTTACCTTATGGTTAATGTGTCCATCCAGGTTTTTCACCTCTGTCTTATTTTCAAGCAATCACCTACTACTGCAGAAATTCTTGGTGTTAACATAGTATCTCTCTAAGGGCATGAAGCTTTGCTTTTAACTAAAGTTGCAGTTGTTCAGGTTCTTCAGGTCATTCATGTCTGGTATGACAACCTCAGTCTCTCTGATCCCTTTTGTGCCAAACTCAGTCCTCCAAACATTGAGCAAGGTTTGTCCCAGGACTGACTCTTGAGAAAACCAAGGGTCCTCCTTTCCTGGCTGTACCTTTTCTTTCTGCTCTCTCTCTGCTCACTTCCCTACAGCTTTGATGTTTACTGTCTTTTGTTTTTTATCCTGATTTGCATCCTTTGGGGTATGACAGTGGTTCCCCAGCCACTAGACTAAATGCTTTACTGAAATCTGTGTGCATCTTTCATTGTTCCCTCAGTTAGAAAATATGTTATTTTCCTAAAGAAAGATATCAAGCAGTGTATCCCATTTCCCATTCCAGAGACCCTCTTTCCATTAAATATTTGCTATGAAGTGGGGTGCCATGGGGCACCTGAGGGACTGTGAACTGGCTGGAGCTGCTCCATCCAGCCATCCACATTGGCAGTGCAGCTGCTTTCAGCTCTGATGTTAGAAACATATGGTGGGTTTTGTGAGGAAAGTCTGAGGACTCAGGGTCCCATGCACTGAGAAATCTTCAATGCTATTGAGATCAGGCTTTCCACTGTGTGTTTACCTCCTTGGCTCCCCCTCCCTCCAACACTTCAGTTACCAGCCTATTAGAATCAGCCATTAACCTGGTTAATGGGGAGAAACAGCAAATACCAGAAAAGATGACGTGCTTTTCTTAATTCCCATTTGGAAACTTGACTGGTTTAAACAGTAAATGTCTCAAGAAAAGACAAACCTCAGAAAAGGGTCCAAAACGTGTAATGCTGGCACACCCAGGCAGAGAAGGATGAGGTGAGTCACTTCACTGGTGAGTGGTCTTTGGGGGCAAAAAGGTAGTGCCCTGCCAAAGCTGCCAAGATGGCTTTAAGCTGGGGTGCTGAGTGGGCATGACTGAATTGTTTTGTACCATCTAATCCTTTTGGGTGATAGAATTGGTGAAGGTGATATCTGGATGCCTTCTTATCCTTTGTGTGATATGACTTGAACCCAAGAACATTTGTCCTCTCTGAGTGGGAGAGGTGACAGAAGAAGAAGGCAATGAAAGGCACGGAGTAAGGATAGAGAGGAAGGAAGAGCTCATGCAAGAGAGGAAATATCCATGTTTCAGGGAGGGACTAAAGCTGTTTCTCTGAAGTGAGACAACAGTTCTTTGTTAAGGGCAACAACTTCTAATGCAACACACAGAAATAAACCTGCCCACATAATTTTTATTAAATATCTGAAAAGGTAGAAGGAAAGAAATTTACAATTTGCTTGTTGTTTAGCTCAGGTAAGTTTTTTAAATTGCATAATGAGAACACATTGTCCAAATTTTCATATGCAGATTCAATTAGTGTTCAGTTGATTAGCCTTTATAGATGAGATTAACTTAATTACATAACACTAACCTCTCTTAATAACTATTAAGGGTACGAAGGCTGCCTTTAATAAATTTAGAAGGGCTATATGTGTTTTTTAAAATCTGAAATGACACACACATAAATTAAAGCAAATTACACACAGAGGACAACCATTAATGGTAATGATCAAAGGAAACAAACTATGTACGTAGCTCAGAATCAGGCTGCTTAGAAGTTCATGCTGTGTTACTCCTCTTGTCTGCTGGCATCCTAGTGATTTCACTGGGATTATTACTGGAGATGATGTACAGTCTGGGGTCATTCCTTCAAAGAAGGTTGCAGACTGATACAAGGTTACTTTAATTAAATGTTAGCTTGTGTTAGAAAAAATCATTTTGAGTACTAGGTTATTAGCAATTTTCTTTTTCAGGTGGTCTAAGGAAAAAAGACATTCAAAAGCCCATTGAATGCTAAAAATCTGATCCATAAATATTGTCTGCTGTCATTATGTATCATAAATAACTGTATAGATTTTTTTATCTCTTGATATGAGGTGTGCACTTGAACAATGATGCTGTGATTATTAATATCACAATGAAACAGATCACATCTGATATAGGATGATAAAGGTGGAGCATATATGGGACTAGTTATGGGACGTGGAATCTTTGGCTTCTGAGTCACAAGTCTAAATCCAGGTTGTTTTGGTAAAGTGACTGACATCAGATAATATCTGATACTTTTCAGAAGGGAGCAACAAGAGAAGCCTTTTTCCCTTAGCTGTTCTTGCATGGGTAATGTTTCCCACTTGCAGTGAATTTTGATGGGCTCATCACATCTATCTCCACAGAGCTCAATAGCTTTTGTGACATTCAGTACACTACAAAATTCAAGGGCTGCATTCTCTAGGACCCATTTCAGAGTCCAAATTTTGAGTTACTGTCAGGAACATGCATCTGCTGGATCCCAGTTTTGTGGCCCTTGTCAAACCATTTTCTCTCATGACCCTGAAGGAGCATAGTGAAGTTAATAAACTACATCATTTGTTTTCCACCTGCAGTAAGCTGAAATGTTCAAAGCATCTTCCATACAATTGGAGTCATTTCCCATTTGCAGCCATGATATCTGCAGGTACTGAGCAACTGAAAGGAATAGGTTGGATATGTCTCATGTTAAACACCCCCAAAATCAAAATGCATTGCTTCTCTAAAATACTGCCTCTTTTTGAAAATTTTGGCTTACTGCCTACAACCATTTTCAGAAAGAGGGAAGATGACATTGCTGCAGATTTTTTCCTTGCTGTGAGGAACTAGCAAGGTGAATATGCAATGAGGAGGAGCTTGCTGAAGTATCTGTCTTGGAGTAGCAGAGTCTACTGAAAAAAAATGAGAGGGGATACTTGAGCAATATCAGCCTTTTCATGTATGCAGCTCAAGCTTCAGCTTCAACATTTGGTATCTCAAGAAAAATGGTTGACAATGACCAGACTTTGCTTTGTCTGATGCAGACCCAAATCTTGTTCTCTTCCCTGGGGTTTGTGCCTGTATCCCTGATAGCAAGATTTGGCCTTGTGAGTGGTTCTATCCACAGATGCAGCTGATGATACACACTCAGAGGAAGGGGAGAATGCAAATTCCCTGCAGGGAGGCAACCGCCAGCCATGTAAACAAAGAACCTTCTGGGTGTGCAGCAGTCAGCCCACTTGAGCTGCTGTTTCCATGGTATACCAGATGCTTTTTTCAGGGGAAAAAGCTTTTCCTACTCCTGCATTATCCTGTTTGATGATGGATGTCCTCAGGCTGGTACCTCACTGTATGGGCCACATGCAACAAGTCCCCCCAGCCCAACCATTTTCTGAGTTGATGATGATAGTGCATATTCTGCAGCTTCCAAACAAAGAAAAACCCAAGTGGTTTTTTAAAACTTGGAATGTCATTGCTAACTCTGCTTTTAATTGTTACCGCTGAGTGTTTAATGCACAACAGTTCTTCCTCATGCATGTGGTGTCATACTGTAATACTGGGTGTTGTTTTGCTTTTCTGTTTTCTTCTGTTTTTCAAAAAAAACAGAATACATGTTTCCATTTCCTCCTGATTATTCTTTTCCTAATTGTCATGTTGCTTTATTGAAATTCCTGGTTTAGGCAGGTTAAAGTCACTTGGTACAAGTCAGCAGATGCCATTTCTGACTTTGCTGATCACCTGGTGGATAAATATGAAGAAAGGAAGCAAAGACAGGTGGTCTCTACTCCCATTTTTTTGTAAAACAGCAGCTGATTGTGAGCAGATGCTTGGTTATGTCATAGATACTAAGTACATGTGCGATTATGAAACATGGCCAAGTCTGCAATAATTGGTTGAAGCAAACCAAACTCAGCCAGTGTAAATAAGTTACCAAAAACACTTCTGAGGCTTGCTGTGCTTCAAACATGGCTTAAGGGAGAGGAGGGTTATGTTTTCAGGGTACTTGTCTACTGGAGGCTGTATTTGGGGGATGATGCTGCAAAACTGGCAGAGCTATGTGCATGTGGTATATGCCCTCACTGAGTCCATGCAGGTTCATTGGCTTTCCTCGTGGCTGTCAAGAACAAACACAGGAGCCTTTTTATGACTCCAGCTGAAATGTGTACCTTGGTGTGTAAGGGATACATGCACGCTCTCTCTGCCTTGTCTACAGTCCATGGGATCCTGTGTGTGCTGCTGGCTTGTGTTTCCCAGGCCTGCCACCATGAGACCTGCTGCCAAGTTCTTGCCAGGACAGCAGTGGGTCCCAGGGGTGAGCAGTGGAGGCAGGTGGTGGTGAGAATGTGTGGTGTGTGGTGCTGCATGGCATGAGAAAGTGTCCTGGAGTGTAGATAATGAAGGCTGCTTTTATTCCTGAGGATGCTTTCTCACAGTCTTTCCCAGGTGCTTTTCAACGCCTTCTCTCCTCCATCCTGCAGGCTAATACTTCTCATATTAGGGAAAAAAATTAAGTGTGGTTAATTTTAAGCCAGTGCAATTATTTAGGAGTCCTGGAGGTGAAAAAGCAGTTACTGGTTAACAGAACTGATTTGAAATGTGCTCTGCCTGACCCCCCTGCTGTAGTGAGCCAGAAGCAGTTCTTCCAAGAAGCTGGCTTTCTGGAAGGCTTTTGCACTGAATCATTTAAAGCCTAGGCTTCTTGAAAATGTTAATATCCTGCTGGCTCACCGGAATGCAGCCGGTGGGTACAGCAAGTGCAACACCTATGTGCGTGCCTGCAATCCAAAGCACGGGTGAGCAGGCAGCGTTCAGGGTGCCCTGCAGAAGGCTCAGGCTGGGAGGGAAGTGGGCTGGAGAGCAGCCCTGATCTGGCATCCCACGGGCCTGGAGGTTCCCCTGCCCTGCCCGAGCAGTGCCAGCTGTGCTTGTGCTGCTCGGGGCTGCTCTCCTGGCACAGCACTCAGGCTGTGCCCTGGGCTGTGCCAGCCTTGAGCCAGCCTGGAGAGCAGCGCTGGGGGAATCTGACCCCAGCATTCCCCCTTGCATCAGTAGACAGCCTTTATCGTGCTGAACAGTCATAGCCATTGCAGGCTAAGTCCTGCAACAGCTGGAGTAGCAACAGAAAAAGTGCAGGTGGGTGTGAATGTGTATGTGCCTTTTCCCCTCCCACGGTGTCTGCAGGAAAAAACCTTTTTGAGTTACCTGTCTATATTTGTGGTATTACAACGACTTTGTCCACCTTAGTTTCTGTGTGCTAATGCATGAGGCTTTTCTGCTTACCTTAGCAGTAAAGAATTGTTCAGGGTAGAATATATATTATTTTCAGGCAATATACATTCTCCTCAGGCCGTCATCTAATCCACCTCTTTCATAATTCTATCTTGAACATGTTTTCTTACACGCCATCCCGTGTTTTTGTATCTAAAGGAAAAGCTAGAGTTCTTGCCTTAAACTGGAGACATACTCTCCTGCAGAATAAAGGTATTCCAACTCCAGGATTTAAAAAAAAATAATATAAAAAGCACAGCTGTACTATAACAATAAAATAAATAATTGAGGGATTCTGTGAGAGGAAGACTGTAGGTGGTGGCAAGTGCTTTACTAATTTGGACAATAAGGTAGCACCCAAGGGTGGTAAGTCAGACCATTACTTCTGGTTGCCAGATTTTCTTTTCCTTAGTATGGTAAAATACTCTCAAAACATCCATGCATTATATTGGTTTGTTTATTTATGTTAGCAGTAGATGTATTTACAGTAATTTGTAATGTTCTAGCTAATATTCTGTGGTATGTTGTAACAAACAAGAAAGATTCAATATGAGACATAAGTATTCTACTTTGTTAGTGAATTTTCTCTTAAGAATGAAAATAGATCATGATAGTCTGTCTTCCATGAATATAAATGCAGATTAATGCAATCAAAGGTGTTACTTTTTCCATAGAAAAGTTGCAAACACAATGGAGCATGGTCCTCAAATATTGCAGTTTCATTAAAGCAGACTTTTTTATCGTTCACTTTTGTATCGTTCTGGGGATATATTTAGCACACCTTCTTTAGATTGATCAATTTGAATTCATTTAAGACACTAACAATTGAGTATAGTGGCAGGTTTATTTAGATAAATGGATACCAATTTTCATCAATTGTGAAAATGAAAGACAATAAAAATGCTAAAAATCTAAAAAATAAATCTGCTTACTATTCTGTAGAGTGTACCAGCTAACTGCCTTGTGCTAAACTCTGACTTGACAGGTTTGGGGTTTTTTAAGTAATTTCCTGTGCTTCCCTTTTGTGTAGTAAGTCATATACATATCTTCTTATTAATTTCTCTGTTAGTTTTCCATCTATTTGCATATCTGAAAAAAATCGAGTCAGGACCAAAATGATGACTTTAGTTTAAAAATAATAAACCATGAAATGGTAACAGATTTCGGAGCACAGAACATTGATGAAAACATGTTTCATGACTGTCCAGATATTTTTGGGGTTGAGATTTGTTTTTCCAGCCATCATTTCTAGATTCTGTTTGTCACATATGGACAATATTAGACGTGAGGTTATGAGTTAATACCATGGTTCTCCTGGCTAAGCTTCAAAGCTTTGTGTGAGTGGTAGAAACAGTGTGTAATAGAGCTTCAGCTAAGCACTTCTCTAAAATACTGTGTTATTTTTCTTTCTTCCAGGGTTTTTGGGAAAACCATACAAAACTCATAACAGAGTATGGACCTGTTTGTGGGTAAGCTTAGCAATGCTATCAGATTTCTTCTTTCTGGCTCTTGCTGTTTGAGTTTGTTGGGTAGGAGAGGAGAAAATACCAAGATAAGATGTCCATCAAAATGCTGAGTGCAGTGTCTCAGTTTGGGGGACAAAGGTGGAGGTGGTTTGATTACATGCTGCAAATACTCTTGGCTTATTTTAGTTCAGAATTTGCCATTGGACTTCATTTTTCTCTCTCTTATTTTAATTATGCACATAAAGTTTAGTACTTTTCAGAACTGTACAAAGCTACCAGTCTTCAGTAGTCTCTTTTCATCTGCATGTTCTTTATACTTACAGTGAACAGTGGAAATAATAATTTGTCATCTTAAAAAAAACCCTCAGTTTATGAAATAGTATGAATTTGGTTTAGCTGTTGCTATCTATATTTATGCAAAATTCCTAAACTTAAAATACAATGAAGTACAGATTAGAAATGAGGCATTCCTCTCTCTATAGCTCAGCTGTGCTATCTTAGCAGTTTATTAGAAGTAAAGAGGGTTTAAGCAGTATATCCCTTCGTAGAAGCCCTTCCACATTTCTGTGAATGTCATTTCTGTTCCACAAACTCCTTACTTTCCTGTTGTCATTCTTTTAAGTGGAAATGCTGCTGTCCCATGGTATCTTCTATTGTTATGGTCAGTTGGTGTTTGGTAGCATAACTAGTATTTATATACTAGTATATACTATATATATATATATATTTATATAGTATTTATAATATAATTTTTAATTGTGCAATTTGTTAATTTATGTTCAAGGTGTGAGATTGCCTGATCCTTATATATTGAAATACTAGTTATTCTACAAACACCAACTGACCACAAATTATGAAAATGTCTAATTTTTTTTCCCATGGACTGCAAGGAGTTTAAGATACTTGTAAGAAAGCACATATGAATGTCTGTGTGTATACATATTTGTTTACAAAAGATACCAATATGCTCTGTATGCTCTCCCAGCAAAAAAGCTCTAGCAAAAAAGAAGTCAGGCTCAGGCATTTGATGCTCCAGTCACAGCCACCTTGTGGCATTTCTGCTCAGCCCTAAGGACAAAGTGCTGCAAGAAGTGATGGAAATAATGAATTCCAAGGGTTAGGTACTTGTCTAGAAGGAAAACAATACAGTATCTTAGCTGGCCAGGAATGGGAAAAGATATTCATTAGTGCTGTGGCAGTTTGTATGTTGTGTAACAAATGGAAAGAGACTGAGGCTTATTATCTCTGTGACCTTTGGTGTGATGCCCTTAAATGACAATAATGTAAGAACACTGGCATTTATTCCTCAGTATACTTCCCTCCTTATTAATATCATGCCTGGTTTTTTTCTAGGCTGAATTTGAGACAAGTTACTATTTAGTCATCTGTCTGCTCGCTCAGCCAGGCAAGGCTATGTCATTGGAGAAAGAGATGTATAATTACAGTCTGTGAGCAGATAGAAAGTTTCATTTCTCCAATCTACTTACAGACTTAGGGAGTAAAACCTCTGTGAGACTTGTGTGGACTGCAAAGCTGGATGATTTGATCAGCCAGGATAGTTCTGCCTCTTTGGGGTTTTCCAGGTAGGAAGAGTGAGCATAAGTATACTTCCTTTATTGCATGCATGTAAAACTCAATTTGTGAGGGATCTAGGAGGCAGGCAGAGAAAAAAAAAATGCTGTTTATTCACATCTCCCAAGAAAACAAAGCTGGATGCAAACAATGCTGTGTTCGAGGTAAGGTCTATTTGTAGTTGAAGGAGGATGTTTTAAAGCCTGGCTTGCAAGCTGCTGTTCAATAGGTGGGGTATGTGTCAGGGGGTATTTATCACAGTCCTGTCAATTAAAGGAATTCCTGCTCCTTCCTTATAAGTCAGTGTGATTCTTTCTGTGGTTCTTTGAAATAGGCAAATAAATGGTAGGTGTGGTTTTTGGTTTTTTTTATGTGTATGTTCCCAGCAAAGTATTGGATCTGGCAGGTGGAGGAAGATGTGGCATTTTTCTTTTCCCAGATTGAAAACTGCTTTCCAATAAGCATAAGGAGCAATGATCTTTATTTCTACAGTGGTGAAGCGAGTTGAATACAAATCTTTGGAACTGAAGCCTTTTTTCTTCCTAAGGTCACTTGAATAGTCTGAATGATACCATCACAACTGTTTTCTTTTGTGTGTGAATTGGTTTCCTTGACAACAGGATGTCAAATCAACTTTTCAGCTTTAATCAAGTCAAAACAATATATCCCTTCCATTCCAAAAGGCCTCAAGTCGGAGAGAATTATTTCAAGTAAGGCTTTTGTAGGTCACAAAAGCTTTTTTTTCCCCTCCGCTCCCGTGTGCAAATCCAAAGGAGAATTGATGGTACTGATATTTTATAAAGACAGACAATGCAAATAGTCATCAGTTGTGAATTTGTGCTGTGAAAACTGTTTGTTTTCATACAGAGGTGGCCCAAGATGGAGGCCAAGGCAGAAACAAACAGTGCAAAAGCAGAGATGGAGCATTTCTCTTCAACAGGGGAGCCAAGCCACTGACTTGGCTTTTGAAGAGGTCCTGCAAGAGAGCAGAAATCTTTGATTTAGCTATAATTTGGAGTACCTTCTATAAAAATGCTTCCTCTAAAAGACGTGTGCTATTTCTCCATAACCAAAATGAAGTTGAAAATAATCCTATTTGGTAAACAGTGTGCTAATACATATTAAGATTTGCCTTGAATATTCCCTTATTCACATAAGACTTCTGCAGGAGAGTAGTCCTGTTTGCTGTGGAAATTAGTGATTTATGCCACTTATTTTTTGGATGATATTAATGCTATGTTACTTTATTTTCTCTCCACCATACCCAGTTGCTCCATTTCAATTGTAGGTTAATGGCTACTGATTGGAAATAGGTGATAAAAGCAAACAGAGAAATAAAAAGGGGCAACATATTTTATGGAATCAGAAAAGCAGCTTCTACAATGTTAGAGTGAGTTAGCTTTACTTTCTATATGCACTTAATATCCATTTGACTGCTCTGCTGCAATTGCATCATTATGGCTTTACAGAACTAAGCATGTATGGCTGATTTGGAGTAAAAGAAATCTGCCAAAATAAGTAATATATTCTTGGCCCACCAACATACTACCAGTGATTGTAGAAAACATGACACAGCCCCAAGTGGGCGGTTGATTGCTCTGGGATAAAGGAACTTATTCTGCCTTTGACTGTAGCAATGCATTTGGATGTGGGGAAGACTGTAAGATCATAACATAGACCTCACTGTGTATAATCAAAGGGTATAAAAACAGATTAAAATTCAGTGCAGTTTGTGGGGTGACACTCTTTCTTCATGTTGTTTTGCACCTGAAATAGATTGCTGCAGCTCTAACCCTATTCTTACTCTGCCTTGACTTGAACACTCAACCTGCTATGAGAAGTCTGAAGATGTCTGTAGTAGAAGCTCTGGTTTGTCACTGTGAGGGCTTGGGGCTTTCCCCTTTTGTGGATGGAAGAGGAACATGTGTTTCTGAGGTTTGGGCATGTGGAACTTGCCCAAAACCTTTTTCTTGCTTTTGCTGTCAAATACCTTGGGACAAATCTAAGGTGGATAGGGCAGGATCTCCTCCTGCAGGGAGCAGCTGATGTCTTCATCATGGGCCAAATTTAACTGAAGAAACAATGTCTTTATTACTATTTAATTTCACAAGTTTTTTAACTCCTTTATTTCTGGCCTTATTTTGCTTTCTGTGGAAAAAGTAATTCCAGGAAAAATATTCTCATCTTTGTTTCTGAAGGCTCGTGTAAAAAAACCTCAGTTTAATGAAAAAATCTTATCCTGCTTGATTTCCTCTTTTGCACTGGTGGTGGGGGGCAGGGGGTCTAATGGACTTACTACCTCTCTTGTGGTATTTCCTTTGATTAGATATTTTATATTTAGATTTTTTGTATTTCAGCTAGAGGAAATCCTACCTGGGCAATGATAGGGAAAAACAAGCTTCCTGTTGTTGTTTTATAGCTCCTCATAATCTCTGTTACCCATGTAACCTGATAGGGAATTTTTGATTTTTATTTTCTTAAAGAGCAGTATATTTTTTTGGCTGGTGTCAGGTCTTTCATATTTCATCAAGATTTATTTTCTTCTCACTGCTTTCTCTTTTATGTGTTGTGATAAGGTTCTTTGACTCTAAGATTGTTGATCAGCCCCAGAATTGCTAATGTATGTTAAGAGTTCTCTCTTTCTTCCATTAGCTACCTGCATATTGTACAGTACAGCAGAACCCCTAACTCTGAGCACATGAGTAATCACATTAAAATCAATGGTATTACTCAGCATGCTTCAGGTTAACCAGAAGTTTGTCTACCTTGCTGAATCAGGGCCATAAAAACCAATTACATTTGTTCCTTAAAAGTATTTTTAGTGCTGTTGGTACACATAAACACATAGTACTATTGTACCTGGAAGAAGTCAGCGGGGAAAGAAATATTTCTTCTTCCTTCCTCTTTTGATAGTACTTTGTATACAGAAAATTTAGTTGCTCTTCTGTGAAATGTGTTAGCTGTTCCCTCTGAAATGGAAAATATTATTGCATGAATGGACAGAACAATAGTGTTAAAGTTTATAAGTTAAACTTTCAGGTGCCTTTTTGTTTAATCTCTGTGAGAATTTTTAAATAGTAACATATTTTTTAAAAAATTGTCTTTAAAAAAAGAACTGAAACCAAACAATACTCCTGGCAGAAACCCCAGGACAGAATTCATGGTACAATGCTACATCTCCCTCTGAATTCCCACAGTTAAACATAATTAGGTACTGGTTATAGTTGGCTCCAATGGTTAAATCAAGCTGCTGGAACAAGTCCTGTGTTACTTTTGGGTATATCATCATTAGTTTCTCCTCTTGTCTTAGGCTTAGTTGGTCCTAAAAAAGACAGCCTTCTGTGGGACTGATGCCTAAAGAGTTACCCAAAAGGTGGCAGATCACACTGTTCTGAGAGCTGGAATCTGTGTCACTGTTATAGGTGGAATTGTTTTTGTGGCTGCTTGATCACTGTTGGAGTATTTTACATTCTGCAGATCTGTGGGCTGCAGTTTATTGGCAAAATCTACAGTAAATTAGTTGACCAGTTTAATTCTGGCATGTTTCAAATGTACTTAGGTCTCTGGAACGTTGCAAATTGATACCTAGTGTGCAAGTAATGTCAAAGGTATTTATTAATGAGCGGCTCATAGCCACAAACAAATCTGCTGTGTGGACTGTGACCTCCCATGAGAACCGTGCAACTTGAGCTTGTGTGCTCTGTGATGGTTCTTGATTTGTTACTATAGCCTCTGGCTGCCTCAGTAAAGTCCAGGGACATTTGTGTTCTTTATATTCACAGAGAGAACTCAAAAGCCCATTGAAAGTTCACAGTTCCAGCCCTTAGTGCAGTCAGAGCCATTTGGATGGAAACCTGTGGTGCAAGTGGTAGTCTCTTCTGTGTGTAAAGCTCTCCTGCTCCTCTCTGAGGCTCCAGACATTGCCCTGGGATGGCTGAGCTGCAGGCATGTGCTCACTGTTCCACTTTTTCCCAAGTTTCCTCCATTCAATCCCTCCATGACTCTACTGCAGCTGTTTAAGCCAATGTAAGTCAAAGACCTGATGTAATCTTTTACACCTCTGGAAAGAGAGCATGAAATGCAACCGTATGAGACAAACAGCATTTTATGTGCTCTTGGCAAGGCAACAAAGGACACTGCCTGTCACCTGCACCACGCTCCTGATGCTTGTTTTGGTGCTCACAGAGTGTGCAAACTGCAGTGAGCATAGCTCCAGAAGATTACTCTTGGTTTAGAGGAAAATCTCCGGGTTGGTTTGGCTCTGCTGACTGATTTACCTGGACATGGGATGATGGTTCTGTGAGATTGGCCAGAACTTTGTCAGCTCCTAAGATTGGTAATGGAAGCAGGCCCTTGTACTTTAAGCATCTGAGGAACCTGATTAAATCTTGGTCTGCTTCTGTGTGTGCATATAGCAGCCTTGTCTAGGAGATGGCTTCACCTCCATTTCCTCCTGCAGAGAGGTTTCTTTTTGTTTCCCTGCATGCTGGTACTGTGCAGCATTTAGCTGTTGAAGCATAGTCCTTGTGAGCTCCATCCTAGGATTATTAGAAAAGTGAAGTTTCTTTTGAAAACATGCTGAGGAGTGTTTTACATCTAATATACAGCACAGGTGATCTTTGATCTCTGCTGCCTGCTTCTTAGCTAATTAATGGTTAAAATTATAGTTTTAAAGGGAATGGAATTGCTGAACAGATTGCTTCTTCTTATCATATTACACCTGCATACCACAATGTGTCATCCTTATTCAAGGAAGGGGGGCAAATATTCTGAGTTACAAAAACTAGTTCCGTTGACTCAATTTCACATTGCTCTACTGTCTTCCTTATCTACTGGAGCCTGTATTTGTTGAACTTTTTAACAAGTAAAGTCCACCTTATAATTTCCCCCCCACCCATTTCCACCATTTGGAAAGAAGCAGGTGGAGAGCTTTTAAAAGACTGAAAAATCTGAAGCATTATTTCAATATACCAATCTTTCTAGAAAGTATGGGAAAACAGCAGCATTGTAGATTTTGCTGTGCATATTAAATGCTTTCATTAGAATTTCCTACAGCACTCAGAAAATGAAATCCTAAAGCTGATACATTCAATATGCAATGTAGCTATTAATGGTCTCTGGCTTCACTCGCTATGTATCTGATTATGAACTGGTGTTCCCAGTGTCATGCATGGTAATTTTTTAATGCATTTCTTGAATAATTTCTCCTCACTCTATGTAGAGGGAGGCAAATGCATCATGCCTCCCAATGTGTGTGTGTGTGTCCCCTTTCTTGGCAGCCTTTGAAGCAGATCAATTTTAATGCTCAGTTCAGGAACTTCTCCTGCCTGCTTTGGTCACTTCACAGGAGAGTCAAATTGCTGCCTCTCCAGATGGCTCCCTAATGCCAGATTTCCCTTCTTTCTGGCAGCCCAAAAAAATCCAAAAGCAGCTTGTGTGACTGTTCTGTGACTGTGCTACGAGAAGCACTGAGCAAAAGGGATACCTCTTTTCCACAGATCCCACACTGGGTCTGGAGAAGGATCCGGAGAAGAAACTGCAGATTAGCAGCATGTTGTCTGCAAGCCCAGCACAGGCTGGAGCATCCATGGCTCTGGCCCTTTCTCATACCACAGCTAGGAGCCCCAGGATGTAAATGCTGGTTAGACCCCTCTGCCCATGCTGGGGAGCCCTTAGACAAGACCTCCTGGGGCCTCTGCCCCTTAGGGGATATCAAAGCATTGCACAGGAATGGTTTTGGGATATCGATTAATTAGTTTCTTAGAAATAGTTGTATTTTCCTTTGTGAGAATGACTGCACTTTGCCACATATTTACAAAGGTGTTTCCTATCAAGTGCTGCCTTCAATGTTATTGTTCAATTGGTGTTACCACTTTGTTGGAGTTTATTCTGGTTTTGTTTTTTTCCATCCATGACCTTGACTTGTAGGCTCTGTGTTTAAACTTTTTCATATTTCCTTCCCTTCCTCCCTAAATATTTGCTCAATTTTTTTCTTTCTCTTACTTCTCTCCATCCTTTTTAGCTCTATGCTATCTTTCCTCCATGCTTTAATTTTTATTCCTCCCTGTTTTTCTTATCCATGTTGAGTTGAAAACATGACCTGACAATTTTAACATAATTCCAAGGTTTTTATGTAATTCCATAAATACCTTCATAACTTTTTTTATTGTTTTGCCATATATAGGTTTTAGTTTTTCCCTCTACCTTATTAGTCTGGGGAGCAATTTTATTCTACTACATTTGATTAGTAGAAAGGGCAACAAAATATCTCCTTTTTCTTTGTTGGTTTGGCACCATCCTAAAATTACCCTTTTTCTCTGTTTGACTGAGTACCTCTTTTCTTTTCCTGGAGAAGCTGCTTTATGTCAGACCTTCTGCTGGCAGTGAACTGGGTATGATTTCATCAGGCAACAGGCAAAAGTATACCCCACTGCAGAGGAAGAAGTTGCTTTCAGCTCTTACTACATTAATTTGTTTTTTGCTGTCTTGGGGAACATGGGATGAGCTGAGCCACCATTGCCCTGGGGATTGTGAATCTTTCTTTCCCTCCAGTAAATTCAGTGGCTAAACCTGAAGGCTGGTCTTGAAGAATTTATTTTAGTCATACAGATAAAATTCCACAAGTATAATTAATAAGCTGCAGTAATCTCAAAAAACCTCCCATGCAGAGATACAGCAGCTCTGCAATGGCAGATCAGGGAAAAGACTGACCATGTCCTCCAGCAGTATATTGGGGTATACTCCCATAGGAGTTTTTTCTAGTCTAACTTTATTGATTCAAATCATGTCCTGTCCCAGAATCTCCTCTCTGCCCCATGCAAACAAGCCTGAAAATAGTGGTCTGGACCTTCAACCTGTTGTTTACTTCAGCATAGCTTCAAGGCAAGCATGGAGTCATGACTAGATGAAGATCTTAACCCAATGTTTAGGTCTCATGTTATGTAACTTCAATCTTTGGATGATGGTACCTACCAAATAAAATTAGGGTTAGTACAGCAAATTTGAAGACATACCCAGACCTCTTAAAGTGGTTAACAGAAAAAGGAGTGAGTTAGGAGTGATGTTCTGACTCTGTAAGGTCTAGCAGCAGACATTTTATCACTCAGCAATAATCCAAGCTTTTCTGTCAATGTTGGAATCTATTTTATTGAAAAAAGATCTTGGCAAGGACACTGGGAATTGCTGCAGAGTCTTTCAAAGTGACATTATGAGAGGATCTTGGTTCTTCAGGACCTTTTATTGTATGGAACATCTTATAAAATACTCTGTGTGAAGGGCCAAAGTAAAATGTTACCAAAGCAGCCTAACAATTTTATATGTTCACTGGCTGTCCACTTGGGCCAGTAGGATATAAGCTATGTTTGGGGCAGGAGACAGAGAAAGTAGGTCTCCAAGTGCAGTACAGAGACAAAAGTTCAAGTAGGTCAGATGGTAATGTAACATCACATGGAAAGGCATTAGTTTTTAAATATTAAATTCTATTAAAATAATTTAAATTTTTATTTTTGAAATAGAGACATATTACAAAATGGGAAGATTAATATTTGAAGTACCCGAACTTATTCTTACTACAGACCCATATTTTCTCCTTTCTCAGTGGCATTTTATTTGCTTTTGTCCTGTAACAATTGGATTTTCATCAGTAGTGAAGAACAGAAGTTTGTGAAACTACCATAATTTTCATCTTGTTCATTTGCTTAGCAAAATTTTTAAACAACTACACAACTTATATGCCTTGGAGCAGACCCCTTTGATACATCACTGTGTTTATACCTACTCACAGGACTCCTCTGGGCATTGCATTAGTGTTTTTCCCAATTTTTGCCTGTTCTGGACTGGCCATTTTGGATGTTGGATTTGTGCAGGAAGCTGTACTTACTGTCAGAGGCTGGCACCTCTGAAATCCACAGGCTGTCCCTGCTGCCTGAGGAGTGGAAGCAGCAGATTACACTGAGGTCAGAGGACACGGGGTGTTGCTGGTGGTGCTGACCCTGCCATGCAGGCAGCATTGCCTGTATACTGGCAGGTCTCTGCTGGATTTAAAAGGCTCCAGGTGAGAAGAGCGTAATCAATAATTGCAGATATCAAAAGCAGCGCCTCCTCGTGCTTTCCTACCTTTTTCCCCTTCCTTCTTTGCCTACAGGACACGAAGCATCTGAATCCCCCAGACAATTGCTCATGCATTTACATTTTCATTTGCTTGGTTTATAGCAGGATTGTTCCAGCTTTTGGGAGGGGCAGCTATCAAAGATGTACAGGCACTGCCATTGTGTTTTATTGTTCCAGTCTATTTTTCCCTGTGAATGTAGGTGGGAGTTTTTCAGTGGGTTGGTTTTGTGTTTTTTTACTTTCTCTTTCTTCTAAGAATTTATAACCCTTTTATTGTCAGTCGTCAATCATTTTTGATAGATCAATATATTTACTTCAATGATGGTTCATCCCACAGTTGTGCTTGTATTTTTTATTTTTGGTTTGTTTATAGGGGTTATGAATAGATTCAGAGGGTTGTATCTCTGCTATGCCTCTGTCATTGCATGAGGATCAAGCTGCTTGAAATTGGCCCAATACATTTATATTTAAAAGGAATATGAGGTGTTTACATTGGTCTGTCTTCAAATCTACTGTTTCCTCCCCCCCCTTTTCTAAGAAAACTTTGAGCAATTAGAAATGCTATTTTTTTCAGAAGTGTTCTCAGAAATCTCAATCATGACTGCTGATGTTTCATGTACATTGAACTGTTTGGAGGCAGAGGCCCTAGGAAACTGCTCTAGCGGATTCCAGAGATCAAGAGGGTTTGGAGAGTAGCATAGCCAGGCAGAATGGTGACATGGACTCAAAAATGAGGCAGGTCCCTGGGAATTCTCTGCTCTCCAGCCAAGCAGCTATGACTGAGGCAGAGAGGAGAAATTCTTGAGTCTACATCACACTCATGTCCCTAGGCAGCCAGATGTGAGCTTGGGTCAGCTGTTTAATGCAGCTGTGAGGAGAGCTCACACGTGTGCAGAGCAGTGTCAGTGTGATTTGCTGTGCTCTAGCTGGGGGTCAGTAGAAGGAGTGGGTCAACAGGACTCACCAATGAAGGTGAAAGGGTATGGCTGTGGAAGAGAGGGCTCCATGTGCTACTCCATCCCCAGGGACTGGGGTTGTTTCGTGATAAAATGATGTATTTCCTGCTTGTTATGAAATTGCCCCCTCTCTTCCACCACAAAGAAGGGAGCAGCAAAGGAAGTGTGCTTGTTACAACTGATAATATGTAGGACATGGTAAATGGAAAATAGGTCAGCTAGGCAGTGCTCTTACTAGTATTACAGTCTGAAACATGATCCTTGAACCTGCATGGATTTCAGCGAGGTTTAATAATTTAAACCAGGTGAGCATATTAGCTGTTTGTAGGATGTAATCCCCATAGTTGCCTTACCAGAGCCATATCCACCCTGGGGTTTGGTACATTCATTCTTAGGCTGGAATAATTTGCCAAGTTATGAAAGCCATGACTCAACTACCTCTCAGCAGCGCGTTGTCCATTTGTAACAGCAGATTTTCCTGGAAGTCATTACTTTGGAGTGCCATTGTCAGCTGTACACATCACTCCTACTCTTCTTGTCCTTTGTGGTACAGATTGGCTCATTGTTGTTAGTGAGGATGCTACTGCTGATACACAAGCTATCAGGTTTTTCTGTTCTTTCCTTTCTTTTCTATCTCTGTTGAATTGCAGTTTCCTTTGTCTTCTGTGTGGTGCACTGAAAGAGGTTAGGAAATTTATCATGGTTATTTTTAATGGGTTTTTAAAGTCCCACACGACACAGATTGAATTGATTCAGGAAAATTTCCTGGAGCTGTAGCATTGTACTATTAAAAATAATTTTATCAGTGCAATTTTTCTGTAAGAAAATACATCTATTTTTCTCCTTCTATCCTATAACAAAGCCCTGCTTTCTAATGTTTCTGCATGGTCAGATATTAGCCATTTCCCTAGATAATTTAGATTGGTCATATGTACTGCTAGCATTTTTATTGTAGAGAATTCTGCCAGTGGTTTCATGATAAATGCATCAAGTATTGGGAAATTACTTTTATTAGTGTACATTTAATAATGCATTAACTAAATAAATGGGTTTGTGTTTGTGTTCATCTTAAGAATGTATAGAAAAAGTACATGCTGCTATAGGTAAAAAATTAATCTTTTCTGTGTGTATTTTATATGCTGTAGCATTAAAAAGTACATTCCCAAGAGTTCAGTAGGTGGTTACTATCTTTTTTTCCTTTGTTTAGACGTATTTTTTTAGGCAGGTCGTGCAAGAAAAACGGATTCCAGTGACTGTCCCCCTTGTGGCCAGTCTGACAAGCCTTTCCTTATCTGAGTAAGGCTATCCTTTGTTGGCTGGAATCTGTGTCTTTATTGCACACAAACTGAATGAATGAGTTGCTTGTGGCTTCCCACTTATGAAACCCGCTTCCACTTGCTTAAACTTCAGATATTTTCAGGCTAGTAACCATGACCAAGTCGAAGTGTCACTTCTTATTTTACAAGACAGTCTACTGCATCTGTAGTTACAGAAAACTCAGTTTGGCTTACTCATTCCATCATGCTATGCTTATGATGGAAAAAAACCCAAATCCAGTCTATTGAGTCCTGTATATTACCGAAGAATTAAAATATTCTAATATCAAGACAGTATTATTTCAGAAATGCATGCATCTGCTTTAGCATAAGCAGAATAAAGGTATTAAGAGGGATGGTGTACAATATAATGTAACTCTTCATTGATTTAAGATCAAAATGCCAGTAAAAAGGAGTAGACTGAAAGAAAATTATGTACATTTATTTCAGATACATTAAAAAATAAAATATTGTTTTGTCCACCACCACTGATCCTATTTACAGGAGGCAGATGAGCTGTCTTGCCTATAAAGAAATGAAAGATAAAGTGCAAAATTAAAACAAACAGAAAACAGCCTACTGATTTTGAATGTCTCTATTCTGAATGTTGCTTTTGAAGATATGTAGGAGGACAAGTCCTTGCAGCAGATAGGGATACTTGGTGTGTTCTGGAAGCCTTTTCTTTCCTCCAGGGCTAAAATGGCTAGGCAAAACTGGAGAAGTGAAAAACTCCAGTTGCACTTGAGTTCTGTCTGTGATAAGTAAAGCATACATGAGGTGAAGCTTTCAGAAGGGCGGAGTTATGGATGGTTTTCTGTGTATCCTGATGTCAGGTCTCAGAGATGAAAAATAACACAAACCTCAATGTTTTCATGGGTCAGAAAGGCTTTATGAGGGGCAGCAATCAGATCACATGGGTTTTGTTTTAGTTGGCCCAGAATGTTTGCTTGTATGATGTTTAGTGGTGGGTGTGTAACTATAAACTTTATTACACTTTGTGCTTTTATTACAGTCAACCTGCTTTATCACCTGCTCTATCTTGAGATGTTGGAGTATCACAAATTATATTTAAATCCTTTGACCGCCTTTCTGTTTCATTTTCTCCGTATGGTCGCACATATGCTCTCTTCCTTTTGTCTCCTGTCCCCAAATTTTTCTTGGATCCTGCACTGTGACACACACATGTCCCTGTTTTCTAGGACACTGAGTATTCTCCTTGGTACCCCATACTTTGCTAGAAAGCAGCCCTGCATTGCATTCCCCTCCTCCACATGTTCTCTCAGCCATATTATTCAATGTAGCATCACAGTCATATCCCTCATCTTCTGCAAGTGTGCTGCTCTGTCTCCATTTATCTTGTATGAAATGGCTTTAGCTCTGCCAGGGTAATGCTGCCTGTTGTTTCCCAGAAATTGCTTACCTGTTTGTCAGAGGAAGCTGCTTAGAGCTCCTAACTAGAAATCAGGATAAGCATTCAGCATATCGCTATCCTTCCTTACGTGGAGGAAAAAAAAAAGTAGGAAGGTTACCCTTATTTAGACCAAGCAACATTGTCTGCTTACCCTCCTCAGCCATCTTGTTTTTTCTTTTCATTCCACTGTAAAAATAGGTAGCACTGTTGAATAGAAATAATAGGCTCATACAAATCCATACAAATGAACACTGTGTTCTTAGTAGCAAGTAAAGATTGGAGACACAGAAAGTTTGCTGGTAGCCTTCCCCAGAAATAATAATCCAGTGTTCTGGAAAAAGTAACCTGATGGTTTTTCCCTCAGGGTATGGCAAAGGAGTACTTTAGTAGTGAATTAGGTGCAAAGAGCAGGAGATGAGACTGTTTGTTGTCACGCTGCATCTCGAAAACCCCCAGCAAGGCCAGGCACAGAAATATGCTGAAACCCACAGGAAGCGCCTGCTGCACCATCACATGAGGCCAGTCAGGCATAGCGTGCTTTAGCGAGCGCAGACAAAACAAGCTCTGGTGAAAATACCACAGTCTAAACATGAGTAACAAAACACAGACTAATGCAGCACAACTTGGTGGGAAGCACCATGGGAAAAGATTTAGAAACGTTGTTCTGGCACTCTTGCTGAGGTGAAGAGCTGTGAGGAGTTTCAGCATCACCCGGTCACGGTAACACCACGCGCCCATGCAGGAGCAGTGACCGCTTTCTTATTAGTATCACGGTATTTCTCATTTCCAGTAGGATCCTGTAAAAGCAGTAGGCTATTTACAGCTTTCATTTGGCATTAATGAAGTGGAATACTGATGTAGCTAATCAGCGCTAGCGGTATGATGCAAGCACGCGGAGCGGCGGTGGCACTGGTAATCATCTTAGCCCGGCTGGCAGGATAAAAATAACCCCTGCCAGCACTGGGAAGTGGCAGCTCCCTGGCTGTGGAGGAGCACAGCCCACAGCCCCATGGCTCTGTGCTGCCCTGGAACCCAACTTCTGCTGCAGCCCACCTGAACAGTGAAAACAAACAACTGTTGTAACTGTCCATCCCTTTTTCTGCTTCTCTCCCCAACCCCTGAACATAGTCTTGAGTTTTTGTACTTGCACTTAGGTCTGGACTCAGATTGGCTCCAAAAACCAAACGGATGTAGATTGCCGAACACGCTTCTATAATTCAGAGGTGGTTTTTTTCCTCTTCGTGGCACTTTGTGAGCTTAATTTAATCTCTGTCATTTCTTATATCTGGGTAAATGTCATCTACTTCATTTCATGAATGAATTAACACAGCCATGCAGAGGCTGTGTCTCCTGCACTGCTCACTTGGAAAGGGGGAGGGATTAGTTAATGTGTGTGACACCCTCAAGTTGTTAAATCCTGAGGTTAGAGATGCTCAGAAACAGATTTCATTTGCCCTGGAATAAGTTACTTGAAAGACACTACCAACTCTGGACATTGTAATGACCTCAATCAGCCCTTCTTCTCTTTTCTCTCAACATTAAATATATTACTTTCATACCACAAGTCTCTTACTGCACCTGACGAGGGAGGAGCTCCTTTAAAATAGCTGTGCTTTTAGTGGTGGGGAGAAGATAAATAATCCTGGAATTTTCTTTTTTTTTTTTTTTTTTTTGATACTTCCTTAAGTATGTCAGAAGGCAGAGGCCTTCTGGCAAGGTGTGAGTTTGAGATAGCGCAGAGGTTCTTCGTATGTAGAAGATAGCATTTTTAATCCTGGGTGTGTGGACAAGGAGTTGGGTGCATAACCATACACAGCAGCACAGGGAGTGTGTGTGAGCAAGCATTTTATGTTACATGATATTTGTAATGCACCCAGGAATTAAATTAACAGTCCCGTGTGCTTGTTTTAAAGCTTTCACAGCATGAAAACAAATGTAGTTCATTGAAAAAGGAAATGAGGAACAATTTTTTCCTAAATAGAAATGAGTTTAGCCATGCCTTTTTTTTTTTTATGAATTTACACAATGGCTTGGATTAGTCTCTGGATGAGGCATGTGTGAGTGTGTGTGTGTTGGCAGAACTGCGCTTTGAAACTTTTCTCTGTGCCTGAGACTTCTCAGTGCTACCAGGGCTTCATTTTCCTGTGCAGGAATTTCAGCTGTTTCTAGGGTGTTGTGTTTCTGGGGTGGCTTTTTTTGGTTTTTCTTCTCTTAAGTGTTAATGGGTGTTTTGTGGTTCTCTAATCTGGAGATACTCAAATTGTGACTGCTTTCTAAAAATAGTCAAGGGAAGCATCTTGCCGACCAGAGTCACAGTCTAGGATGCAGAACAAGTGGTGCAAGAGTTAGTTCCCAGCCTTCCCAAAGAAAGCTGACATGCAATTTCCAGGTGTACATAGCAGCTGAAATCTCTGTTCTCACCGGTTGTTAACAGAAAAAAAAATAAAAAAAAAGATGATTGCTGGCAGTTCCCATGTCCTCCATACCTGACTGTCCCCCAGTCCTTCAGATGGAAAATGGAAGATGTAATTTGTTTTCCCCACTGTCACTTCAGGTTATTTAAGTTGTAGGCTCTACAGGTCTAGAATAAGATTTCTATGCATGACTATCTCCTGTCAAATTAGGATATGGGGCTCTTGGAGACCTTTATCTTCTAATATAACATGAATAATACTTACTGTATTTGACAAATTTTTCCCACTCCTTTCCTTTCCTCTCAGCCCAAACTAACCCTTTCTGTGCAGATTGTGTTTGGGTTTGCAGCTGTTCATTATGTATTGCTTAGTCCTATCACATCTGAATTGCCTTCAAGCACTGAAAGAGGACACTGCTATGACAAATCAATTTGTTGACCTCTGAAATAATTAAGAAAGTAAGGCTGGGCTTCAGGCCTATTTTGAACAAGCATTGTGCTATTAGATTTTACATGTCTCTGCCTGCAATGAAAGGGTTTCTCTAAGCAAAAGAGACAGAGTGATTGAGGAACTTCTCTTAAGGTAAAGTCACCTAAGAAAATCAGCCTTTTCCCACTGTATCTCTGTGTACCTCTCATTCTCCTCCCATTGCCTTTTTTTTTTCTTTGCTCTTCCCTGAAGAAAATAGTGATAATAAAATATTCTATTTTCATATGGCTCTACAGATCTTTGTGTACTTAGCTAGACCACAGCATAGAAAACAAAGCCTTGTTTATTGCCTAAGAGAATATATGTTTTATGATTTATATGGTTGTAATACATGGGGCTGATAATAGATAGGAAGATCAAAGTCTTCTGTGAATTGACAGCAGCACTGTAAACAAGGTGAAAGGGTTGCAGGTGCTTCCCACATGGATTGTCTACAAAAACATATGGCCCTTTCCCATAAGGTACTGTGTGTGCTCTCCACCTTTTCCTGTGCAACAGGGCAACGTTGCTGGGAGCTTTGCTCAGAGAGCACAGCCATGGCTGAGGAGCTGGGAGATGCTGTTGGCAGCAGATTACCATGCAGTGTGGCCAGGATGATCTTGAGAGCAGGGAAAGGCTAATGCTAAATTGGTCTTTCAAATTAAAAGTAGCTGATTAATCCTCTGTGTCATCTGAGAACAGAAGTCTGCATTCTGGGGAGATCCCTGTCAAACACTGGGAAGGAAGATGATGCACTGAAGTGTTTTAGGAGAGACTGGGCAGTCCAATGTGCCCCTTGTCTCATTGCTTCTGTTACAGCTCAGAGTTGGGCTTGGCAGGCGTCTCTTACCTCCTTGGGTTACCTTCTGGCCATGGCAGGCACTAGGTGTGGGGTGAGACACCTAGGCCACATCTCTGCAAAAAACAACAAGGGTGCATGAGCAAACCTGCAGATATCATTGCTGGATTGCTGCTTATTCTTGTGGATAAAAGAAAATATGTGTTTAGTGAATAGCTAAATCATTGTAAAGAGTCCTGGGTGAACCTTGAACACAAGGTAGTCATCTCTTTCATTAACTGCCTTAAGAGGGACACTTAGAATACTTAGTCTGCCCTTAGAAATGAAACTGCTGCAGCTGGGTGTGGTGGTTGTTTGTAGCCTCTTCAGCTATTGAAACACTTCTGATGAAGTTTGGCTTATTTTCTTTTCAATGCCCTGTGACATAAACACCTCCTTGACCTTCGAGCCCTTTGGCAATCTTTGCTTTATCACAGCTTCTGGGAATAGACCCATGTCCTCTGCTGAATGCTTGTGAAAGCTCTTTTGCCTGGCCATCGTGGGGATGATGCAGCACAAGGCTGCTGGCTTGTGCACTGGCAGCCCGTGAGAACAATGGCCCCTCATCCACATTTTCATCTGCTGGAGGAAGCTCACACTGTACTTGCGGTTGATGTACTGGTACCAGGTCTTTCCTACCGCACCATCCAGTACAGTTAAAACTACTGGTCTAAAATGTGGATTTCTTTTGCTGTTCTGGAGGGCTGCAGTTTAAAACGAAATATAATAGAAATTGCCCCAACAGCATAAGTTAATTAACCAATGCCTCATCTACACAGGAATATTTGTCTGCATGTGTGGGTCATGAAATTTATTTTTGCTGGTGTGACAGTGTTACAACTGATTTCCATGTGGACAGAGGTGCATTGCCCCAAGGGTGTTGTGCTACATGCATAAATCCTTGCTTGTCTGCAGGAGTGGGCTAAGTATTCCCAAGTATTGCTTTACACCCTGAAACCTTAGATGAAAATATTCTAAATTGTTGGGTCAAGCAGTGTAATGGTACTGTAGGTAAAGGTGGGACTTCTGTGTGTGAATGAGTCCTATGGAAAGATTAACCTAGGAAAAGTTAATAAAAAGTGCTGTCCTAAATTATTCATTAATCCATTTGCAATGTACTTGCCCAGAGGCTTTTGTTTTTCTCAAACTCTTATTTATTAAAATCTGACAAGAATATCAGGTTTTGTTCAATAATAAATCTAAGTCTACGTGAGACTAGTGAGATCCTCATCCAGTAATACAGAATCAAAATGAAGTTACACGGCAGGAGTGAATGTGTTATTTACTTGGGAAGAATAGATTATTGTTCAGGTTTTTATCTTTTACTTGCTCTTTTGAAAGAAGTGAAAAAAAAACCAAAACACCTAGTTGGGAGATAGCCTCTTGTTTTGTGACTGAGGCCTTGATCCTGCAAAGGATTTAAAACATATTAAAACTCAGTTAAGCATCTTTCTGGCAGCTTTTCAGGTTCCAAACCTGTGTTTGATGAATGAAATAGCTCAGGTGATCTTGTTTTGTGCTTAGTTCTACTTAATTTCTGGGAAAGACCATGGAAGTCATGCTATTGGCTTACAGATTTTGACTGCCAAAGTATGTCTATGCACAGCCTCATCTTTTTGTGTCCTAGAAAACGCTAGAAAGACTGTATACAGAAAGTAGGAGAATGGGAAAAAGGCAGAAAGAGAGCTTTTGCTGTTTGGGATCCAATAATGTGTGTGCTTTATAGCAGTCATTCCTTTAAAAAAGGCAGAACTTTGTTTAAAAATCTATTTAAGTAGTTTGGGTTTTTTTCCCCTCAGCATTTTCAGTTTATTTGTTGTAGGGGATTTTCCCCCCCTTCTTCTTCTTCTCTGCCCTAATTTATAACTGCCTAAAGAAAGGAGAAGCAGATGCCTGTAGCTAGAAAGTTAGAGAAGAGTAAATAAAAAAGAAAGTTTAGCTGTGGAGACAGAACTGAAAGTTCAGGTGACTGGTCTGAATTGGAGGATGATGAATAGATTTGCTTGCATAAGCTTGGCTTCTGAGTCACTTTCTCATAAAGCAGCTTGAGTAGGAGATGCATCCATCCCAAATTTTTAGTCCTGAATGCTTTCAAGCACAAAGAGCAATGTAACATAAAGACTCCTGCTGGGAGTACCATCCTGTTATCCCAGTGGACAGGAGCTGGAGCTTTGCAATTTCCCAGGTTTGAAATAAACTAAAAGTGTCTTACACACACTTCTGTGCTTTGCCTGATGTATCATGCAGTGGCCCTTGCTGGTCAGAGTTAAGATGTCTGGGTAGATAAACATAACTAGCTTCTGATTCAGATTTGGGATCTGGTGTCAGGAAGTTGGTCCCTGTGAAAAGTGGTTTGTGGCAGGACCATCAGTCACTAATCAATAAATGTGACAAAGAACTTGCTAAACTTGGAGGGAGGAAAAGTGAGGTGTGAGCATGAGAGGTCATGGCTGGTCATTCTGGATAGGTTCAAGCAGCACATGCCTTTGCCTTGAGAGCTTGTATTGTTTGATGCCAGAGAAGTTGCATGTAAGGTATTATCCTCTTCTGCTAAAGTCTGTGATCAAAACCCTCTTTAATCTGAGGCATCAGCTCTTCTTGATGCACCTATGGGGATTCTGAATAAAAGTTTGATCCTTACAGACAGCTACTTTTGCTGTAGCTGAGCAAACTGAGGGGGGTGAAAAAGGTTTACCTTCATGGACCACACCACCCATATCTAATGTTCCAGTAGAGCCTGAGGGTTGCATTTGGGAAATAAAAGTTCCCTCTGGAAACCCACAAGAGAAAAAAAGGTGATGCCTTCCTTCTTGAAGGACTCTGTATTCTTGTTCTTCTCTGCCATTTGTTTGTTACAAATTTTAGTGGTAGAGAGGTCAAATTGGTCTGTGAAACCTTGCTTTAGAATCAAGATATTTGTCTGATTTGTTTGCCCTTGAAGAAATCAGGCTGCTGCAGCTTCATTGCCATGGGAACCCCTAGTTACTATATTTAATTCAGCCCAAGGTTTGCTTGTCTATTCAGTTGCTGCAGTGTAGACAGGTGATAAGCAATTTATCGATACTGAGCTACATCATACCAAAATGATTAGGCATGGATATTACTGTGGTATTGCTCTTGTGTTCTGCTATGAAGTGCCTGGCCCTCCTGTGCCTGCCTCCAACCTCTTCTTCCTCTCTCCTGGTGGAGAAAAGACAGCACTGCCTGAATGGTCTTTCTGGCTCAGCGATCAACAAAGGTAGGGACTGTAAGCAACCTCTGCTTGCTGGTCGTGCTTCTTCCTCCCCCAGCAGAGCAGCCAACCATCGAGTATCTGTGGGCCTTAGAAGAAATAGTGCTGGAGAAGGGAGCTCTGCATCCCTAGAAGTTGTAGGGCTGGGATGGATGCCTGTGCCTCTCCAGCATCCACAATGGTGTGAAGACCCAGAAGGGCAGACCTCGGCTCCATAAGGGCATTTTAAAATGGGAGCAGGGAGATAAAGGGTGTATAGGCAGAGGCACCCCTATCCCCTGTTCTTCTTCTGAAGTTTTATTAATTCCCTTAGACTTGGTAAAACTTTTTATCCCACTGTTTTCCCCTCTCCTCATTAGTGTAACATAAAGTTTGTCCATGGCAGTGCAGAGCCTGAGATGCACTCAGTTCCAGTGCTAATAGAAGTGGTGGAAATGTGCTGGGGGTACTTCTGGAAAGACTCATTAGAGGCACAGCTTTGCCATGAAAAGGCATTTCATGTGGCTGATGGCAGGAAATTCAGTTTTTTAGGTCGTTCTTTATTATTTCAGTTGCATCACTGTGCACAGAATTCAGAGTGAGCATAAAGTGTGTAAACCTTTATGTTAAAGTGTTGGCTGAGCATTGATTAACCAGTAAAAGATTTTAAGCTCTTTCCTTTAAGTTCCAGGACCACAAATCTTAATTTAACAGTCGATAGGGCTGGGGAAAGATACTGCTTTACCTAAGGGAGTGCATTTTCTGTGATATTTGTTTGCTGCAAGTATATTCAAGCAAAAATAGATATTTTAGGGAAGGAGATAGTTCTCTGTGGTCACCATCTGCTGAAATGATTCTTTATTTCTTTTTAGGTATTATATTGGTCGCCAGATGTTTGTGGTGGTCTCCTCACCAGAGATGATCAAGCAAATCTTAGTAACGGATTTTAGTAACTTCACCAACAGAACTGTAAGTACATGTAAAAGTTGGCTTTGTGGATGGAGTTGGTAGCACTGCTAATTTGAGCTCAGTCCAAAAGTGGTTACAAGGAAGCCAGAAATAGAGGCAAAATTACAATATGGTTCAGTAAGACCTTAAGCTATATACATTCAATATATGCATTCAGTCAAAAACTCCTGTTACCAGAACACTCTGAGGATGAAAGGGAATGCCCTTAGAAAAGACACACTGTCCTTGTGACTGAAGTACCAGATGGATATTGAAGAGAGGGTTTCAATATCCAGTTTTGCCACTTACTTCCTGTGAAATCTTGAGAAAATCACTCACTCTGGGGTCTCTTCCTCAGTTCTCAGTCTGTAACATGGAGATGGTATTATTTGCTTTCTCTCACACATGGTCTGTTTTGTGCTTTTAGACTTCACAGGACAGGAACAGTCTGCTTGGGACAAGGACATGCATCCCACAGCTATTGTAAATTAATCATACCTGAAAATAATAAATACCAAAGAAGGAAGTTGAAATTAGCAAGGATTTATACATATGCTCTTGGTTACACTCACCTTGGAAAGCTCATTTTCAGGAGGTGGTTAGAACAAATAATGAGGGTCAATGGCCAGCATTCCAGCAGTTGCTCAGCATTTTACAAGGAAATACTATCACTGTTTGCTGCCTCAGTCCCATCCATTCCCTGCTTCCTTCTGGGCCCTTTGTATGGTCAAACCTGCTCAGACAAACTCACATGTATTCAGGAGGGTTGTTTGTGCCCTCAGGGAACATTTTTTCCTCTGATCAGCTGTCTGTCTCCTCTGTCCCTCTGATCCTTTCTGCAACCAGTCAGTCTATTTGCAGACTGCTTGTCTCCTTTGCTTGCTTCATGTGGTACATGAGTTTCATCTTGTGACTCCCTATCTTACTTAATAGCTACTGGTACCAGCTGCCTCCATTCTGTCCATAGCTCACACTAGAAAGGAAGAATCTATATTTAGATTTCTTGGGCTAAAACTGTTATTTGTGACAAGGGGCTTTTCCCCATTTTCTTCATACCTGAAGAAATTTTTCTTCCCCAAGCAGGAACCCTATTTCTTCCTGTATATAGCTTTCCCATACTTTTCTTCTTTATATTTGGTAGTAGTAGACTGTACCCACTAAGCCTAGCAGTAGCTGGTGATGAAGTAACACTTCCCTGAAATTAGAAAGCTTTCCTTTGAGGGGACGCTCAGAGATTTGTTCTCCTCTTAACTTTAGTCAGCCTGGTGGTTTGGATATATCTTTCTCTGTATTGTCACACTTCTCAGCTGGTGAAATTTTTCTTCTTCCTCAGGCCTTTTGCATTCAGAGGTTTCTCTCTCTTTCTTGTGGTTTTATATTCATCTGTCATGGTCTGTCTGTAACATCTGTGTTCCTCTCTAAAATTCAGGTAGGTTACGTCACTATAGGCCCTCTCTCCCTCCCCTTTTCTTGTTCTTCATTAAAGATCTGTTAGGTAGAGCTGTCTCTGCAGGTTCACATCTTGCCCTTATCACTTGACTGTCCCCTGAATCATTTGTGGCTTGTATGTACAAGTTCTGTGTATTGATGAGGAACTGAGACCTAGATGGAGTGACATCCCTGCCACTAACCTATGACAGATGGGAAAATTTAATTCCTAGACCTCCCTTTAGCAAAATTAGCAGGTCTCCCCCCTGTGCAGGGTTGCTATTTCTGTCTTGCTTAATGCCCATGAGTCTAAATCAAATGAACTTCCTTCATCTTATACACTCTAATCTGCTTGTTCTATGGTCTTCTCACATAGCCCCAATCTTTGATAATTTCTTACTTTCCATTTTGTTCTCCCCTCTTCCAGCCATTGTTTTTCACTTATTGAAGATAAGTAGCCTTCTGTTTCTGGATCTTTTCATATCTAACCTAGGGATCTTTTCTCCTCTGGAGTTTTCACTCTGGAAGCTGTCTTCTCTTTAATTTTAAGTCAGCTTCTTGGGGAAGTATTTGGTTATCCTTTACACTAGTAATCCTACATGAATATGAATAATGCTGGATGGTACATAAGGAAGGCCAGTGGAATTTATTCAGATGTGATTTGGGTTGTATGCAAATAATGATTGAAAGGTGAGAGTGAGAAAAGCACTTTCTAAGTAATAGAATTCTTTCTTATCACATTGACTGAATGAATGTCGTTTTAAGACTTTTAATAGGGTTGCTTCTGTTTGTATATTTTAAAATCAGTCAAAGCAAGCTCCTCTACTTTGAGTGAAGGTTTCTATTTGCTAGTAGAGAACTCAAAATGCTAAAAAAGTCTGCCTGCTTTTTTTTATGAATTCCTTCCCCAGTGAAGAGTGGTTATAGAACTGACTTTGGAGTCAGTGCTGTTCACAATGCTAGGCTAATGTATTCCAATCCAGACATGGCATGTGCTTATTATTTCAACCCAAAGCCTTTTTCTAGTTTTAGAGTGTCAGTGTTTTAGACTGAGAGGATAGCAAAACAGGTGAGACCATTGGGTTTGAACAGGTCTTAGGAAAACACAGTTGTGCTTTTCTTTTCTGACCTCCCCATACGCATTTCCAAAACCAAGATTTGTGCTTTATCCACCAGAGTGAAATGTGAGTTATCTAACCCAGAATGCCTCAAAGAGAAATTATTCTCTGTAGCAGTTGTAGCAACTGCATGTTAATAAATTGTCACTGAGTTTCAGGATGTGCAGGACTAATTCTAAAAGCTGAGTGCAGAAAAAGTTTATATTCCATGATTATTTTGCCACTTTTTCAATTAATTGTAAAATAGATACATATTTGATTAAGAGATAGTTAAACTTGTGAAGGGCTGAAAACAGTGAATATATTGGTAGCAGCCAGTGAGATGATGATTCAGAGAATTCTGAGAGCTTTGATTGAAGCTGTCTGTAATGTGATGTCATGCCTTTGAGTGCTCGTGAGCAGGATGGCCTTAATAGGGGATTGTGCACTTGTGGACTCCATTATGAGAAGTCATCAGAAGGCCTTTAGGGAAGGAGAGTGGTTTTAATCTGCTGAAAGGATTCTTTTGGAAGCATCTTGTGTCCTGTCTCTGCATCTGGAAAGACCTAGACAATTTGTGCACTTCTCACACGTTGAACTTATCTGCTCACTCATTATATAGACAAAGTAGATCTTGCAAGAGAACACAAGCTAAACTACTCTTCACTTTATCTTTCCCTGTGATACTGTATATTTCACATCTTTACTATGGCTATCTTTTGAAGATTGCTGCAAAAAGTCTTTTATATTCCCCCACCATCTTCTCTTGTTTCTGAATTACTGGTTAATAATTCTTGCAAAAGAAGTGTATGGTGACTGCAGATCAAATCTGCATTAAAGTTCACTTCCTTTTGGAGCAAGCAACCAAGTCTAGCACACAAGCTGTTACTGCCTTGTAGGCACAGGTTATATGTATTGTTAAATGTATAATCACAGGAAGGCAATAATGACACTCTGCTTTCCCATTTAATTTGGTCTCAATTAACGTAAGCATTAGAGCCATTCAAAACCAAAAAATGTCTGCTGTAATATACCTTCATACTTGAGGCACATGAAGCCTTTTCCCCATGTTTTTAATTATAGTTGAAGAAAATAGGAAAATTGCTTTATATACCTTCTGCCAAAAACTATGGAATTAATTTTAATTTAGGTTAACCATGGAAACCTCAGCCAGCATTTAGGCAGGGCTGTGCTGGTGTAAATGATACCTTTTTCTCACAACTGTGCTGTCTCTTGAATAGAAGCTTCCTTTTAAGAGCACTAAGACCATTTTAAACTTCATTACTGTGTTGCAAGTGAGATAGGATTATGATGTTTGTTGCATTCTTCCAGGTGGGATAATGATGCATAATCTGTTTTCAGATTGTTTTTAATTTCTGCATTGAAAATTTGTTTTTCAATTAGTACTTGAGAATCATTAAATTGTACTTTAAAAAATGTAAGAGCAGAATGTTAAGATGGAACAATGTGAAGAGAAACATTACCTGGTACATAATTCAGATTGCTGTAAAAATATTTCCTAGAAATGTGGATTCAGTGAGCCTGAAGGCAAAGGCAAGTACTGGCTAGTCAGGGTTTGCCAGGCCACTGTAGTCAGTGCTCTCACAGGATTCATGTGGCTTTCACAAGTGGAAACTAGTGGTTGATCCAGACCAGATCCTTAGATCAACCTGCCAACCAGCTAAAGGAGAGTGACATTTTTAAATTCAAAAATCTACACCAATTCCACTCACTGTAAGAAGACATCTCTGTTTTCTCATCTAAAGTTTTGCTGCTACAGTGGTGCAAATAGTAATGGATTAATAGCAAACAATAATGAAGTGGTAAAAATAAGGTTTAAAAATACCTGGAATATAATGTGATATAACATCCTTGTATCCCTTTTGAAGTAAAATGAGTTGCTTGAGCTTCTTTTCTTTTTGCTTGTCTATTCTTTCTCTTAATCTTTGAATTGATCTACATAAGATCTGATTATTCTTTTCACATATAGAATTTGTTACACTAAGCTGTTTCATCATCATAATTTTTATTTTGGTAAACCTTTATTAAACAAATAAACTGCTATGGCCAAGTAGGAAGGAACCTTTTTTCTGCATTTTGTTCAGTTGTGGTCCAGGATGCCTGATATATCCCTGAACTGGCTATTCTTTCTGGTCTCTTGCTAGGGGAAAGAAAACTGTATATTACTGTATCAAAAGATCTATCTGAATTTGATACTAGATGCCCTCCGGAGATCCCTTCTAGATTCAACCATCTTGTAATTCTGCGAATCAGGCCCTCAGTCACCAAAAATCAATATATTAACTTTAGATGACTCTACACCAACTGATAATGATTATGTGTTTCCAGAGCAGGACTGGGATGTAACAACTGGCTTCAAACAGCTCAGCTCAGGAACTGGCTGGCGTGCATCTATGTTCTTCACTTTCTGCAAGTAAAGGATCACTTGCATGTCCTGTGCAAGATCTTTCTTGCTGCCTTGACTTAGAGACAACAGGCATCAGCCTCACTGATGTGCTGGCTTTCAGTAAATTACCAAAAGTGGTGATTCAACTGTGTATCCAAGCCTGGAATCTTATCCAGCTTATGGGCTGGGCTGTTTCTTCCATCTCTCTCACAAATACAGTTTTCATTTTGAAAAATGAACCCACCAACATACTGATCTGGAGGCACGTAATGTAAAAATAGTTAAGGAATGAGTTCTATACTGCTGCCAAAATATACATATACATGCTGCCTTGACTCTGTACCTTTTGGTTGTTTAGTTTAGAAAGGTTTATTTTCTTCAAGTTAAACTTCCTAGGATTATTTCTGGTTGTGTCAATGCCATTGTCATCCTTTCTTGTGAATTTCTTTGTTTACTTAGAAATTGTTGTTGTGAAGTGCAATGAACTCAGTTTGTAAACAGATGATGAATGAACTTCACTGGAAGTTTACCTTTGCATGGTCACGTGGTTTGGAGCACCAGTGACACAGTATAATAGCGGGCAAATCAGTACCTGGAAAATAATTCAAACAAATGAGAAAACATGACAAATATGTATATATATATGTATATTTAATGAGGTCTTCATTTTCTCATGCTTTAAAATGACCATTCAGTAGGATGTCTTAATACACTAGTGATGGTCTGGTGTGTGTGAATAGCTTGATTGTGATATTTAGTTTTGAATACATGCTGGGTTTTGTGGCTGCACAGAGAAGTACTGTGCTTAAATTTTTTCACTGCTTCATTCTGTTTAGATTTTTTTTTTTCTTTTTTTCCACTGCTTCATCCTGTTTTGTCTTGTTTTTTGTTTGGTTCATATAAGATATGGAAGGTGACTGGCATAACCCCTCTGGAGCCAACATGTCCCATGATTAGTTGCTATGTCTGCATCTGTGTTTGAATACATATCTGTATATGTCTGTGGATGCATACAGATGCACATATATTGACTTGGGATCTCCTTGTGATTTGAGGAGAGGCTGAGTCTCTATCCCATTCTCTAGAGCACTGTAGACATCAATTGTGCCATATCTTATTACGAAAACTTCATAAAATACACCCCTTTGTGCATGCCATGGTGGCATTTCAGTTCCTGATGCAGTAAAGCCATCATGCCTGATGGCAGGCTGTGCCTTGAACATCCAGTTGTTTGTGATACAGAGCTGTGATGCTCTTCCTTCCCTCCCTGACTTTGTAGGACAAATCCAAGCATCAATTCTACCACATGTACAGTAAGCCTTGGTCTCACTGAGCTGAGAATATTCCGTGCTTTCAAAAATCATTCTGTGCCTTAGGAGGATAAGTGAAAAGGTGTCCAAGCAGTGAATTTATACAGCCTCTAGATCATAGCTGGTTTGAAATCTTGTCTGCTAGTGTCTACAGCATCAGTGTAGAAAGGGAATCATGTTAGCAGGGAATGAATTTGTCTGTACGGCACTTATCTGTTTAATATTAATTTGTTTAACTGCATATTTGTGGGTGCCATGTGAGCCCAGATGCCTGAGTGAATTTCCAGTGCCAGAAAACTGAGCAAGAGCTCTTATCCTTGTTTTGACCTGGTAGTTCAGGAGCACTGAGGGTAAACAACCCTAACATCTGCTTTCTTTCCCAAGTATGTCTCCATGGCTGTCTTCTAGACATACTAGAATACCTTTCTAGCTTGATCAATATATATGTTACTATTTTGCAGCCTTCTATATCTTATAAAACAGCTTTTAATTCAGAATTTCTCTTTTTCTTTCCCCTTTTTCTTTGAGAACTTGCAGGTTATTTTTTCTGAGCAATTAAATTCAGTTTTGTTTAAATGTTTTAAAGTAGCAGTGCATATGCTTGCAGTAGACACTTGACAATTAAAATAATAAATATTGAGAGGGTCATTTCTTTCACACTGTGTAAGTCTTTTTATACATGCACAACAAATTGTCCCTTATTCCCATATGCTGAAGCTAATAGCACAAAACTAATGTTGTCAAATGATCACTGCTATTGACTGTAAAATTAATCAGACTTTGGCTTCAATTACCCTTACAGAAAGGACTGATATATTAGTAGAGTATGTTCTGTGAGCCACCTGATCCTCTGAATCCCAGTGAGAAGGGGTCTGGTTTTGTGATTAGGGCTCTAGGTCAGGATTTAGGAGCTCTGAGCTCAGTTTTTGGCCTTGTTACAGAATTCCTGTGTTCACAAGGGCAAAGCATTTAGGAAGTGCTTTGTCACCTTAACAAATGTAAAAGAGTATGTTAGGAATTTCCAGCCAAAGAGTATCATTAGTGAATGTGAGTGCTTCAGGACTGATGGCAATGAGTTGGAATTTGGTTCATCTGTTAATTCAAATGGTTGTGGTGGGAGGGTTTTTTGTTTGTTCTTAAAAGAAGCTTCAGAAATGCAGATTAAAAAGTTTTAATGAAAAGCTCTTTTTTTCCTGCCTTTTAAGTAAGCTTCTACTTTGAAGTATTAAAAAAAGCTAAAGTAGAAAAGTTAGTATTATCAGATTTAATTGAGTGTATTTGAGGACCATCATCTCAAGTTCGTAATTTTTATTAGTGATTCTAATTCAGAACAGGAAGCCGAGTGAAACCTTGTCCTGTGAAGTGGGAGAGCTCGTTTGTCTTTACCTTTGGAACACCTGGCACCTGCTTCTGCTGACCACTTGTCCTGCTTCTGGCCAGAACAGGGTTAAGTTTTTTGAGTAGATGGGAGGGAGCATGGTCAGGAACCTGAGGTTATTCTATGCCACATCATTGCCAGGGTGGGAGAAAGAGGCTCTTCTGGGGAGAAGAGGTTCCTTCTGGTCAGGTAAACGTGGTGGAAGGAGCCATCCAGTGTTGTTTATTTTCAGGGTGTTTCCATGTGAATCCTTTCTTTTCTTGTGCTCTCTCACTGGTATTGTTGCTGTTACTGTTCATTTTCTTATCTCACTGCTGTTTCCAGTAAATTACTCTCTCTCAACCCATGATCTTTACTTTTCCTGCTTTCAGTTCCCCTCTCCATCCTGTCGCAGGGAGAGGCAGAGGGGAAAGCAGGGGAGCAAGAAGCGTGGCAGCATGGCTTGGGGAATTTCAGTGGGGACACAGAATTGGGGAGTACCACTCCTAAACCACAACTCTACAGTTCATAAAAAGATGTCAGCATTTGCTTACGTCTATGCATGTTCTTCTTGTTTAATTCAGTGGGCCATGACTGTGTATTTACACAACTATGTTTATTCTGTCCAGAATTGGGATATTCCCTTAAATGGGAGACTTTGTTCTTTTCCTCTCATGGAAAAGAGGATGAACACAGTCTCTTCTCAAACATTTCAGTATTCAATAAAGACTAGTGAAAGTTTAGGAAGATAAAAATAACAGTAGGCTGGAGTGCCACAGAACAGCTTACAATCAATCTTTAAACACTGACTGTAGTTAAGTCCCATTAATTTGAGGATGGTCCTGTTGACTGACTTGAAGATACCCTCTGATTGACAATGTATTTCCTTTGAGTGGTGACTTAGGTAGTTTGCTGTTTGAGGAAGGTTTCTGTTTTGTGGCTGGAGGAGGCTGTCAGGGTATTCCCCAGCAGTGGGGGCCAGGCTGTAGCTGGGTTTGGAGAAAGCCACACTTCCAGTGAGGCTGCTGTTTTAACTGGCTAACATACTGTTGTCCCGGTGGGTAATATGATTTTTTTTTTCCTTGAGTTGTAAATCTCTAATTGAGTAAATGAACACTAATATTTTTTACATTTCCAGGTAAGATTACAAATAAAACTGGCTGATTCCTTCTGTGTGAAGGGCTGGCAGTGATGGTGGAAACAGATTGGTTACAAATAGATGAACTACAAAATAAAAACTTTGCACCTTTTCTCTTTTCCAGGCATGGGTTGTCTCTTTTCAAATGCTATGGCCCAAAAACCTTGGCAATATAAAAGCAATGCAGCTATCTGTAAGGAGGCTAGAAGACTTAAAAACAAATTTCCTCTTCCCTTGCCCCCCCATGAAGAAATGATGAGTCATCACGTTGAGACCACAGCTGATGTTGAGATGCACAGTCCTCTTATTTTTCACTGGAGTTATTATGAAAAGAGTTATTTTTCAGCATGGGTCTAAGTATTTGAATCTATCCCTGAGTCTTTCTCTGGTTTATTAATGGGCTGCAGTGCTGCCATCACCATGGTATCCTGCTACCTCTTCCCCAGTGAAGACTGCAAAACCACATGATGAAATTTACATTTTTAATTCTCCACTCTCCATGCTTATACACATAAAAATGCTTTGCAAAACCACGGGAGAACACAAATGTAAGGACAATCCAGTATCAAAAAATTACTTGGGTTGCTGTGCTTTTTTGTTAATTTTTAACACTCTCCCTTTCTGCTGTTGTACTGCAGCCATCAGTGGTTCAATACCTGCTCCTAGGTAGACACCACAACACCAGATGGATTATGTACTTTACAGCACTAATGATAGTGGCTGATAATGTGTGCAAATCTCCCATTCACTGCTTGTTCAAGGCAGTCAAGAAATACTGAATACAGCTGTACATAATTACACTTCTTTTGAAGCTAAATCAGCCTGTGAAATTTCTGTTCCTGGAAAATGGTCAAAATTAGTCAATAAAAAACTCAGCAAAACAAACAAACAACAAAACCCCAAACCCTTTGCATGTGCTTAGTTAATGGTATATTGTGACATTCTGTTTCCTAAATGCAAGATTTCCCTGCCAAACTGTTGAGATTTGAACGGGGGGTGCGGGGGGAGTGGGAAATACTGCATAATGAAACTATGAAAAGGTGATTTTGCTGCAGGTGTATGAAGATGCTGAGTTGACAATATGCAGTACATATGCACTTGTTTGTGCCATGAGGAATTTGTGTAGGACTAAGTATGTGGTTGGCTTAATGTATTACAGGTATGTGAGGGGTCTCTCCCCTTTTTTACCCATTCCCTGTTCCTATCACGTATTTCTTTGAGTTACTGTGAGGTCAACTTCTGAAATTATCTGTTCTGACTTGTTTATCCTCACCTCTGTTTTCTTCCTTATTCTGTCATTCTGTGAGATTTCCATTTCTAAACAACCGAGGAGAACAAGATCAGAGTTTTATTAGGTTTTACCATCCCTTCCCCCAGTTTTTTCTCCTGTTGAAACTTGCCAATCACTTTTGAAGCCTACATTGGGCTTTTCTGCAGCACAGGAGATATCATTAAGGCTTTAAACCCACTAATGAGGGAAATGTGCGCTGCTTGAAGGCTCCTGCAATATTAACTACATCCAATTATGTTAGGTAAACGTATGAGTATAGTCAAAACAGGATGAAAGCATATCTTTCTATTCAGGCCAAAAGCAGTCTTCTGAGCCAATCTTTCATCAAACCTACATTGGCTATTTATTTACTGAGTTTGCAGCACTTTTTTTAAAATAATGAATAATATCATTGAAGAGAAACAGCACTTACAGGCAGGAAAGGACTATTCCTGGGGCTCTTTTCCTTATTTAAAGAACATGTTTTAGTGTTGGATAAAATATGTGAAATTTTAAAAGTCTGATGAATATTTTTTCTTATTTAAATATGTTATTGCTTCCTTATCTAATCCTGCCCTTAGCTGACTGTGTTATGAGTAGGTGGAGTGCAAATGCAGTTTTTGCTGGTCCTGACCTTTGATTTCTGTTTATTTGTTGGGGTTTTTTAAAATGGAAATTCAACTTATCCTACTTCTTTGGACATACACTGCGAGAATATTTTTTGGAAACTTAGTCTAATAGCACAGGTGTTTAAAAGTCCCTTATTTCTGGCTTCTGAAACTGTTATTTGACAGTAGCAGATTGGTTGTTTTGTTTACCATTTTCTTCATTTTCTCTATTTTTGACATATAGTAGAGTGTCATGTCCTTTGATTTTTGCCTTTCCCAGTCTGCTTTTGTTTAGAAGAGTAATTAGTTTGTCACTTGTTCCAGAATTGACATAGGCTCAGATCTCAGCATCCAAGTTGGCCTTTTTACGTGCTTGAGCAGTAAGAGTTCAGACCCAGTACTTTTGCTTTGTTTTCATATTTTTAACCACAATTGAAGGTAACTCAGCTCCTTATATACAAAAACTGCTTTTGAAGCATTTGATGATACAGGAACCCTCTTAAGTCTATGGAAGTGACGTTTCACAGCACAGAGAAGTGATTTACATGTGCATACCTGGGAGTCTGGTAGTTCAGCACTGGAGTAGATGTGATATGGCAATATGTCATACTTGAATTGTTGTTATGTGTCATGCCTAAAATCTGTTTAGCCTCGTTCAGTGTTCTCCTTCGAAGGTGGCCAGCAGCAGAATTCAAAACAGACCAGCAGGACAGACAGTGACAGTAATCTGGCTTATGTGCCCAGCCTCCTGCAACCAGTGCTGTGGTGACCTCCCAGTGCCAGAGACTGCACATGAACATCATTTCTCCCATTCACTCCAGTGACCACAAATCTGTTCCCACCCCATCGCATCCCATCCCATTTAGAATCCTTTATATTAATTATTATGCTAGCAGGTGGGGCCTTTTGTTTGTTTGTGTTTTGTTTGGTTTTGTTTTTATTTCTGGATAAGCTTTTTGTTTTGACTGTGATAGTTCTATCTAGGGGCTCTTGTGTGTGTGTACAAATTCGTTCCTCTTCAGCAAGAGTTAATGTGATACTTATGGGCATTATTATACTAATCCTTGCAAGATTTTGCTCTTCATTTGAAGTAAAGTTAGCATTATATCTTCAAAATAGTGGGAATACTTCTCTCTTTAGACATTCATTCAGATATCTTAATCCATTTGCTTGTCTTTATGTTTATATTTGAACTTTAAAATGTGAAAGGTCCTTACCTAGCACAATGCTAACAACCTTTTGTTAATTTGTCTTAACTGGACTCACCATTTCCACAGCAAGGCCTACAACATGAATCATGTGAGCATTCCTCCTGTGGTTCAGCTCAGAAGCTGATTCATCTTGGTTTATTTGTTGGTGTGGACTTTTTCAAAACCATGCAGGCTGACCTAGCACTGAAGCAGATGAGTGCTCACCAGGGCTCTCCACCAGCTCCATTTCAATGGTGGTTGTCTCCAGTAGATGGGCAGTGGTGAACAGCTTATGGGGTCATAACATCTTATATCAATGCAGCTGGAAAGTTCTCTTCTACCTAGCAATTAACCCTGGGAGATCTGTGCTAAGTGAAAATTTTGGCCACCCTATTTTCTTTTGCCTCGACCTACACTCTGTAAGTTTCATTCTGCAAGAATGAAACCTCCATGGGAAAGGATGTGCAGAGACTGTGCACTCCTCCCTGCTGATTGCGTGTTACAGCTATGAATCTGGAGGATGACAAGTGAAGAATGAGTCGGCAGGAATGATTTTACTCTCCAGTGAGAATTCTTCTTTATATAGTAACCACATATCTTTGCACTATTTGTTGTGAATAATTGATAGCAAATAGTTGGCTGACCCAAGCCTTGGGAAGGGAAGGCACTGCCCTGTGTTGTGAGGGTGCCATGGAAGTGCCACACTGTGAAAGCACAGCTCCTGACCATGACCAAGGAAAGCCACAGGACACTAGCCAGTGCTGCTGATGTACTGTCAGCATGTAATTCACCATGCTTAGAAGGGAAAGGGAGGGGTGTAAAATTTAAGTTTTTACGCTGCATGTCTCGCAGCTCTCCACTGTAGTGAGTGCTCTTACTTTGAGCACACCTGGCCACTGTGCATTTTCACATTCACTCATCTGTTTCTGAAGGCTCGGTGGCTGCTCGAGGAGGCTCCATTTAGTCTCACAGACACACATCCAGCAGCATATATACAGAGATCAGGAAACAGCTGTCCTGCAGCAAAAGTAAGGCCTTGTCAATTATTGTTAATTATTTACTCCTGCCAACCTCCTCTCACTGGTATTAAGCAACAGAAACAAAAATAATTACATTCTGAAATAATGTTCCATTCCTCTTCCTTTCATGTTTGCTCTTGGAGTAAAGGGTTTGGGGAAAGAAGTAATAAAAACACGAGCTATCTCGCAGTCTTCTCTTCTGCTAGATTAATTGTAAGTTGAAGGTACACATTATTTTTTTCCCTTTTCAAGGCAATTGCAACTGACAGTTTCCCCATTTCCTTTTCCATTCTCACTGTGTGCATTTAGATGAAGCTAAAATTGCACTCTTGCACTTTTTATACAGCTTTCCTAAAATAATTCTGAATAATTTAACAGTGGCTCAGAAACATTCCAGTTTAACCAGTCATTGACCTTCAGTCAAGTTTAAATGTCATCAGGCCTATATTGGTATTTCATCAGTTCCAAAGAAGCTGTACTGTCACAGAGGCAGTGGTGAGATCTATAATTAAAGTTGCCCAATGTCTCCCATTACAATGTTTTCCTTTCAGTAGATTATCACAGATTAACTGCTTCAATTAGTGTTTTCCATTTAGAATTTTTCAGTCAAAATGGTCTTGCAATTTTGGAGATGATGCCTAGGGAAAAGTTAGGGTTATTTATTGATTGTGAGGAAAATAAACCCAGAGTCTATTGCTTTGGCTTTGGCTTTGTTCCCTTGAGTGTTAAGGGCTAGATATAAAAACCACTCTGAAAATCTGACCAAACTGCTTAAGTTTGTAAGACCATGAAAAATCTCAGTAAACACAGACTCAACAAAAAATTATTAAAGGAGACTGACTTACTACTATCATACTCTGCTGACAGAACACTACAAATGACTAAGAATTTCTATGAGTCATCATGTGAGCTTTTTGTCTGAAGGAAGAGAATCCTGAGTTTGTGACTGATTCATTTTACATGGAAGGTTTTGGTTTTTTTTATGTGCAATGTTAAAACCTTTAAGGATATGGTTTCTTCTAGAAATCTTAAATTTGAGAAATCAAATAGAGATCCTGTGGGGATAAAAGTGGTATATGATAATATAACTAAAGAACTGGATCCATTTGGATCTATTTCTGGGTATGCTTTAGAATACAAAGAATTTACTAAGCCTAAGATTTTCAAACCTCTTAATGCTTTATTTTGCTCTCTAGTATCCTCCTAATATAATTGTAATTGACTGGAGTAGGAATTGATGGCAAACTATCACTGCCCTAGTGATTTCTGAGAATTGATTAGGAAATGTGTAGAAGACAGAATTTTCATGTCATATCTGATTTTGAAGAGTTGAAAGCCAAAATAAAAAGTTGATTGAAATAATTTGTTTCAGTTACAGCTTTTAATGTAAAGAAAAGGTAGTTTCAATTTACAAGGTAAAGTTATTTTGTTTTAAAAGCATCTATGAAAAGGTAGTTTCTTGGAACTTTTCTTCTTTTTTTTTCCAGAAAGCTGAGAGAAAGAAATTGATTTTGCAATATTGACAGTTTCTTGGAAACCTCATGGCTTATTTAAGTTTCCCTAACCACCTCTGTTTTTATTTTTGTTTAATGTTTCATTTGAATTTTTAAAAGGAATGTACCCTCTCTAGATGGTGTTCTATCCTGTCACATTACATGTTCTTTAAATGCCCTGACTGCTGGATGGCAATTCCTTGTTTCACCCTCTTTGTGATCAAGTGGGGCAGCTCTTGTTTTTTCACTTTTTTCAGCTCTTCCCTTTGTGCTTGTGGTAACATTTATCTTATATTGGCAGTGACAGTCACTTTTGGTTATAAGAACTTTGGTTTTTCCTAGGGTTAAGATTTATTCTGAGTAAAAAATCGGCAGGGTTTCAGACATGTCACAGAGGGTTGTTTTTTTTCAGTTTCAAGATCCCTGCTATTTTTCAGGCTGCTGAATGCTGGGGGTGTTCAGCACGAACCTCAAGTGTGAAAGAAGCAGCTGTACAGATGCAAAATGAGTTCTTGTGATGTGGGAGTGTGTGCTGTGCTGGCAACACTGATGGCTGGGAACTACAACTCCCATCCACCAGTGAAGATGGGCTTGGAATTGCAGATTCTAATAACTTGCAAGTAAGAATAACATGCAGTCAAGTGTGATGTGTGTGCTGAGTATGGGTACAGCCTGGCAATTTTACTGGTGTCTGGTCCTTCCAGAGAGTGGAGCCTCTTTCCTTTTTCACATAGGAAATCCCAGCAGGCAGAACCTCCAGTCAGGCTGCTCATTGCTCTTCCATGTGCACCTGGCTGTTGGGGGGTTAATCCTCATGGAAGGTGGCAGGTGTCTCATTCTCATGGCTGGCACACACTCCTTCCCCAGGCACTCAATAAAAGAGAATCCAAATCCCAAATCTCGCTCTCTCCTCGTGTGTGTTTGCTGAGCTTCCAGCTTGTCTGTGCCCAAAATGCTGGTGCTGGCTTTTTGGGCACCATGAGTGGGGAGAATTTGGACTCTGATCCATCCCCCTGATTTCATGTTGTGGTAACAGTGCACTAAAACTGGAGCATGAGTAGTGAAACAGGTCCCCCAAGTGCTGCATCACCTGAAAGAAGGCCTGGAAAGGGACCTGTGAGCTCTCTAGTGTGGACTGCAATTTGTGGGGTTTTTATTGTTTTTAACATTTTATCTTATCCTAGAACTCTTAAGATAACAAGATATGGTGGCATGCTTTATGTTTCATAAAGACACTGCTTTCTATTACAAATCTAAATGTTTAAGAATGCAAAAGTAGCTGATACTGTTAATTTAGTTGAATGAGGTTCTTGCTGATACTCAGAGGAATGTTTCAGATTCTCTCCTTGAAGAAATCAGCAAGAGTGATGTGAGCAACAGTCTGCTTACAGGTGGTTTGTGAAGTAAGGCTGTTCTACAGAAATTGTGAGCTCCAGGGAACTCATGATAAGTTCTGTAATGTTATCTGTGTGCAATAGGACTTTATTATTGTTGAAATGATCTTATGACAAACATTTAATTCTAGATATGTGCAAATTAATTTGTAAGAGGCAAATGAACAAACATTATTTCATATAAGCATGCCAAAATATGCTTTCATAAATTAGGATTTTTTTTATTTGAGTGAAACCAAGCAATAACCACAAATATGAAATCTTGGAAGATAAAATTCTGGAAGTGTGCTGTGCAACTCCTGAGAAAGTTTTATAGCCTAGTTCTTCTTGAGGGACAAATAAATGAGGAATGAAAGCAGCTACTGCTATCAGGAAAATGCATTAATGTTTTGACAGATAGATGTGAAATCTTAATATATGAAATTTGGATTATTTTTCCCTGATGTGTAAATATCCACTTAATGTAATTAGAAAGAATTGTGAAGTAGCAGGCGGGGAATTCAAATTCTTCAGCTGAGCAGATACTGTAAATGTGATTTGTTGACGGCTTGTCATTCTGCCATTACAGCTGACCTGGAGTTTTCTTTCTGAATGACTTTTCAAAGGAAAAGTAACATAAAAAGTAAAGTATTTAGCCAGAGAGTGTTCTCACTTGGACTAGCAGCATATGCTTAAGAGAAAGTGCAGAGCAGTATTTCCTATAGAATATCCCCCTAACATCTGATTGCTCATTGTCAACTTCCTAAGCTGAAAGCTGTATTTGTGGTTTTAATTTTTAATAGCCCTTTTCTTATGGTAGTTTGAATTAAATATCACCTTGAACCCATTTTTCGTTTCTTAAACCATTAGGAGGCTTCACAAGAAAACTTTTATCGGGTTTGTTTGACATTGTTTTGAAGTTTTCTTCTTGGCACTGGGGGAAGAAGGTAAAATACTTTTTCCTTGGGTTGTTCTGCACATATTGGAGATCATCTGTTTGCTGTATTAATCCCAAATATCCTGTTTCAAATTAGATAAATGACAGATTGAAGTATATTTTGTTTATCAGGATGCTGTCCTGATGGGAAATGGGGTATTAGGCCACAAGTTTTAAGTGCTACATGAGAACGTGGAAGACTGAATCAAACCCTGTGAAATGTCTTTCACCTTTCAGTCATAGTTTGCTACTTAGCCACTTGTTTATTTTCAGTGTTTCTCACTGCTTTGAGGTTTTATGCTAGACAGGCCTGTATATAATTTTATTTCTCTATTGCAGCACCTGAGTGGAAGAGGTCAAACTAAAATTGTCAATAAAATATGAAGTACATGAAGAAGTGACATTTCTTATATATACTTTTCTCTGAATAAAAACGTTGCATGCTAGTGATATTTTTAAACTGAGCCATTGGTAAGCCTCCACTTCACCTGCCTTGCTTACCTCTGCTAGTGAACAAGAGTCCTAAGCATTTAACCCCTATTTGAGGAGCTTAATTTGACAATACAGATTTAAAACTCTTACAGCCGTGGATAATGTTCTGAAATGCCTTGAATCCCTTGGAACTGCTGATCTCAGCAGCTGAAATCACCAAACGGAAGCTTAGCAGTTTGGAAGCTTGTCCGAGGTGATCTATGAATATGATGTTTTGAGAGGAGATGGCCCTCACATGTGCCTTTGAAACTGGCTGGTGGCTCAGGCACTGCAGAACATGTAGCAGCAGAAAACAGTTTTTTGAATCACAAAGTGGTGGAGCCAGGCTGCTTCAGCGCAGTTCTCCATGACAAGGGGAGCTGCCCAGAGGGCAAGAGAGAGGCTTTCACATATTTATGATATTACATACCATTCCAAGGCACTCCTTTCGTCTCTCTATGAGTAGCCTGCCTAGAAACTTACAGGTGATTGTTTGAGAAGATGCACTTGCAACCTTATTTGTTGAATTGATACCAAATTCTATGTGCTCCATGGCATTCATGAAAGAGAATTTAGTGAATTTCTGCAGCCTAATAGGCCTCAGACTACCCCTCTCTCCCTCTAACCTATACTCACACTGTAATAATTTTTTTCTTCATTGTTCTTATTTCGTTATTTTTCTTCCTATCCTTATCCACAGAAGGAGTTACACCTTCCCCCCCCCCCCCCCCCCCCACTGTGAGTCTTGTTCTATCAGTTATTGTTTAAAAGTGGGTTACTGCCACAACTTCTTTCACTTTGTTGCTCTAAGAAAGGGAATAATCACTGATGACAGCTGTAGCGATCTCTCTTCTGGAATACATTTTGGTTTTATGTCCAAGGAAGTGTAGGACTCTTCCCACACTGTTGTTATGGCAGCTTGGACAACTCCGCTCATTTTGGTGAATTTTTCTGAGGTATCTAACTGCATCCCCAAGGCATTTGGGTCAGCAGCCAAGAGGAAAGGCAGTGGGGCAGTGAGTAGTTCTTAAAAATCTCTTGTGGTATTCTCAGAAGCTTTAAGGTTGCTGCAGGTATGTCCCTGGATGAGGAGAGCATGGAATACAATGGTCTTGTGTAAATAAAAGATCTAGCCAAAGCTCTTATGGGCATTGCCTGTCATTCCTACATATGCCAGTGACTGAAGGCATGGTGATATATATATATGTGTACCAAAAGTTATTGGGGACTGCTTTTTTTCCAAATACTCCTTACAATCTGTAAAAGGAACTTTCTGGTCCTCAACCTTTCCTCAAGGAGAAATGTGTATAAACAGAGAGGCTTTAAATAGTCTTATAACTTTATCCAATATTAAAAAGTCCAGTTATGTCAGCTGTAAAGTGGATTTAAATGTGATTAAATACTGCTTCTCAGCAGAAGAGTCTATAGAGCATGGCTTCTCTAGTACAACCTGAATTTGTTTATAATACCAAAATTCTTAATTAATTAAAAGCAAGTACTTTTTTCTTTAGCTTGATTGTTTTGATCCTAAATATGCAAACTGACCACCATATGCAGACTCATGACTGCATGGACTTAATTTTGGTGTTGCTTACACCAACAAATGGAACGTGTGACTTGCATCAGTTTGGGTCAGACTGCAGGAGGCCATATGTGTTTATTTTAGCATTTATGGATGGTTATATTTACCTCATTGCAATGACTCGCTTTGGTTTCTATTGACAAAGCCATGACTGAAGAGAATGTTTGCAGAGACAAGAACAGATGTTTCCAGGCTGCTTGCCACAGAGAGGGGAAAAAAGCCAGTATTTGCTTGTAAGCTGGGGTTGGCTGTGCCATTTTTCCAATGAGTAATTAGGAATAGTAGTTATTAGTCAGTTGCTGAAGACCTTGACTTGATAACAAAAGAACCTGCTTGGAGATGCCTTTTGGTATAGTCTGATCTATAGAGTAGAATGACAGGCAATTGCTGTAATCACTGAAACCAATTCTACTTTGTCACACTCTTTTGAAGAACCTTAACGACCAAGGAGAACCTAAAAGCTTAATGAAATAGATAATCCATGGACATTTTCTCCTCTTCTCTGTGGGCATATTGATTTCAAATTAAGCTGAAAACTTTTACTGGACACTTTTATGAAGTTGCAAAGGAACATGAGTGTTTTGGATTTAGTTTGGTGATTTTTTTTTCCCCTCTGGAGCCATAAGATCACCTTCTGAATCATACCTACTGAAATCAAACTTGTTTTAGACTAACAAAGAAGAGGGGACAAAGGTGTAAAGGACTATTAGCAGGGTTGGTGATCTGGGAGGGTTTTGAGTAATGTGTTTGTGAAGTAGTGTCTGTGCCCGTAGTTTTAATGGGCAAGGGAGGACTGATTTCAGCTATCTGGGAGCAGCAGTGTGGGATGTGTGGCATCTGAGGGTTTGGAAATAGAGTTTTGGAAAGGCAAAGGAGCAGTGAGCCTGCTTTGGGAGATAAAACTCCTGTGTGTTGCAATTGCCTTGGATTTACAGGGATGGGAGGCCCCTCACAGTCCCAGCAGAGGGGTGAGAGAGGCCCAGTGGTCTCCCACCCTGGGGCACACAGCCCTCAGTGGGCAATGCCAGCCCTTCGCCCTCTTCACCCGTTGGTCTTGGGGTGAGGAGCTGGGCTTGCTCCATTATAAGATGATGATTTCTGAAGAAAAAAATTTACATGCTTTGAAGAGATGTGGCTGTAACATCTGGGTATGCAAGGGCCTTCCAGATGGAAACAGCAATGAACTACAGGGTATATGACATAAATGAGCTCTATTTTAGGTTTTAAAAACATGCAACGCAGTGCTTTCCTGGCTCAGTCAAATGACACTACACGATATGTCATTGAATGTCATGAATACAGGGAGAGCTGAGCATGACTTAAAATGCCAAGGAAGTTGGAAGGAATATACTGCATCAGTTTACCAACAGGGAGTTTTTAAATGTAATATATGGAGGCATCTCCTGCCTTCCCGCTTTCACGATCCACTTGCTGCAAGCTTGGTAAGATATATTCCTGGAGATATCTCAGGGATTTTTTTTTTTCCTGTTGCTTTTTTTAAGAGCAAAAGTTATGTTGATCTGTTAAGTGTCATGCCACTGCCACTGACTGGATGAAATACCATATGGGCAGTTCATGGGTTTACTGGTTCCACCTGCTGGCTGAACCAGTGGTGATGACCTGCCAGTCAAGGGGAGTCGAATGAGTTATCTTAAGAAGAGATTTTATTAATAATTCCCATCTGAGATATGGGTATAGTGTCTTGTCTTCAAGCTACAAACTTTGTCTCATTTTTTATTGATTTCCATTTCATTAAATTAAGTTTAAAAATGCAATTTCTTAAACAGAATGGTAATGCCTAATGATAAGGGCATTTTTAGCAAGAAAACGACAGCAACCCTTTTTGAAAATAAGAAGATGAACAAATTTAACCCAGTAATGTGCAAGCACTGCTACCTGCTCACCCCTTCTAGAGCTTGCCTTGGGGAGAAAGCCATCCCCCTCTAGAGCTAATACAAATAACTGCATGGCATTCATAAAGGCTGGGAGTAGGATGACTCCTCACACTGGGAGTATACCGCCAGAATTTCCCTGGAAAGGGAAAAGAGGAGGAACCTGGAGTTTCACTTAACTCTGGATACTTGAAGCCCCCATAGGTACTGAAAAAAAAGCTGAAGGAGAGGAGCAAATGGCTCTCACTAGTGTGAGTTGTAGGGTTGAGATTGGGGTTAAAGTTCAGGGGCACAGGATTCCAGTTAAAGCTGGATCCCACAGCGGCTGCAGGACTAGATGAAAGCTCACATGAAGGCAAATGGTGTTTTCTAGGGATGGCTAATGCCAGAATTAGTGTTGGAGTCACTGTTTGGATTTGGGATTTTGGGTGCTCTAGAGCTTAGTTCCTTGTTTGAATCTGAGCAGACTGAGTGCTGACATTTACTCCTGTAGAAGTAAATTGTTTTTGTTTGGTTTTGTTAGGAGTGGGATATGATTAAGTCTAAGTTTAAGATAACAAAGTGTCTGAGATTTTGTTTTTTATAGAGTTTTGTTTCTCACTGTGTTATCAAAGCACATGGAGAATTAGCAGCTGGTTCTGTGGAGGTGAGTGGTTTTTAAAAGTCTTTAAAGGTACCCTTTAGGTTCTTTGAAGATTCATCTATTCAGGAGACTAAAAGACTGCCTTCTTCTGGCAAAACTTTATCCCTCATTTTTCTACCAAAGAAATAAGAAGAGTGTCTAAGAGAACATCATGGTGCTGTTACCCTTCTTTCTGCTCTAGGCAGTCATTGCTGGCTGCCAGAGGTTCAGTCTAGCCTGCTAGTGACAAATTTGGGAAAGGAACAAATACTGTATGAATCACAGAAGGCTACAGTTTTACTCCAAGATAGAAAAGAGACAGGATATTAGTGCATGAATAGGTCCTACAGATGTCCATATTGACATGTTCTTAGCACAGTTTTGTTGTGTATTGATTAGATGTCTCCCAGGCATGGTCTGGGCACAGTTCAGGAGAAGAACATGTCCAGAAGCAGTTTAGATATCTCCATTGTTTTTGGGAAAGGGATGAAACTTTGGGGACAGGGAGTGTTCAGTTCCACTTGGCCTCAGAGCCAAAGATTCACTTGCCTGAATTATTTGGTAACACAGAGGAAACCAAATTGACTCATGACAAACAAGACAATAACTGGGTCAGAAGGGTCATCCTGAGGAACACCTTATGGGGGAGGGAATTCTTGCATCAAGTGCAGAGATGCCACTCATCTGCAAGTATTCTTTTGTTTTCTCTTTTAAAAGCAGTGATGTTGTAAAAGATTTGTTCGCAAGCAAATCCCTTCAATTTTGCTTGTTGTGGCTGATGGCATGTCTGTGATTGTGGGAACTCAGCAGCACTTGCAGATACACTGCAAGAGATTATCAGGCTGCCAGTAGTTTTCATGGAGCCTTGCTGTACCAGAAATGGTTGATTGCACAGGAGAAAGAAGTGCAGAGCAGTTGTTCAGTATTTAGATAATGCTAGATGGAACATGATCCTGATTTCATTTGACTTAAAAGCAACCTTCTTTGCTGCCCAAAAATGAAAATCCCCCCCCTGAAAATATTACAGCTGCCTCCTATGGTAATTCTTTTTTTTTTTCCCTGGTTTTTATAAGCTCAAGATTTTTTAGATACATCTACTACTTTGTCCATTTGGAAAGAGGTGACACTTCATCTTTCACTGAGATAATTCAGGCTTGTTCTCATGCCATTTTCATTGCTGCTAAATGAACCTGTAACACAGGTTATGCAATTAGGAGGAAAGTGTTTGCAGAAACAATAAGGAAAACCTGATAAATGAAATCCACTATACACTGTCAGTCATGCTGATGGTATTCCAATAAACATAAACATATTTTCGCATGCCCAGTTTTAAAGATATAGAGTAAAATAATTTATGGCCAAAGTTGTTTTTCCTTCCTTGCAGCATTTATATGTATATAATACTGCACACAACAAAAATATGTTAAGGGAGCATTACTGTCATAAAGTAGAGTTTTAAAAAGCAATGCTATAGTTGGTATTGTAGTTATACTATTATAGTTAACAGGCTTTTTGTTCAGTAACTGGATCGCTCTGTGAATGTGTTGTATGCAGTCTTTATGCAATTAGGAGCACTTTTTAGGGTGACTGGTTTTAGGAAGGGAATTTGCTTTCAAGACAAATGCAGTGAGATTTATATCACATCTGTTATTATCTATGTGGAGCTTTGTCTTGCAAAGGAGATTTGTCTTATAGGGTGCACAGTTTGGGTAGCCTTCAATTTAGGACTGGATGCAAAATACTTTTCCAAGTGTTGCCCTGTAATTTTTTCTGTTTTTCTTTTTTTATTTTTTTTTTTTCCTGTATGCAATTTAAACCTTACTTGGAAGACAGAATTGGTCATTTCCTTGTGGGAATTGTTATTCTGCTTTTTCACTGTAGTTTCTGAGTGTCTCAGAAATGTTAATGTATCATTAGCATTTCTGAGGAGGTGATGTGATATCTCCACTTTATAAAGCAGAAGTGAAGGCTGGTGGTTGAAACACGGATCTGAGAGTGTTTGCTAATTTGGGGGCTGCACTCAATGACCTGATTTCTTGGACTAATGCATTTCACAGGATCAAGGCACATTCCCTGTTGATTTCAGTGAGTGCTCAGGAGCACTGCAGTCTGGGTCTCAGGGTTTGAAATGAAGACCGAAGATATAAGGAATACTCGTTTAGTGACCAGCTGAGTCAAGATTTAGTGTAAACGGCTGCCCTAGCAGCACAGAAGAACTGTGAAGCAGAGGGTAGCATAGTTTATGACAGGATGATGCTCATTTCCAATTGTCTATAGGTTCTTTCTTCTCATTCCACTGTGCCTTTGAATATCTGTAACAAATGAAGCTCTCCACTGAGTGATGGTCTTTCTAGCTGTGCTTGTGATCTTCAGGAAAGATACCTACTGACAAGTTAGAAAACAGATTATTTATTTAAAGAGGCTATTCAGAGAAAACAGTCCAAGATGTTTCAACTCTGACAGCTTGTCCAAGGTTTCCCTTGTCATTGTACAAAATAGAATATTTTATACATACATTTAAAAAGTGCCCTTACTTTGTTTTACAGTACCTAAGTCAATCTCTTCCTTCAGCTTAATATGTACTTTTCTACTTGAAAGCTGCTCATCTTTGCTAAAAACTGGTCTGTAGAGTTGTCCCAGTGACATTAGTTTACTACACTGGATGGTGTTGCTGAGAATGTAAAACTATCCCTTTAGCCTGTTTGCAATATAAAATAGGTTTCTGCATTTTACAAGCTTATGCAGTGTAGTAAGAATTTGGCAAGTGTAAAGGAAAAAGGTGTTAAGGAGAGCTGGCAGCTCCTTAAAGAAACGATATTAAGTGCAAACTCATCCAATAAGGAGGAAAGTTAAGGAAGTGCAGTGGAAGACCATCTAAATTGCCAGTTCTCCATGGCTCCTGAAGAGAAGTTGTTTTTTTACAGACTGGAAAGTAGGTCAGATTTCCAAGAAAAAGGATAAAAAAATAGCATGTAATGGCAATAAAATCAGAAGTAGTGAGACACAAAATGATATTAAAGTATCCAGGTATGAAACAGGTTGCAAGAATTCATTTTTCATGTACTGTAGTAATGAAAGAAAGACTGAAAGATCAGAGGACAAGAGGGATCAACAGATGGCATTGGGATGGCCAAAGCATTGTTTGTTTATTTGGGTCTCTCCAAGAAAAATGGAAACTGTTCCTACTGATAACATGGGGGACTGTACTGCTGCTGCAGTATCCAAAAGATCGCACGTGCACAAATGGATGTCTCTGTACCTCCTGGTAATTAGAGAAGTGTACACCTTCTGCCCACACCCATCAATCTTAGGGTGGTTTTTCTGGAGGACGTTGCTGTACAGTGCCTGAAATGTATTTTGCAATAGACTGCTGTTGGAAGGAAAGGGAGGAGCACAGGGTGCCTTCTTCGCAAGAATTATTCTGTATTTTTGTTAAAGATTTAGATGATGGCACTATGCTAAAAATTTATGTAGAAAGCTGGTAGGAACAAAGGATGCTTTGAAAGAAAGGACTAAAATTCAAGGTGGTTTTATTCTGTTGAATAAATAATCATAAAGGGAATGGTCTAAGTTCAAAGGGACATGTACATGTTACTTCTGGGGAGTAACCAGCTTTAATGATAAACACCAGGGAATAACTTGCTAGGGAGTGATTGTTCAGAGAGAAGTCTGAAAGTTGCAGGGAACCACAAACCAGTTCATGAGTACAGTGTCATGCTGTGTTATGTAATATTCCAGGGTGAGTAGAGAGGAATATAGCTTGGAGTATGTCTGGGGAAAAAAGAATCCTTCTTTGCCTGGAGTACCTTGTTGGGTCACAAGGACTGTACCTTGAGAAAGAAGTAAATCAGCAAGACTATGCAGAGGAACAGTACCAACACTGAACAAACAGTCCTAGATAGCATAACTGATAAGTATATATTGAGTGCAATGGTGTTAGGTGGGGTAGGTGGCTGCAATATGCTTAGTGGCTGTTTCAGCCCTCTGTATGTATGAGCTGCTGCAAAGATGGGGAGAATAACCCGGTTTCTATGCCTGCAACAGCACAAAGACTGAATTTCCAGCAAGAGAGAGATTATTACCATGGTAAATTAGTACAGCACTGGAAGAGTTTGAGTGGGGATTATCAAATCTCTGTTATTGGAGGTCTTCAGAAACAATTAGGAAACATCTTCTGATGTAATATAAGATGTAATATTTTCTGCTGTGGGGCTGGACATCTGATTCTTCTTCCAGGCAGAAGTGTGTTGTTTTCTTATGTGCTTTCTCTTTTGTCTTTTATATCCTTTTACTCCTTGGTGAATATCACTGTTCTTTAGACAAGAATTTCTTCATTGGCCTGGGAGATTTTGTAAATTTACAGTAGTCATTTTGGTGCAGAACTTCACGGGGTAGTGCTTTAAGCTACTACATTTGACCAGCTGCTGCAGCTGTAAGAGTCACAGGCCACAACTTCTTGGTGAGAGTGTTCCTTATAAACAGAGTAAGGACTGGGACCTGCTTTCTAATCAACATATTTTCTGAAGACTTTTAAAATGCATGTAACAGTCTGACATACCACCTGTCACCAGAAATTGTGTCCCCCACCAGCACCAGCATGCGATGCGTTGGCACTCATGTCACACGGAGAGAGAATGTTAACATTCTTGCTAGTCACCTTAGAAAGTACAAGAAAAAAAACAGGGTCCAGTGAAGGTGATCTCAGGAGAACACCAGGAACATCAGAACCAGAGCAGTCTGAGAAAGGAGTTACAAGCCTGTTCCCGGACTTTTACAAGCCCAAGAGAAAATGAGCGCAGCAAAAGAGAAATTTTCTCCAGCCTCATCCATGTTTAGCTCGGTGTTTGGGACTGATTTGACCCTCTCTTTGTGGGACAGCACTGCAATGCTATTCCTGAGTAATCTTCCCAAGTTCCAGAGTCTTGAGTAGCTGTAGCTGTATTTTTGTTAAAATTGAATTATGTTTTCTTCCAACTTAGAAACCGAACTTGATATCCAAGCCAATGCTTGATAGCATCCTTTGTCTTCGTGATGACAGATGGAAGTATGTGCGGAGCCTCCTGACCCCAGCCTTCAGCGAGACCAAACTGAAAGAGGTAAGGTGTAGACACTGCTGCTTTCTTAATTTGGAAGACTTGTACAAGCATCTGCTTTATGTAGGTCCGTCCTAAGGATAGGTAAAACCTGCTAGTTTGTGCCACTTTATTTAGACCTGAAGAGCACATGCAGCGGAGCTTCCATACGGAATGGTTCAGATCACAGACTGGTGAAAATCCAAATAGCTCATCTGAGGATATGATTCTCTGTCTTCATCTGTGTAAGTCAGTTTATCCATGAAAGTGTAGCATACTCAAGAAGTACCCTTACCCCTTCACTCTCCCCTGCCCTGATAGGAATAAGTTTAAGTCCAGGAAATGTTATTGCTTCCAGTTGGATCATAGCTTTTTTTGATATGCATAGTCAGCAACTCCCATGTTAACACAGGAACTGCTGTCAGTCTATTTTCATTTCTCCATCTCTTTCTCCTTCCTTCCTCCTCTTATTCTTTAATCCTTTCATATAATAAAATAAGTCACTGGAACAGAATGTCATTGCCAGATAAATACCTCTGACTGAAAATAAATGTCTCTGCACTGACCTGCTGCTAATTTCCTAGAAATGTATCAGCTTTTGCTCAGCCATGGGAACCCATTACTCAGTAACAAAGTCCTGCTCCAGTGATACGATATCTCTTAATTAAATGTATATAAATGATGGACTGGTTAAAGTCTTCTTTCAAAGAAAACTACAAAAAACCCCAAAACAAAAAAAAATCACCTCTTCCTTTTTATGTTTTATTCTGAAAGGGAATCATGCCTCACTCCGGTGCCCAGTCCTGGCTTGTAAAATTTTCCACTGGGCAGACTCTTGTGTTGTTTTGACATGCCGCTGTCGAAATCCACAGTAACATCTAAATGTGTCTGGCTCTCCCAGCTCTATAGACAGCGGTCGCTTAGCAACGCCGGCTGTCACCTCCTTATTATGGTAAATTCTAATTGGCCGCGAGCCTGGCGGAGATGCTGATTAATCACGACTGACAATGCCATTGGTTATGCGCCCTGACATTTGCTCTGTCACCAGCTCCATCACGGAATTTCAGCAAGGCAAGGGTGTTTAAATATGCAAGCGATTAGTTGCACATGGCATGGTGGGGAGAGGAGAGTTTTGCATTTTCCTAGTGGAAATTAGTCTGCCTTACTGCAGGTCATCAGCTCTTTGCTCGTGGGCTAACAAAAGATAATGCTGCACTCCCCTCAATTTGTGGAGAGCAACCTCTGCTGGCACCAGCCGGGCAGGCTTGGCTGAGGATCACTGTGAGGGCAAGAGTGGAGCCTCGGGATCCTGCTTTGGGGCTGGGCGTGCACGACTTTGCGGGATCTGGCCGATCAAACCAGGCTGGGAGGAGAAGTCATGGCACTCCCTTTGCCCGGCTTGTTGGTGGAGCTGGACTGCAGGAATAATGGTAGGAGGTAAAATGGAGGGCTGGCCAGTGCCTGGTAGCTGTCTTGCATGCAAAGATTGCGATCTTTATTTTTAGCCTGATAATCAGCTTTACCCGTGCTGCCTCTTCCAGGCTCTGTGGGAAGGCATGTGACTGTGCATGGGCTTAGCGTGACCTGGAAATTGTCACTTTCTCCTCCCATTCCACAGCAAGTGGGAAATAGAGGAGTGGGGCAGGTCTCTCTGAAAGGTTCAACTTTGCTTTTCTCTCTCATGCCTTCACCAGAAGTCCAGCCATCCCTACACAGACACTTGCAGTCAGCCCATGTGAGATTAAGAACCACTGTTGAATGGATGTGCTCCTCAGCCTTGCATTTCATTTTCTACCCAAATACGTTAGCAATCCTGGGATTTGAAGTTAATGCAACTTAAGTCCTTGCCCACGTGCTTTTCCTGCTGTTGCTTAATTTAGAAACCATACCAACACTTCTCAAAGGAAATCAATGCTCATTAATTATGATCTCACTTTTTAACTCTCCCATATTTGGTATTCTCTCAGAACCTCTACAGCAGCATGGAAACAAAAATACCATGTTCTAGTTTTGGCCATACTACAGAGTATCCAGCATTATCTGCAAGACATCCTGTTTATAATAAACCCTTCCTTTCTACTTTGAATTACAAACACAAATTTGGTATTAATTTATTGCATAAGAACTTAGATATACTATCTTATACGTATTTATAAATGCTGCTAGGACATTCCTTATTTCTTCTTCCAAGATATCAACTCCTTTGACAAAATCCCACACCAAAGTTTTCTACTCTTTTCTCTCTGGATGACTGCCTTAACTTTGTTCCTCTGTGCAGACTCCACAGTGACACTGGAGAGTCTGCAGACCTCAATGAGTGTCTTTGGAGAGTGGTTCCCCTTGAGTGCTGCAGCCCCTAGTGCTACTTGTCTGTCTGGATGCTCTGAGACAATTGGGAGCTATTAGCCTGTGACAGAGCAATAAATGTTAACAACTCCTTGTGTTCCCCACAGCAATCACTTCACATGATAGATACACCGAGGGACAGAGAGCTCACCATAGGTCCCTGATATCTCCGTTTCAGAAACTCAAGAAAGGACAGTTTCAGGGCTAGCAAGAGTGAGAAGCGAGAAGCCACTTTGGCCTGGCTGCTGGAGTATCAGACTCAAGATAGAGCTAATGTGTGTTGCTAAGATTTAATCTGCAGTGCTCCACAGAGGCACCTGTGGCTGTGGGTAGAGGTGGGCTTTGCCCTTGTCACCTCAAAGAAGTGGTGTAATGTCACTGAGAAGTTCCCTGACCTTGAGGAATTTCCCCATAGTATGGCAAATGTCTCCAACAGCCAGGCAGCAAATGATGAAAAGATGACTCCAGAAATTTGACTTTTCAAAGTTACAGGAAATGAACTGAAACTAGAGGTTATAGAGTTGTTGGGTAGTGATTGAGACGGTTGACAGCTGTCTGAGACAGTTGTTTTTGTAACAATTTTCGAGAGTTTCTGACATCTTCTCCAGCTTTCTTTTTTCTCAATTTATCTTTAAAAGCTGTGCACTGTTTTACTGTTGCTTTTATGGAATTCTGTGTCTTGGGTGTTCTCCTTTTATAATTTTCTTTTTCTAACAGGCATGTAAAGATTACTAAAGGCGTCCACTCCAGTTGAAGGAAGGTTTGGCTCTGGATAACACTGAACACAAATATGACAGTGGTGGTGAATATAGTATAAAGCAATAGACTTGTAAGCTTGATCCTGTAGTAGGACTGGGGAGCATCCCATGTGAGATGCCACTGGAGTTGGTAGCAGATCTAATAATAAGCTCTTCCAGCAAGATCCCTCAATGAACCTCATAGTGCTGTTGCTGTGGGAGCACTAAGAATGAGAAATAAGAGACAAGAGGCAGGAAACCCAAGAAATGTCACTTCCAGCTCTGCCATTGACTGCCTGTGGGTGATCTGACAGAAGCTACTTAAATTCTCTGCACACGAAACAACTCTTATCTGTTAAGTGGGAACAATACCAATCACTGAAAGTTGATCCAAGATGTAATTCATGAGGAATTGGTGAATTGTAATACCTAGAGGCTCTAAGTAACAGAAGCATTTCCCAGTGTTCCTGTCATGCTCTCCTCAGCTGTTATGTATTGAAACAAGCTGACATGTTAGTGATCTTGCTGTACCAACCTTGATTCCCTATTTAGTATTTCTTATTTTGTTCCTTTTATTTTTGCTGTGGTGCCTATGATGATCTTGCAGTTCTGGACCTCTTGTCAGACTTGATAAATAGCTTTACTCTCTTTTACAGCCAACACCAGCAGAAAACCTATTGATTTTTATTTATTCTGATGGTGCTGCAGTAGTCTTGTCATCTCCTATCTGTATGCCAGCGATCCTTTCCTCCATTAACAAACCATTTAAACAAAACAGAACATAAAAATTAAAAAAGAGAGCACAGCTTAATGTAGCATTGTCCTAAATAAGCTGTGGAGTTTATGTTGAGGCATTTCTTTCAAACAAAGGGAGACATAAAGCAGAACTTGTAATAACATGGCAAAACAGTGCAGAAAAATCCTCTAGTATCACTCTCAGGCATGTAGATCTTTCATGTCCCACTAGGACATAAGATCTGACAGTCCAACCTTAAAGGTTTCCTTGATTTGCTGTTAGTCTATGCATGTTGGTTAACAGGCATTTTGGGTGTGTCTCTGGAAACTGGTGTTGTTGCTAGACAAAGCAAATGTGCTTACCTAAGGCAAAGCAAATCACTAATGTAAAAACTGATACGTGAAGTGTGCCTAAACGTGAGCCACAGGCCAGTGTCTTGTTGAGTTGCTCATTTTGGTGAGTTGTGCCCAGGAATAACAGGGCTCCAGTCTCAGGTGATGGAAACAAATCCTCTCACAAAACATGTTTCTGACGTTCTACTCTTTTCCTGTTTGTTTGGGGTTTTTTGGTGGGGTTTTTTTTTTTGTTTTTTTTGGTTTTTTTTTTTTTTAAGGGACTTGCAATCTGGAAAAGAAGCAATTCTTGTGTTAGGGATATAGTCTTTATCCTTCTCCTTTCTTTATATTTCATAACTTTCGTGGGACAAGAAGCCCAACATGACTTCTGCTTGCTGTCTGTGAACAGTAAAGTCTTCAGTGTGTCTGCCTACAGTGAATATGATCCAGCCTTCTAGTTTTTAGTTTGGATGCTAATAATAAGGGGAATAATACTACTGATGAATACTGAGGGCCACATCTAACTAGAGGAATGTGACTCTGATGCCTTTGAATAGTGCAAAGCTCCACATGCACTGTGCATACGCAGAATCAGAAGCTAATTGTTGTTATGTGCCAAATAGCATATTGGCAGAATTTATACAGCAAAGCCCCTGGCATCATGGAAACCCTAACCCCAAATGCTCTTCTTTGGCAAAAAGAAAGAAATTTGGACTCTAGGCTACTCTTGCTATTAGATAACTGTCAGATCAAATATTTACAGGGACCATATTGTTTAGATTTTTCTTCATCCTGTTACTCTCAGCCAAACTGAGCACAAAGCAGCTGGGGTTTATTTACCCACCAAGAACTGAATCTCAGGCAGGTTATGCAGGTTTTATGTTCTGACTGGCAAATTAGAATGTATGGGAGGTCACTGATACCCAAGGCAGTGTAGATCAACATGTCTGTGTCTGTGCCAGTTTCTATGCTTGGTATAGTTCACCTCCCCTGACACTACTTCATTTTTCTTGACAATTGGACAAAGATTTTGAGGTGTTATGAGACTTGAGAATGTTTCAGTCTGTGGTCTTTGTAGTTTGCCATCTTGGACTAACTTATGTGCCCCAGGGGAATAAAAACCTAAACCCAGCCTAGGATTCCAGAGCAGATATCCCCTGTAGCTTTCATATACAGATAATTGTCTTATTGACATGACTCTGTTATTATCATGCTAACAGTAAATCAAATCCATGTGCCCTTGTCCCTATTTTCCTGGTTAGTTGTACTAATAAAAATACCTTATGGCTAGGAATGAATTGTAACAGTAATTCTAAAGGCTGGTGGAATGTGCAAAGTGCAGAGGTGCTGTGGGATGCCCTGGCCAGATGTATGTGCCCCTGACGTCTCTGCCAGCTGTTGTAAAGTGATAGCATCCAGCTGGCTGGTTACAGATCTGGTGATGTGATAAAGAATAAAAGAGAAAATAAGGCAATAAAAGGAAAATCTAAAATGATCACCATCTGTTTCAGAAACATCATACCTGTTACAAAACGGATTTTCATTTTGTTCTCCTTCGCTGGTTCAGTTTCGATGGGGGTGCCTGCACCCGGAAGTATTTCATGTTGGTTTGTTTAATCTGTTGAACAGAAATGTATAAATTTGGTTGAACCATTTGAGAAGGAGCTTGCTGCAGAGGACATTCTTTAGCAAGCCAAAAGAAGAAACCTGCCACATACTGTGGTGTGCACCTTCCAAAAGTGTAACAGCTACTTTTACCAAACACTTACCTGGCACCAGAGTTGTCTTGTGAGACTGTGGCAAAGCCCAAATCGACCTGGCTGTGCAATGCAGTTCCTCTCATGTAGGCACGGGACCTCAAGAGCAGCTAGACACATTCTTGAGTCAGACTTGTGCCTTCAGAAAACATATTGGATGTTCTGCATTGGCCTTTTGACTGCGTATAGTCTTGCCCATGTGTTAGGATGGCAGTGTGCCTGTGCACAAAGTGTTATGCCAGTTTCACAGAGGTAGAAGTGCCAAGCAAAATGGACTTGGCTGGGCAGGCTGCATAGCTCTCAGAGCGTGCTGCAAGGCTGCAGTAAGTCTTTTTTGGTAACAAGAATGTCAGAGAAGTAGGATGAGTCTGTTCTCGTGTTTGTTGACATCCGTATGCTGAAGGAGGTAGTTCAGGAAGGAAAGGCAAGTTTCTGTGTGTACATTGCTGATGCTTGGCATAGCTGTTGAGATAAGACTCTGGTACTGAGCTGTAGGCTGCTTGTGGTAGTCTGTATGGGAAGGAGTTACAGGATATAATTCCTTTTGGTTCATGGCTGAACTGCTGCTGCGCCCTTCCTCTGTCCCCCCATTTGGTGTAATCAGTGTCTGATTGGTGTCTGATTCCTCACATGTACGAAGCTAAAGAGACAGAAAGTGAGACTTTAATGAGGCCTTGATGTTTGCCTGTGCTATGGTTTCCATGAAGCCCTAAGGAAGAGAATATTGCACTATTGGCTACAGCCAAGCTGTGGCTAGGTCTACCTGACCAACACATGTCAGTGACTGGAAAAAACCCTTAGATTAATAAATTCACACAAATGTCCATTTAATGGCATCACCACTTCAGAAAAGCCTCTCCTTGTGTACCAATAGCAGTTTGCCCTCAGCAGCTTGTAGTGGTATCCAGGGTCATTTTCTAGTGTGCATGTTCAGTCCCTCAAACTGAGAGACAGCGGGATAGAATTGATACCAATGCCTTTATAGGACTTTAGAAAACATTGTTGCTTCTGCCCTGGAGCATAGGTAACCTAAATATGATGTAGTCCAAATAGAGATCATGATAAATCATTGTTTGGAATAGGGAATGATTAAACAGGGAGGGAGATATTTTTGCTTAATTGTTCTCTGTATATGTAGCCACAGTGGGGCAAGAACCATTGGTCAGGTAGGTGACACAGCCTCTTGTACTTACACCCAGAGCTGGAGCAGGGCATCCCTGAAAAGTGTAGGTTTATTTTGAGCAGAAAGTGCCAACATTTCTTACCTGTGCATATGTGCCTAACAACACCTGCAGAGGAACTTGAGAGCTCTATCCCATTTATTGGCTAAAAATAATTTAAAACATTTACTTTTCTTTGATGTCTTTTTTCTTAACGTTTTAATGTTTTTTCACAATTCAGTATGTTCCTTTCTAGATGATACCACTGATAAACCAGGCCTGTGATGTCCTGCTGTGTAACTTGGAAGTCTACGCAGATTCTGGAAAAGCTTTTGATATCCAGAGGTATGTTCAACATGCCAAAAATTAGTAGCAGATTATTTAAAAAAAAAAAAAAAAAAAAGAGGATAAAAAGTAAAATAGCAGCAGTTATTCTAAATTCACACTTACTGTATTAAATATTCTTTTCTCCCTTACTTTAAAAAGTGGAGATTATGGTTTAATAGAGGGTGTGTCTGATAAAAGCCTTTTCTTCCTGGGGACAGACATTGCATACTTGAATAGTAATTTTGGTAAAGCATCTAATGTATTTCTGGCAGTTACTTAATGAAGTTTTAACAGCTGGAAGCACAAAGGAAGGCTGCATCAGTCCCTGTCCAGTCTGTTCTCTACAGGCTGCCAATAATGTACAAACATAAGAATTGATCTAGTATTAAATATATCTAGTCCATCACTCTTTTGCTTTTTTTATGAGGTTTTTCGAGCACTTATTCTTACCACATTCTTCATAACCCCCTGTGATGGCATGCTAGCTTTTTGTGAAACAGCAGGATCAGTTCTCAAGATGAAAATGCAACCTTGATTTATAAGATGACATTTTAATATTTTGCAAATTGTACTTTCCTTTGTTATGCATTTAATATGGTATTATCTTTTCTGTTGGTCTTTCAACAGATGTCTTCACTGAAGTGTTCACAACACTGTCTAGTCCCTTCTCCAAGTAGATGCTTTTTCTCTAAGATCCTGAGCAGTAGTTCAAATGCACTCTTTCTAACAGGCACTATTTTTGATTCATTTTGCTTACACTTCATTTTCTGGGTTGGTCAATGCCCTCTGAAGTTCATGATTTTCCCCAAACTGAAACAGCACAAATAATATTGTTTCATCAGAAGAAATTATATTTAGCCACAATTTATTCACTCTTTTTCAAGTACATGTGTGCATATGCAAGTGTGCGTGCGCAGAGATTTCTTTATTAAACAGCTGAAGAGATGCTATGAAACCTCAAGATGCATTACACTAGCCTAGTGCTGTGATGAAAATTGACCTTTTCAGTCCTTCCAGTCTTTTCCATTTTTCCATTTGTCCTTTGTCTTTGACTGGTCTTTTAGCTATTGATCCATTATAGGGTTTCACCTCTCAAGAGACACTTTGAAAAAGACCCTTTGAAAGTATAAATGAATGATGTTGACCATCTTGCAACATGATCTTCCAGTTGTTTTACCATACTACCATTCAGCAGGTTTGATGTATTTATAAATGTGATTGTTATTCCAGTGCAGTTTTACAGAATTGTCTTAAGAGCTGTTTTTTTGGGTGTAAAGACCCTGTCTGTAACCTCCTGTGACCTTAGTTGTCTTGAGCCATTTGTGTTTTGCCAACAACTCAAAATTTAGTTTTTAAGGTTGTTTTTTTTCAGTACCTTGGTGAGATAGAAGATTGAGTTCTTCTGAAATTATTGTTTTATAGCAATGCCCCTTCTTTTAGATTTTAACTTCTAATGATGCTTGTGTGTGTGTGTGTGTGTGTGTGTGTGTGTGTGTGTGTGTAAGTGTTGAAGACTAAAAGAAGTTATTTAGTTTTGCAGTGTTGTTGTCATCTTTTAAATCTTCTCAGGTGTGATCAGAATAACAGCTTGCAGTGATCATAGTTTAGAATTACTGATTCGCATAATGTATGTGGGATATAATGGACCTGACTCCTGTTCTTCTCTTCATACATGCTCACTCAGATTAAGACACCAGAGATTGATATTATCCTTTTGTAAGGATCTTGGAAGTACAGACATTGCTTACTTCACCACAGATCAGAGAAATCAAATTCCAAGGATATTTTACATTCTCAGTCCACTTATCTCAAAACTTAATAGAGCTGCTAAAGCCCATTAGGAAAATAGATGGTAAGACAACTGGATGGAAGGTCAGATATCCAGGGAGCCATTTATAAGTTCTGAAGTTTCTAGATCATGTCCACAGATCATTTGGAGCTCTCAGAGCACAGCTCCTCTGCAGAGATACAGATTTCACACGGTGTCAGTGTCCCTTGGTTTTGTCCACAGAGTTACATTACGAAGGAGATATGAAGAAGAAGAAGGAAATCCTTAAGGACCTTAATTTTACTTAAGAAACTGTTGTCTCTGAGAGTTTAGACTGGACTGGAAGTAGGTGTGGTTTTTGCAGTTAAAATTGAGAAAGGAACGATCTCATTTATTAGTATGCCTACTAAGAAAATGCTTATGCGTCTCTGATGTGTTGCATTTGATTTCTAGGTCATAACAAATCAAATAGTTTTTAATAAAATTTTAGTGGAATTACTGAGTTGTATGAAAATACATTCACTTTGTAGGTGTGGAGAAAGTAATCATTATCAAGCATCAGCATTTGTCAGAATGATGGAAACACCACTTGCTGGCAAAGCTCAAATATAAAAGCAAAAGGAAACTTGGTGGCAACAATTAATGCTATGTGATGTTTATAGAAGCAAGATATTAATGGATATGTGATTTTTAGATAACAATTTATCATTCTTCAATTAAATGCAGGTGTTACAACTGCTTTACCTTGGATGTTGTTGGTAGCGTAGCTTTTGGTACTGAGGTGGATTCTCAGAAGAATCCTGATGACCCCTTTGTTAAGAATTGCAGAACATTCTTTGAAATGTCTTTGTTCAAGCCTCTTCTCATTCTAATCCGTGAGTATAGTCTACATTTGCTACTTTATTGTGGTAATTTCATAAAAGTCATTCTCAGATTGCAAAATGTTCTGAAGCAGAGCAGGAAGTATTATAGCAGACATTATTTCAGATACATTCAGAATGCAACCTACAGGCCACTTCTACCCTTGAGATTGCCACTATATGCTCTATGGGTCTTGTCACCACTAATGAAACTTACTCCAGAAGCTAAGAGTCCAGGAACACAATGATCCTGGTTTGTCTGACAGGAAAGTTCCTGGATCCTGCTGTTTCTACAATACTTGTTTTAACACACTTCTCACTAAAATAGAATAATTGCCCTTTGGGACCTAAGTGTAAAGTTTTTGTGCACTTGGTTTTCTTAGTAGAGATTGAATCCCATCCATTAATAACCCACTAAATAAAAGAGGTAGAAGAGTATAAACTCTTACTACTTACACAGATTGTGTACTACTTATACAGATTGTGTACTACTTACAAAAGATTGTGTAAGTACCCAGAATTCTTTTCTGAACACTGTCTGCAGCCTGGTTGATGGCTCTGAAAGATAAGGATCACAAGTGTCATGACGAGAATGCATTTATTTTAGATTCATAAGCAGGCAATGCAAGAGTGGAGTATAAAGCCACGTAGTTCTAGGCTGTGAAAGCTAAGGCTTCTCAGTATTGATGATCTTGATACTTCAAGGGCAGTAAGAATCACAGCTGAGGAAGCCACAGCATAATCAAGGCTTTTGAGGTTTTATCTTGTTATCTAGACCTGCACATGGTAGTATCAGGTGGCACAGTGGCAAAGTTTCCTGTGCCCATCTGATCCTGCTGGCATTACAGATTGCACCTGTACTCGCAGTGCATCAACTGTTTCCTTCTGCAGTTGTGTATCCAAATTGCCCTGGGGTTAACGTTTAACCTGATTCCAAAATGTGATTTGTAACTGATTTCTTAAGGGATAGAAATGTGCCCCTATACATTTAAGAGCATGTCTTTCATTAAAGAAAGTTTCTATAGTGTTTGGAGTTGTATTCCTTGGTTCTTCTCTTTCTGCTTGTTCATTAATGTGGTGAGAATTTTCACAATGTAGTTGCTCTGTTGGCAGGACAGGATTTTTCCAACAACTGATTTGTTAGTCTTAAGTTGTTCACAGGTTAATGAGGGATTTATTAGGATGTAAGACTTCATTCAGGTTTCTAAGTTGTGACTATAAAAGTATGGAGACCATCCTTGTGATAACATCCCACTACCTGAGTCTGTGGCCTTTTAGAGAAGCAAAAGAAATAGAATCATGCAATAGTCTGTGTTGGAAGAGACCTTAAAAAGTCATCTAGTCCAGTCTCCTGCAATAAGCAGAGATGTCTTCAACCAGGTCAGTTTGCTCAGAGCCTTGTCTATCCTGACCTTAAATGTTCCCAGAGACAGGGCACCCACCACCTCCCTGGGCAGCCTGTGCCCCTGCTTTACAAGCTTCATTGTAAAGACCTTCTTCCTTATGTCTAATCTGAATTGGCCCTCTTTTAGTTTAAAACCATAGTCTTTGACCTATTGCAAGACAGCCTCCTAAAGAGCCCCATCCTTCAAATAGATCCCTAATAGTGGAGAGCTGCAAACAGGAAAGAAAACTGCCGCATTTCACATGTTGGTGCTGTAAGCTGCTAGGCCAGTTCCAGATCCCCCACTTTCCCTATGTGATTGTCTGAGCAGGCAGGGGAAATAATGCTCCCCTTTAGTTGTGGTGGCTTTGTAACACCAAAAATCTGAACCAAAATCCTCAGGCATTGTGGAAACAAGCTTGGAAGGCGTCTGTCTGGAAAGAGAGTTCTGGCCAGCAGGACATCTCTAAAAGGGATTTTTCTTCCACCCCCACAACTTGCTACAGGGAGAGGAAGAGAGGAAAAATCAGTTTTCATAAAAGGAACACATCCCACTTGATAAGTTTTATAACATTAAGGAAGAGTGAGGGGGACTATTATATGCCCTCACAGTCTGATTCAATGTTTTTTCTGTAAAAATCTCTTACAGTTTCTTTCCCATGCATAATGATCCCATTGCTACGCATTTTTCCCAACAAGAAACAAAAGGAACTGAATGGATTTTTTATCCAAATCATAAAAAATGCAATTGTCTACAGACACCAGCAAGATGCAGCTGAGGTAAGACTATTTCTGTGATAAATATATGGATAAGCAAATGTTTTGAGGAAAATCTGGAAGTGGGATAAGCCTCTGTGTGAAAAACAAATTCAGTCTCTTTGAACATTCAGAGTGTTTTAGTGAAGATTTGATTAATTTTTAGCTTTATGCACCATCAGGCAGAATTGTTAACACATTCCAATATTACTTCTCTTAGTATTTCCCTTCAAGTAAGGATGCAGAAAAGTTACATCTGGGGTGACTGCTCAGCCTAGTTTCCAGACACAGAAGGAAGGATTCAGCCTGTGGAATTTTTTCTCGTCCTAAAATCATGTGTCATGTCTACACTCCTTTTCCTCAAGGACAGAGAAAAAGAAGCCCCCACCAAGTGTTTCAACCCAGTGTCTCCCTGAGAGCTGGGGCAGGTTTCAGGGAGTGAAAGTTGTGCCAGTCCCTGCTGCTTTGGGACATGGGAGGTACCTGAATGTCTGGTTAGAGCAGTCACTTGATGGCTAAATAGAAAGGTAGCAAATACCACCTATGGCTGGCCATTGTTAGCAAATCATTTGTTACCTCTTTTTTTTGGACATAAGGCACTCTGAGGAGGTTTTTTGTGTTTGTTTTCAATCACTATTTTTTTATGAAGTGTGTGAAGGCACACATATTTTTATGAAAGTCTCTCTATTTTTGGTCTGTGAAGCATTTGGAACGTAGGCCTGTGCTTTGGTTCTATGACACAAAAGTTATTCTTTTGTCCAAAAAAACAAGCATAGAAGGAAATTAAATCCTAAGATTTCTTTTAATTTCATTTATTTTTCCTTTCTTTTCCTGTCTTTCCATTAAATTTCATTTCATTTAATTTCATTATTTGACTTGTTATTTCATTTCATTCCTTTCATGAAATGAAATCCCAAGATTTCATTTAATTTCATTTTGTTATATTTCATATAATTTCATTTTTAATTTCAATTTTAAAATTTCATTTCATTCTTTGATTTGGCATGTCATTTTCTTTCATGAAAGGAAATGAAAACTCATTTTGGGAAAGGAAATGAAATCTCAAGATTTCATTTAATTCTATTTTGGTATGTTTCCTTTAATTTCCTTTCATTTATTTTCATTTAACTCTATTTAATTTCAATTAATTCCATTAAATTTAATTTAATTCCTTGACTTTTCATTTCATTTTCGTTCATGGCATGGAAGATTTCATTTAATTTCTTTGTTTCATTTAATTTCTTTTCATTTTTAATTTTTTAAATTTAATTTCCCCTTATTCCATGATTTTAAATTTAATTTAATTTTATTATTTGATTTTTCATTTTATTTTCTTTTATGGAATGAAAATTCATTTAATGAAATTATATGAAATCTTGAGATTTCATTTAATTTCATTTCTTTAGGTTTCCTTTCATTTCTTTTCATACTTTTTTTTTTTCATTACACTTCATTTTCTTTTATTGCATGAAGTTTCATTTCTTTTCATGAAGGAATGTGGGTGTGTAGTGAGAAACAAAGAATATTGGTGAGAGTTCTGTTTTTGAGGTAATTGAGACAAATTTTTGCATATCAGTTGGCATGAAACACACAACATCCACATGAAGGAAGCTGTTAATATTGGAGTGTAAGAGATGCTTCTTTCCACTCTGAGATGAAGAGTAATGCTGATAGATTAACAGCACAGGTGAGAATGGATCCTCCCAACTTATTCTCACAGCTTCACCTCATGGCTGCCACTTTTCAGAATAAAATGGATTTTGGTTTACCCTACATTATTTTCAGGACACATTTAAAAATAAAATTTATATTCAAAGATATTGCTGCTCTTTGACTTTTTCTGCAGTGATATCATTTCTACATTTTTTGCAGTTTATCACTACATGCAACTGTTGTTCCTTCAGCCCACCTTCATCAGTATTTGTTTTTCTTTTCATCCAAAAGATGGTAAGCACCATTGACTGGCCACAAACAATTTGTGATTCATAAACATGGTTCTTGGCCCAGGCTGAGTGCTGCAGGAATATTTTCTGGTAGTGGTGATGTGTATAAACTGCTTGCAAGCATCTCATTTCTACTGCATAGGTCCAGTGTGAACTTTTAATGGCATACAGATGTAGCTGTAGGTATGGAGAGTTTTAAATCAAAGATTCATGCCAAAGGGGTCTACATGAAAAGTCTATTCTGTGTATGAATTATGAAAGGATAAAAGGCACAATGAAACAATCTAATATGGATTAAAAGTGGTTGTAAAATGGTATTAGCAATTATTAATGAAATTCAGTGTGTTTCTGTGGCCATAGCACTGAGGGGATTGATCATGGTCCAAACCCTTCACTGTGCTGGAGCTGGTCAGTCCCTTAAACAAGGGAAAACACAGAAAAAAGCAAGAATGTAGTGACAAGATAAGGAGGCAGAAACCTGCATAATGCAGCTCTTCTGCAGGTTACAGTGGTTGATGGACCAGAGGTTCAAGGTTCTATTGGAAGGGATATTGGGAGGTGCTGTGAGAGAGAACACATGGCAGTAGCTGCCAACACCAGGACAGGGAGGAGGAAGGTGCAAGGTCCATGGTTGCCTTGGCTGTGTATGCACAACTCCATGACTGCCTGCAGATCTCTCTGCTCCTGGACTTCCCTTAGTTTGCAAAATTGGTATATGGGAACTGTTTCAAGTGCTAGGAGTTAGACACTTCGGGATGGATTTCTAAAGGCAAATTAAGTCCCCTTTTCAGTTCAGGATCATTATTGTTCAAAAGTGACTGGAGCTTTCTTTTTTTCCCTTCTCGTTGTTTTCTTGTCACATGGTTTTAGAATTTTGTATGTTTTAGGCTGGTGGCACATGACTCTTGTTACAAATATAGGCAACTAATATTTGCCAGAGACATAAAGATAGTGTGTGAAACAGAACAAAATGCATCTTTTTTCAATTTAATGCAGAAATCAAGTCTGGAGAGATTAGGTGTCCCAGATAGCCCTGTATGTGAAGGGGAATTATGTCCTGTGTCCTAGGTCTCAAATGATGAAATGTACCCACTGAAACCAGTTGGAGTTTTGGCACTGAATTTTAATAAGGCCAAGATATAACTAGCAGCCACTGGTTTTTTTTGTGATAATTATGAGAGCTATAAGCAAAGTCTTATCATTTCCCTGAGGTGCATTAGGCCAGTGGGTATTCCTTAGTTTGCCACATTCCAAGATGTTACATTGTGTGCATCTTTTACTCGCCATTGATCTTATCACCATTAAAATTGGGGTTCTTTTCTTGGGGGGGAGAGGGTAGGGAGATATAAAAAAAGCCTTTGGAACAAACTGTAAAACAATGAAAATCTCCATGACAGTGATTCAACTGAAGCTTGTCTTCCTCTCATCTAAGCTAATGTGAACAAAGAATAAAGAAAGGCCAAAAAACAACGTGACAAGCAAAGTCAGCCTGTTATCATCCCTGTTCTATCAGTAAATGAAACAATGCTTCTGAATGCCTAAAGATAATCCCTTGGGTAGATAGTAATTTTACAGCCAGGTTTAGATCTAATAACATGCTTGCAGCTTATATGAGATCTGTGATGTCACTTTCTCTCATCCTGTTGGTTAGTGGTGCAGATGTCATTTTAATTATATATTATCTTTCTGTGGTCACTTGAATAATTTTAGTCCTGGATATTCCACTCATTTGGCTTATGTACAAAAACATTTAATGCTTGTACTTTAGAAATTTTAATACATTACATTTATTCATGGATTCAAATTATTGTAAACAGCTTTTCCCACTATTTACAGAAGAGCAAATTTACCCTGCTCAGAAGAAACAGCACAAATTTAATGCACCACTTAACACCTACTTTAAGGAATCCAGCAAGATTTAAATGTTCAAATACCCTACCCTGATTATCTGCCCAGGTTTAAATTTTTCCCTGAGGCAAAATATTGCCAAAGACAGGGCAGACAGACTATATATTTAGTTCAGTAAATGCTTCTTTGATAGATTTTAATTTAATAATCTGATATGCAATTTTTTGTGTTTTAGAGCTATTTTTATATCCTGTTATAGTTCAGTTCTTAACCTACTGGTTTCTTTTAAATTATGAGGTCTAGATGAAGGAGTCCTTCATAGGGCTCAAAACTGAGACTCCTTTCTAAAATTATGGGTTGAAACTAAGCCCCCTGTCAGCAGATGAAAGTCCAGAGTTTTATTTGTAATCCATAGTAATAATAACAGCAACAACAACACTGTAATGTATCAATTTAAGGCTATTGAAAAGCGTTATTTTTGGAAAATCACAAGAGATCTGTGGGAAAATCCACTGTTGAAAATACACATCCTTTAACAAGGAAAATTGGAGAATTCATAGAGGCTTCAGCACATTCTTCTGACATTTCCTGATTTTTCCAGTCGAACTGTCTGCTTTGAATGTGTAATTCAAGGTCACATAATCCATGCCAGGCCAGTAGTTATCTGATGATATTTCTGATGACCATCAGCTGCTTCTTGGTGTTCTCAAGCCAATTTAGAATGAGAGGGTGACAAAGCACAGGGAAGTATCACCAGAACTATTCCCTGGCATCTCAGTTTGCCATTCAGTCAGTCTGGCTGGAGACTTATGGGGTACTTGAGTGCTTTTAATACAAATGCACAGCAGACAGAAGGATCAACAGGAGAGGAGTGTGAAGGCTGTGCTGCTGTGAGCCATGCTTCCCTTTGAGCCCCATGGTATAAAGCCACACAGAAACTGTACAGTGTGTCAGTCCTGGGGATGATTTGGCCTCCTTTGAATTGGTGGAGCTCTGGGTTACTCTGTAGTCTGCTGAGCCAGGTATAGATCAGAAGAGGTTGTACTCTGGTCAACAATTGCGACCTCCTCCAGTTTTCCTTGCTTTCCATCCTCATTCCTGGCCAGTCTTTTCCCTGATCACCAGTAGCTACAGCCAGTGGCTCTGCTTTTCCCAGGTTGCCTGTACACCTGGGCAGGCATGAGAGATTCATAGTGAGTTTTTGATTTTCCAGCATCAGCCATGGGGGCCTAAAAAGGTCAGAAAACTGAATTTTGAATAACTCTGAAATAAAAATATTTAAATACTTACTAAGTGGGGGTAGACTTCTCTTGCTCCATGGACTAGCAACAGAAATGTCTATTAAGGAGAGGTGTATTTTAGTATCTTTCTGAGAAATTATGGCTGGGGTAAAATTTTAATCTCTGGAAAACTGATTCCCAGGGAAAAACATGCAATGATCTCCCCCAAGGGGGAGAGGGATGTGTGTGTGTACCTGCATTCTGGAGGATAAGCGACAATCTGAAAACCTAATTACTGTGACACTCTGTTTTTTTCTCTTCCTTCCCCAGTGGTTCCCTGGAGTCTTTCCTTTTCATGAACTAATGAACTATTTTATTCAAGAGCTGCTTGAAATGAGTTGAGCAGAGGTAATCCTCCTGAAAAGTGTGATCCTCTCCTTGTCAAGGGAAAACTATACAATTACAAAGAAAAGTTAGTTAAAAATTTGCTAAATACTATGTACATTCCAGGAGTTATGTGTGTGTTTGAACTGTGTAAATGCAGTACAGATGTTTAAAAGTAAATATTTTTCTATGGAAACGGCAGATGGGAGGATTAGACACCTTCTAATGTGCAGTACTCTTGCCTTTGTAGAAAACCAAGAAAAATTTGTTTGTCTTAGGAAGAAGGTGGTGTCCATTTAAGAATACACACTATATGGTAATGTTAAATAACCTATTTTTACTGATTAATAAAGTCAGTAAAGCAAAGGATCAGTCTGGTTCTTTTGTTTTTCTTAGCCTGTTGGTAATTCTGTTCTGCTGGGCTGTTCTCACGGTTTGATCATCCCATTATCCACTGCCTTTGTTAGGTGGAAGTTTGGACTTTCCAGAAAGGTAAATATGTGACTTAAAGATATAGAGGGAATTTGGGCTAAATATGGAGTTAAACAGTTCTCAAACCTCTATTTCTGCTGCTTTTAACAGAAGGGTGTAATTACTCTAGAATATGTTAAAAACCTTTTGAACATTAGCTGTGGTTTCTGTGCTTCAGCAGCATGCAGTGGTTCTGAGGAAAAAAATGAGTAGCATTATATTAAAAGGAATTTTTAGTTTTTCACCTTCTTTTAAAAGTCAAGCCATTTGCTTGTGGTTTAAATTTTTGTCCTTCCTACATTTGAAGAATATTTTAATAAAAAAATTATTTTATTTTTCTTGAAGATGTAATTAATTTTATAACTTTCTCAGGATTACTGAAGTAGATATTTAAACAAAACAAAGCCACAAAACCTTGAATGGAAATGAACTTGAAATCCCTATTACTTTTGGGCACCTGTTGAAATTTCTTGATTACCCTGTTGTTATCTTTCCAAGGAGGAGCTGCAGGTTTCCCAAATATGATCTTTGGGTTTCAGGCCTGGGCTGAAGTGTCTGATTAAGGTTCTTTTATCATGAAATGCAGCTCTGCAGTCTGTCTGCTGAAAAGAGATCAAGGACAGAATAAGTAAAGAGAGTGGTGGCTTTCCTGCCTCCCAGAGGTATGCAGGAAGAGTTTTGCATTACTGCTGCATCTGCCCCAGTTCTACAGGTCAGAACACCTGTGAGCCAGGGCTTTATGAGCACCATGGCCACAAGAAGTTAGCAAATGTCTACCTGGTTACCTGCTGCCAGCAAGCACAAGCTGGTCTGCTTGCTATTGCTCACCCTTTGCTCTAATGCACTGTTTTACTGTCTCCTGATTATGGCTCAGAGTGCTTCATGGACTCTAGACAAGGAACAGGCAGATGGTATCATGTATATATTCTCTGCCCCACTCCAGCAAACCTGCAGCAACCCTAACAATAAAATCTTGGCATCTGTGATTCTTTTTCTGAAGCCTTTACCTCTCTTCACTCCCTTTTGGTCTTTCTCAATCACTGCACTATTATCTCCACTTCTTCAGGAGGTGATAGGAGGGATGTCCCTATCTCATGTTTCACTCATCCTGCCTCAGTTACACTCTGGGGTTCAAAGTGCCGTCATGCACATGAGCCATCTCCATGACTTCTTGGACTACTGCTCACACAGGATCAAAGAATCATTTAGATTATAAAAGGCCTTTAAGTTCATTAAATCCAGCACTTTAACCCAGCACTGTCAAGTCCACCAGTAATCCATGTCTACCAAGTGCCATATCTACATGGCTTCTACATACCTCCAGAGTTAGTAATTGAACCCCTTCCTTGGACAGCAGATTCCAGCAACTGACCACCCTTTTGGTGAAGAGATTTTTCCTAATATCCAATCAGAAACCTCCTTTGGCACAACTTGAGGCCATTTCCTCTTGTTGTATTACTTGTGAAAAAAAGACCAACCCCCACCTAAGTCCAGCCTCTCTTCAGGTGGTTGAATAGAGTGATGAGGTTCACCCTGAACCTCCTTTTCTCCAGGCTAAATAGCCCCAGCTCCCACAGCTGCTCCTCAGACTGATGCTCCAGACCCTTCCCCAGCTCCATGCCCTTTTCTGGACAGGCTCCAGCACCCCAATGTCTTTCCTATAGTGAGGGGCCCAAAACTGATAACAGCACTTAAGGTGAGGTCTCAGCAGTGCCAAGTGCAGGTGATGACCATGCCTCAGTTTTCAAGAACATAGACTGGTGCTAATGGACAGAAATTAATTTGAAGCACTGGGGTGTTCATTGTGTTCAGACCTAATCTAGTTAGGTTTCTGCTACCAAGAGTGATCTTGCAGATAGTACCAGGAAAATGTGAGTATCTATGCAGGACAAGCTAGCTTCACTTTCAAAGAAATGTATGGTGGAGCTCCTTCAGAGGGCCTTCAAAAAAATTGTTAGTTTGGCCCTTTCTGGGCAGAACAGGGGAGGTTCAGAAGCTCTCTGTAGCAGCATTAATCTGCAGGAAGCCACTAAGCCAACAGGATGCCTTCAGAGCTAAAAGGAGGAAGGACTTAAATGCTTCTGTCAATAAGTTTTGTGTGTATTTTCCTCCTGTTTTCACCAGCTGGTGTGAGAAGTGAAGATGGACATTTGGCTTTGCCAGTCTACAGCATATGAGAAACATCTTTTATTTGAGAAGGGTGGGATCTTTAGCACTGAAAAAAGGCTTTTTCATCTAGAGTGAAAATAAATAAACTCACATGCTTAATTGTTGATAATGTCAAGGTTTTTAATGACTTATAAAAATTGTGTTTGCATGGTAAAATCAATCCTTTAAAATACTGTTTATTGAAAATAAGGTCAAAATATAGCTTAAAGACTCTTCCAAACAGTGTTTGCAGTAAAATTTCTCTGAAAAACTGGAAGAGGAAAGAATTGAGAGGCAAACCTGCCTTTTTCAAAGAAGCCACCCACATCACTGAAGGAGAGATTAAAAACTCCTCTATTTTTTTTAATTTTTTTTCCTTCTTCTGAGTGATGCTTGTTGTGCCTATATCCTATTTTTCCTCTTCTTGATACTGAAGGGCATGGAGAGGTCACAGCTTTATTTTATGTGTCCACTAAAATAAGGTAAGCAAGAGCTCATTGTACTTTGAAGGTGAGTTCCAGAGAAAACTTGCCTTTGTCACTGAGTTTTGTGGTGGTGTGACCAGCACAGGCAAAAAACCCCAGAGGATTAGAAAGCAAAAGAAATTAGGTGGGAGCTCCTTGTAAGGGTCTGGGTCTTTTGCTTCTCCTCTACTATATAGACCTGGCCCACCTCATCATAAATTTTTTGCTTTACCCTCCTTTATGATCACGAAGGGACCCCATGCTTGCTATCCAGAGTGAGGTTGAAGCATTGCAAATCCTGTTTATGCCTGTGGTAATTCCCTGTAGGCAATAACGTCAGTGCTGGCCACTTGTCCCAGCCTGATCCTGTGCTAGTAATGAGTATTCGCAGCATGCATTTCAGTGTCTGATTAAATCTTTCTGAAAGGCCATCTGTTTGAGGAGGATGTGGCATTGGCTTTAATACTTTTTATACCTAGTATTCAATGCTGCTCTTTCATGACCTTACACATAAAGTTTGTCCCCTTGGTTAGTTAGCAACTTTCCTGATACTCTTATCAGAGAAAATAATTGAATCAGGGATGTTACAACCTGGTGGGTCACTGTATATATTTGGAGAAACGTTCCTGAATGCTGAAGCCACAGAAATTTCACATACCCAATGAGACTTTGTTGTGTCCAGGGCTCAGAAAAAGGTTTCTGTTTTCTGGAAAGGGAGTAAAGTACATCCAGCTGCCTTTCTTTTATAGCACTCAGAGTAGAATCATATATCTGTTGGTACATACCAAATCAGTAAGTAATCTGGCCTTTCTGCTGCATGTTTTCATCTGTGCAAAATAGCCAGCCTAAGCAGTGTTAAATTTGTCTTTCAGGGTCATATTCCTATAGGCTTGGAAGCACTGTTTCCCTTTGTGATTCTGTTGGCATAAAGCAAATCTTCCCTAGCCTATCTTTTCCTGCTTCCTGTCATTTGTTTTCCTTCATGGTTTGGTCTCAGTATTCACCCCTTCAGCTGAAAAGGAAAATTGTTATCCTGAGGTTGTGCACATTCCCTTTCTTTTGTAACTTTTCTCTCTTACTGTTCTTCATCTCTTCTTTATGTTACCCTTACAGTGTGTTCCCACAAGCTTCTCAGAAGATTCTACTTGAGGTCTCTGAAAGCCCTTCCTTTTCCTGCTTCATCTGTGATCTGAATGTGTGGTTTTCAAACCAGCAAGCCAAAGGAATCTTTCATTAAATTAAATAATGTGGAGATTAACTTTCTGCACAGCAGAGTAGTGGTCTTTAATGCCAAGGTGGGATATAAGATCTAATCTTTGTTTACACAGTCTGTTTTTGTTTTGTTTTTTACTTACTCTTGATCTCAATCTGCAAGGGGCTTATTGACTGGGACTGGGAATTTCATATATTAATTTTACCTTATTGTTCAGAGCAATACCATGTTTGGGTACTTTCCCACTACAAACAGTCTTTCCTCTGACAGGTGTAACTAGAGCGTAGCTTCTAAATTCTTAATTTAGAAAAAATCACAGATTTACTGACCTAATTGCAGCAACAGAACTTTTCCTTTCTCTGTCGGTTTTAACAATTTCAGTTTTGTCTTTCACATTTCATCTTTTTGTTTTTTCTTTTGCCATGCTGTTGGTTCACCATTCTTCCTTCCTGGGTCACTTCCAGAACTAGAAGGGGAGTTGCAGCATTTGTGATATTAGTGGGTGATCTTTGAATTTGTCTCTTAGTCTCTGTCTCTCTGTTTGCCTGCAGTAACCTCTCTCAGCCCCACGCACAGCCTTCTTTTTGCCATACACTGTGACCTTTTCTGGAGCAGTTATGAAAAAGCTATTCTATGATATTTCATTCTTGTTCAACCATCTTGTCCATCTTTTGGTGTATTTTGATCTCTGGAGGTTTTTCCCTTGATCTGTCTCAGCTGTTGCCATCTACTTTGCAGTCCTTTGATATTTCTCTCTTTTCTCTAGTGTCTACTTACCTTAGCAGATCCATACTCCTACTTACAAGAGGCACTGACAGTCCATCTTGCCAGCAGGGGAACCGTTTAAGTGGCCAGCATTTGGATGCCAAGTGCATGAAGTCGCTTTTCCTTTTAACATGGTGGTGAGTCACTCTGACCATCTCCGTGCACAAGGGAAACCAGCTTTGTTTGCTGGGACAATTCTTTTCTTTCCTTGGTGTCCAGGCTGCCCCAGGAGCTGCCTCTCCCTACTTGCCCCACCTCCCCCCACCCTTGTGGAGCCAGCAGAGCAGAGGCTTTCTCTAGACCCCATCTGCTCATGACCATATCTGGATTTTGAGGAGAATTTAATGTTAGAGTTAGTTATTATGGAAAGTGGCAGATTGTCTGTCACTGGTAACCTCGAGGAGAGGCTTGCTGAAACGTGCCCTCGATGTCAGCTGGCTACAAGGCAGGAATCCCTGCGTGGTGTTTTCTGTCTGCCTTTTGTTAAGAGCAGCCTGAACTGTGGTGGTGATTCCTGTCCTTCCCAAATATCCACCTAGAAAATCCTGCATCTGTGGCAGTCAGTGCTGCCTTGCCTTGACTTCACAGCCTGTGAGTGTTCAGGGCTTTCTCCTGTTCCTTCACTGCATCTACCCTTCATTTCTCCCTCCCGCTGGGAAAAGCAAGCTATATCTAAGGGAGATGGAGACTAAAGGGGAACTGAGCACCTCCTTTCTTTCTTCAACAGAAATTTACACTTTTTAATAATGTAATCTCAATTAAAAACATACCAATTAAAATGGGCTTTTTAGTAGCTCTCTGGGGAGAGGGAGCTATAATTCACATTAAAATGTAAAGCTTCAGAAGCAGGGAGAGCTAGGTGCATTGCAAGTGCCCGAATATTCAGTGATTTTAATTACAGTGGAAACTTGATAAATTGCTTTGTGCCACAATCCATTATTAACAGCTTAATGAATATCACTGCTGCCTCTTTTAAACTGCTCCACGGTGAAAATGATTGTCAGTATTTCAGTTGTGAACTCTGATTTTTTGTTGTGCCTGTATGTTTGTCCCTTAAAGGAAGAGAAGATGGGTGAAAGTCTGCAGGTTTGGCTTTGGGTCTGGGTAAGTTCTGCTGGCTGCAGTATCCTGGGATAGAGAGGCAAGTGGAAAGATGGAGCTTTGGTGTTTGACCAAGGTTTAAATCTGCTCCATGCAGTGTAAGGGCAATGTCCTTGAGCATGCAAAGAGCCAAAGAGCTATCACCAGATCACAAGGCCACCTTTACACGTGCTGTTTCTCTGTGTAATACACACCAAGGATAGAGGACTGCTTGGGGTGTCTGCTCAGGGGTAAAGGAGAGCAACAGTGTCACAGCCCCATGGTCCAGCATGCTGCTGCTGAGCTTATTTTGAAGTGAGCAAGGTGCCAGTTGGTTTGAATTTTCCAGGTTTTAGCCAGCAAAAAACTAATTTGAGGCATGGAATTAGACAAGTCCTTTTGGAATGCTGAAATGAGACTGGTGATTGTGCACAGCTTTGAACTGGGATGAAACAATTATTTTTTTTCTTGACAGTTATTGCGACTGTAATTGTGCTGATGTTATGATGCTACATATTTATATTTGTAGTAAAATCATACCTTTCCTCCACTTTTCAAAGCAGCTTAATATTTCAAGGATAAAGTTTATTATTAGGAATGATATTATATTAGATGCTAACAGCAGGTATAGGGGACTTATACTTGTGCCCCATTGAAGTGTTAAATCAATCATGGGAATTTAAACCGACATGGTCTGGCTTCTATGCAATTTATTATTTATTGTGGGTGTTCTGTTTTCTGTTGATCATGTGGCTGGACCAGAGGGTCACATTCCCAAAGTGGGGTTACTGCCAGGTTTTGACAGGATCTTGACAAGATCTGACTGAGATGCAGGATAGATCTCAGGACAGAAATGACTGGGAACTGCTCTTTTGATTCAGAGAAGTCACAAGTGCCTGTATGGGATAAATATGATTTTTCTGAATATCTTGAGGGTTATTATTCTAATTATGTTTTTCTGTATAACAACAAAAATGTATTCACTTTCACCATCTCAGAAATGTTAACATTACTCATGATGATGTTAACTTGCACCCTGCCAATTACACAGAACCCTTCTGGGTCATTATATTGATAATTACACACAAGATTTTATTTTTTCTTGTGAAAAATCTTTTGTTGACAGAGTAGAAATGATGCCTGTAAGTTGCTTAATTATTGCTCAGTCAGGGATATATAAGATGTGGAAGATGTCCTCATATTTTCAGGGAGAAAGAGAGCTTGTGTTTGGTGTGCAGTTAATGTTTCTATAGTTTTTTTGGGGGGTTTTTTTGTGGTTTTTTTTTTTTTTTTTTTAAGTTTGACTTTAGGAAGCATTCCAGGCTGTCATTTTTCATGCATCCCTGTACTGGCAAAGGACAAAGTGGCAAGCAGTAATATAAAATGTCATCTAATTTTTCTTTTGTTCTTTAATTCATGCACATGTGCTTCTTCTGTGTGTTTATCAGTGTGCACAAAATGCCTATATTTGCAAGATAATAGCTGTGTAAATATTAGAAAGTCATATTGAAACTCTGTGAAGGAAAGGAGAGCAGGGGGAGAATCCTTTCTGCTACTGAGGAGCCATCTATTGGATAAAACCCATAACTGAACCGAGCATCCATGAAACTGTGGAGGATAACACAGTTTGTCATTGGTCAATGGTTAGCTGAAAATAATCCTTTCCTTCCCAGTGCTTTCACCCACTGTGTTAGAAACCTCTATCCCTTCATGCACACAAGTCATGAGAGTCAGATATAGATGTGATTTATGTACTTTAGGTAAAAGCCAGTTTAATATAGCTGAAAATCCAGGATAAATCCTAATGTAGGGTGCAGGTGTGATCATGAATGGATAAGCTGGCAGTAGGATTGCCTGCCAGCAGTGGAGAGCAATTGCTTGAAGAAGTGATAAAGACAATTTTTCCCCCCATATTGCTAATACAGAATATAAATAATATTAACTGTACTTTTTTTTTTTTTTTTTTTTTTTAGCAGCACATGCCATTTATGTCAGTCTCAAAACCATTATTAGTTTAGTTAAAAGAAAAAATTTTTTTAGTTTCCTGAAACTGCTTAAGGACATTGCAAAACCAAATAATAAGCTGTTCCTTCCCTCAGAATATATGCAATCTACATGTTGTGTGATGCAGAAAGAAAGGATCTTGTACAAACCCTGGGGAGAGATGAGGGAGGGCAGGATGTGAGCAGTAAATTCCCCAAATGCCCTGAAATGTCCTGATGGCTTTTCAAAGTGAGTGGTGGGGCTTTGCAAGAATGTTAAAAGGATCATATGGGGCAGGAAGAACAAATAGTGAGAAAGATATAATGAGATTCCTTGCATTTTCTTGAATGTCAGACAACTGCTAAAACAAGAAATTATTATTAATCAGGGATTAAATTTAAGCAAATAAAATTGTAATCTGTGGCAAATAGAAAGGAACAGAGGGCTGCCTGCAACAGCAGTCTTTAGTCAGCAGTTTGAGTCAGCAGAGGGTCAAGCTTCTGGGTGTCAGATGCTTAGCCTAAAACACTCCCTTCCTGCATCCTCCCTTCCTTGTGCAAATAACAGAGGAGAGGAGTGTCAGATGGTTTAGTGGGAGGCCAGATGAGCTTTGGGAGAGGATGTGAAGAGGGTGGACAGTTTGCTGCTGTTTTGGGGATGTGTGCCTGCTCCACATGCTGGCATGCAGGGCTGGCCTGGCCTGGCCTGAGCTATTCTTTCCCCCCATCACTCTGTTATTTCTTTTCTTGTGTTTCCACAGTGTGTATTCTGATAATGTCACTCCTCCCCCTTCAGGCAGCAAAATACGTGTGGGGCAGGAGAAGCTCAGCTACCACACACACAAATCCAGTATTTATTGTTTGCACTGTGATAATGCCAGGAGTCATTATCAGAGTGGTGTTATCCTAAATGTTTTGCAAATACAGGGTGAGGAGGTTGCTGTCCACTGATATTTGCTGCTCTGCATCACCATGATGCAGAGACTGGGGAAGCTGGGTGGGAATCTCCAGCCACTGAATTTTGGGCTGCTTTCTGATTCTTCCCCAAGTGTGTGTGCAATGGGGGGAGCTGTTCTGGTTATGCTGTTGTGCTGTGACCTGGGCTGACACTGCCAGCCCAGTGTGGCAGAGCTGCCAAGCAAATGCCACAAGCTCCATGACACTTTTTGCCATTGGACTGAATTTCATGGTGAAAAACATAGTGCTTGTCATAGATACCTGAGCCTGGTACTAGGGGGAAGCTCATTGCCAGAGACAATGGCCAGTTCATTAGAGGTGTAAATAGACCTGGCTGCAGACAATCCCTTGATTTTACCCTGAACAGCTAGGGGGAGGGTTTCCAGCTCTCAAGGCAAGCTGTGGGTTTTTCTGTGGGCCCACACTGCTTATGAAACAACCAAACAGGGATATATCTCGTTTTTTCCCACTTCTAGCTGTGGTGTCTCTATATCCTACATATCCTTTCAGCCAAGTCTGGCTTTTGGCTAGGATCCTAAAACCAGTCTGCTCCTAAAAGAGTTGTAAACACCTGTATTAAGATTGTATCAAATGCAAACAGATCTGTTCTTTCTCTTCATTCACTAGCAGTTAGATCTGAAATTCAAATTGATTTTCATCCCAGCTCTTTGTGGGACTACATGAAGAAGGAGGCTGCTGTCTTTCAAGATGTGAGCCCTCTAGTGCCACTTGCAGCAGTATGAACTGAGGGGAGATGGGTCACTAACAAAATTTTGGTTTTAAGAATTCCCTCCAGTTGTATTTTCAGGTTGAATTAGGCTTAATCCCTCTGTATGTTACTAATGGTCTTACTTTAACTTTGCATTTTGAAGGTCAGAAAGGTGCAAAATTTTCGAGGAAGAAACCACCAGTACCTGTGCACTCTTCTCCCTTGTAAATGGAGTCACTACTGTGTGAAATTAATTTTGTATTTTTAAGCAGTTTGATTTTTATGTTATCAGCATGCTTTATGAAAGATCTTTTATAAATATATAACACTATAAACGTGCACGGGCTGTGAAGCCACAGGCATTATGGATGTAGGTGGTGAAATCTAATGATTTGCAATATCTGTGGTGACTCAGTGGAGGAGGAAAAACCTCTGCAGTGACAGCAAAGGTCCAGTGCTGGGGTGGACTGCCTGGGGATGCTGTGGGAAGTCAGGGTTTGCTGGGTTTTTAAGAACAGGTTAGACAAACAGCTGTCAGTGCTGGTTTGGCTGATGTTGCCTTGTGGCAAGGGGATGAAGCAGATAACTTGCTGAATTCCTTCCAGGGCTCCTTCCCCTCTATGATGATGCTTTTGCCTTAAACTCTTTGAGTCTGTGTAAATCTCTTTTTATCCTAGGTCTTAAACGGTTTTCTGAGATCATCATTAGCTTCTCTTCACGGTGTTTTATAAGATTTGATGTCTGTTGTACCGATTTTACAGATGGAGAAGCTGCACCAGCTATAACTGTGCTTTACAGTCAAAAAAGGGAGTGCAGCTTAAAGCATCTCAGCTTCTGTGGAAGGTGCTTTAACCAGTAAATCATATTGGCCACTTTGCAGATTTAGTAGCAAACCCAGCCAATAAAATCCATATCATATTCTAATTCAGGCTTATTCTTGGCTTTACTTTTATTTTTTTCCATGCTCACATGGAAAAGATATGTTTTGTTGCCATGTTTAACACTTTCTGTCATCAGGTGCCTTCATCTCTTTGCTGACAAGCCTGTCCCTCCTGGGGGCAGCTTTCCTTTTGCCTTTTTGCAACGTTATTGTAGGGACTCATCTCTTTCAAGTAGCAGGCGAAGGCATTGCTGTGGCTTCTGACATCAAATGCAGTGTTATTGAATGCTCACAGGATTCTCTTATAGATGTGATCTATTGTGAAAAACTTGCATACAAGATTAGTGATGATAATATAAGAAAATAGCAAGTCCAAAATTATACAAAATCTACGCTGTTTGGGGTTTTTTTGTAAGTATTAAAGTCAGATCAAGCTGGCAAAAGGCAACTCCACTTTCCAAAACAGCACTCAGTGAATTTTCCTTTTTTTTCATTTATAAAATGCAAGTTATATTGCTTTGTAAGACCTGCCTGGCCTCAGCCACTCGGCCCATTCACAATAAAAATGTTGCAGTGTTTTCTTCTGCTGATATTAACGAATGCAAACAAAAGAGTTTTATCTGCCAGGCTGAAAAGTCTCCCAGCTGCACTTGAGCAATGGCCATACCCTGCAGTCCAACAAAGTCCAGGTCCCTCCAGAACTGAGCATCACCTGTGGAAGCACCACATCCTCAACACAAATTTGAGGGCCTCTCATTTGATTTCAGCTTCTGTCTTCAAGCACAAGGCAAAAGGACACTCTCTCTGGAATATTTTGGAATTTAATTTATTGGCAGAGAAGCTGGCGCTTTTTTTTTTTTTTTTTTTTTTTTTTTTTTTTGGTGAGAAACCAAATGAAACCTGTAAGTGTTAGAGGTTGAATTCAATCCTTTCAGAGAAGTATGGCAAAATGATAGTTTTAGTGGGACTGCATTTTGTGCTTTTTTTTCAAAAGGATCTGGGTAGCTACTGCAGTGCTTTACTGATAACTTCAGGGTGACACAGGTTTGTCTTACCTAATAAGAGGCTTGCCAAATCAAGCTTATAGAAAGCTTCCAGGATGTGCATTGACATAGTAGCATTTGTACAAGTTTGCTGAAATAATATGAGATGTGAGCTTTCTGCCTGGTAGATAAGGCTTCTGAAATCTATCTTTTTTGAGTTGGAATCAGAGCATTTGAGAAAGACCAGGAGAGCCTGTACAGTTTATTGTGGTTGGTATTACGTTAGCAGCATCACATTTGCATAACTTTTATACCACAGCAAGTGCTTAACAGACTACTGACCAATTACATCATTTATTTTGATTCTTTAATTCATCATAAAATAGATTTTTGTGTTTCTGGGCTCTTTTAGGACTCAAAATGCAAATCTGAACTATCAGAGTGGTGCAAAATTCGAGTATTATTTGCAGAAAACATGATTGAAATCAAAACATTAAGAACTAAAATTCAAACTGATATATATTTGGTAGTTTTCCTTAAGTAGTTTTTTGCTTAAGCTTGCTGAGAAGTTGAACAGCTTAATCTCTCTACCAAAAGAGTGATCCAAGGGTCCCCTGGATCCTCAAAGCATGGTGAATTTGCCAGAAGGTCAGCTGGCATGTCAGTTTTAGATATGAAACCACAGCTCCTTGTTTTAAGAGTGGAGAGAGCTGGAGACACCCCCTGCCCTCCAGGACACTTTCCTCCTGTGAGAAAGATCACGCTGCACGTCGCCTGTGAGCGGTACATCTCTCTTCTTCTGGCAGCTGCAGAATCAGAGGCCGTGATTTGGGGAGGCAGGTGGGTTCTGGCAGCCCAGCCCAACCCAGCCCAGCCCAGCCCAGCTCATCCCAGCCCAGCCCAGCCCAGCCCAGCCCAGCCCAGCCCAGTCCAGCCCAGCCCAGTCCAGCTCATCCCAGCCCAGCCCAGCCCAGCCCAACCCAGTCAAGCCCAACCCAGCCCAGCCCAGCCCAGTCCAGCTCATCCCAGCCCAGCCCAGCCCAGCCCAACCCAGTCAAGCCCAGCCCAGCCCAGCCCAGCCCAGTCCAGCTCATCCCAGCCCAGCCCAGCCCAGTCCAAACCAGCCCTGCCCAGCCCAGCCCAGCCCAGTCCAGCTCATCCCAGCCCAGCCTAGCCCAGTCCAAACCAGCCCTGCCCAGCCCAGCCCAGCCCAGCCCTGCCCAGCCCAGCCCAGCCTTCCCCGCACCGCGCTGCTCTTCCAGCGCCGCACGCTGCTCGTTCCGCCTCTGAGCAGAGCGATTCCTCTGCATGGCCAGGTGATGCTTAAGGAGACTAATGAGAGGAATGATACAGCCCAGAACACTGGTGTCAGGAAATATATTGCAAGGTGTCTATCTTGGGCAAGCTGTAAGCGGGGCTTGTCTTATTATATATTTCAAAGGGGATGTCTGTGTCACCACCAAGTTAGACATTCACCCTGTCCCACGCTGCATTTAAATGATATATTTTTTGTTCAAATTGTAGCTTTCCATTCAATTATCATTGGCTTAATGACAGGGTCTGTGTTGTACAGGGGCAAATCAAGAGTCTGTTGCATTAGCACGCCATTCTTTTGTGGCAGGAATTTGTTTCTGTGGCCATTGTAACATAACTATGCAAACGTCAAAGGACAGGATGGAGGCTATTGTGGGCTTCTGCTTTTTGTGAGGAAAATCCAACAAATGTCCCTGATGGAAAAAGGAAGCCAGCAGCTGGATGTGATGACCAAAGAATGTTTTTGTGCAGTGGCACTGTAAGTACCTGGTCTGTTGTCAAACTAAAAAAAAAAAAAAAAAAAAAACAAGCCTTTTTAAATTTTTTTTTTTCCTTCTGCTGTCAACTGAAGTGGAGAAATCCCCCCTGTGAATTTTCATGAGATGCCTTTTCCTTATTTCTAGCACTTAACAATCCAATTATATTTGGGTTTATGCTAGTATTTGCCTCTATTGCCGTTGTTAGGTTTTGGAATCAGAGCAATTTTTCCATCCTGATGGTGCGGAAAAAAATATGTTTCATTATGACTTGTTATAACCCTGGAAATCTTTTCTCTCGCTTGGGTTGATGATGATTTTTTATGTGGCGCTCTACACTGATGCCTAAAGTGAAGTAGAATGAAGCATAAGGAAGAGAAGCTTTGTTGAAATATCGCTCCTTCCACTGTGTAGAACTATCTTGGAAGAAATCTTGCTTTTCTGTTATGTTATGCTTTTTTCTCCCTACTATTATTCAAGTTGTTTTTACAAATGAATGTTGTTTTTGCAAGGTTTGTTTAAGAAGCCATTTCTCTTAGCAACCCCTTCTCACCTGTGAGCAAATTGCATGGCACAGATCAGGTATCCAGTTTTTTCTGGATAGGATGACCTTAAAAACAGGTTTTGCAGCAAGACAAGCTTTTAAATTCCTAACCAAATATATTACGTGAGTAATAAAAAGAGCTCCTCAAAATGGCCACAGAGGCATTTCAGAGTACATTCCTGGGAATATTCACTTGTGCTGGTATTCATTAAGTTTGCTTTCAGCAGAAATTCTCATGAATGAAATTTTATTCAGTAGTCATTATGATTATTACTTTGCTATCACAGCAATAACCCGATGCTTTGTATAAGGCCAGGACCTGATTTTGTTTAAGGCTGGAGAAACATCTTACAGGGTCTCCAGAGAGTGTATTGTCTAAATACAAGACCAGGCTCGTCTAACAGCCCATGACTGGGAGCAGCAAACCCTTAGAGGGCAATGGGTTTGTTTACAAGAAAATTCACAGCTAGAGAAGGATGGATGCAGAACTATAGCAAATGTTACACCTTTCGAGCTGCAGGAAGCTACAGGGCTACAATTCCACTTAATAGGAATGTAATTATACATTTTTATGTTATGAAGGTAGTTTAGGTGATGGTGGCTAGTCTTGCAGATAAAGAGACTGTTTCTACAGATGTGGTTCATTATGACATTGAATTGGTTTATCCACACACTAATGAACACACTGGAACTGGACTCTCATGGGGATTTTGGGTTGTTTTTTTGGTTTGCTTTTTGTTTTATTTGTTTTTTTGGGTTTGGGGATTTGTTTTGTTTGCTTTGGTTGGTGTTTGTTTGTTTGCTTGTGGTTTTGGTGTGTTTTTTTGTTGGTTTTTTTTGGTTGTTTTGTTTTGGTTGGTTGGTTAGATGGCTTTTTTAATTTAAAAAATAGACAAATACAAATATATGTACCAGGCAAATCGCTGAAGCACAGGCTGTGCCAAAGAGTTGGACTCTGAGTTTTGCAATACATTAATTCCCAGGAAATGAATAGACTTTTCCTTCCTGGAAAAATTAAACGAGATTTTTAGCTATTCATAGCTGAAGTCTGAATGAAGTCTTGCTTCCTCCACTCTATGGGAACATAATGGAGCAGAGGTATCCTATCATGCTGGCGGGAATTGTGCCTAAGTCTAGGCAGAAGGAAGTGTTTTCAGAGCTGCAGCTCATTTGCAGAGCACAATGTCTGTAACATTTTTTTGTGTGCCTTCACCTACTGGTGGGAAAGCACGTCTCCCATGCCTTCGAGGTGATTCAGTCTGGCTGGTGAATGTGCAGAATCCTTCAGCAGACAGTGACTGGCACTGGCTGCTCTCTGGAGCATTGATTTTTGGGTCTACCAGTCTGCAAGTTGCTCATGGGTACAAGGTACATAATGGAAAGGTTCTCTGGGGTGGAGGGAAGGAGCTGTTAAAGAGGCACTGTGCCAATCCCTTGTGTTATTCAAACCCCAAAATAACCATTCCTCTCTGCCTGTAGATCGATCAGAACAGTTTGTTGGCAGCAGAGCTAAGCACAGGGCACTGAGTATTTCTCCTGTTTTCATGTCTTGCTGCTCTCATTTCCCATGTCGTGTGAAAAATAAATAATCTGATTAAGTCATTTGACATTTATAATTAATTAGCTCTTCCTTACTCTTATCTCATTTGCCTGTCCTTTTCTCTGGCCCTTCTTTTTTCTACTTTGTCTCTCAATCACCAGATCCAAGAAATCATTTAAATTATTTACTTTTAACAGATAAATGCAGTTTACTGCATATTCCTTTCCTTTGAAGAAAAGTTTGGTCTCTTCTTTGTCCATCCCACTGCACAAGTTGTCATGTTCTGGCACTGCAGTCACTTCCAAGTCCTTGAGCTATCATGTATTCTGTTGGTATTTGAGGAATTGAAAATCAATCACACAGTCTTATGGCTTAGGTCCAGCACAATTCTATTATGCCGACTCGCAAAAGTCAATTCAAACCTTTTGGGTTATATTTCAAAGCCTAATCAAGCTTGCTGTCCACACTGGTTTGGAGTCAGCTCACTCTTGGCCATAGGTGTGTTTATTAAAGCTCTTGTGTCAGAAACTGGAGTGAAAGAAAGCAGTTCTCATAACACTAGAATCATTTAGTGGGCATTTTGCAAAGACAAACCAGCCAAACAGGTTTCTTCATAGGGGAATGTTTGCTGTTTTAATATGATTCTGCAAATATGTTTTTTAAAACTTATTTTTAAAAAAGAGGCTATCTTGGTGTAAGTGTTCATAACTGTATTTCTCATAAAAAGATGTCCCAGTTTACTGAGATTAGATTTCAGCCCTGTTGCGCTAAACTGGTACAGAAAATATTGTAGATACAACCCTGAACTTAGATGGTGAGTTCCATGGTTTGGACCATCTGAACAAATGAGGACGGTGCATCCAAGCAGATGGATCAAGCATGATTTGTGCTGCCTCCATCTGGCAGGTGCACATGGGGCTGAATGTACAGCATCTATGTCAATCCCCTGATTCCCACCAAGTGACAAGAACTCAGCCTAAGAATAAAAGAAGCTCTGTGCAGAGCTTCTTAGCAATCCTCTGTGAAGGATACGTAATATACCTGTTGTGAGCTGGGGGCAGATTCAGTCTCATCCCACTGGGAAGAAAGCAATGACAGCTGTTAGTTACGGCATTTCCAGCTGATTTATAGAAGCCTCCTCGTTCAGTGAAAGGCTGGTGGCTATCCTGTCCGAGCCAAGTGTGCACTATAAATAGAAAGCAGCTCTTTGCTTCCATGCCCACGGAAGGCATTGCACTGTGACCCATCCCTCACGCTCCTCGTCCCGCTGTGTTCTGCAGAGGCGCAGGGATTTCCTCCAGTGGATGCTTGACGCCTGCGGCTCGGCCGACTCCCTGGCAGCCGGGTGCTCGGGCGGGCTCGGCCCATCTGCTGCTCCCAGACACCGCGAGGCGCCGCTGGCTGGCACGGCCCCAGCTGGAATGGCTCAGAAGGCACTCACAGAGGATGAGATAGCGGGCCAAGCCTTCCTGTTCCTGATCGCTGGGTATGAGACCACCACGAGCGCGCTGTCCTTTGCCACCTACTTGCTGGCCACCAACCCCGAGTGCCAGGAGAAGGTGCTTCGGGAGGTCAATGAGTTCTCTGCGAAACACGTGAGTATGATGTCCTGGTCTGGGGCTTTGTGCAGGGAGCAAGGCAATGTAAATGTGTCCACACAAGAGATGGCCTAGAGACTTTGCGTCATAGGGAATGCTTAACCTTTAAAAATTATTTTAAATTATGGACATCAATTATTGTCGGGCTCTAAAACTACACATTTCCATTTTTTCCTCTTGTATAAATTTTGTAGTCAGTTTTGTTTACTGATCTTTGTAGGAGCATAATCAGTGTTCTTGCAAATCATAAACTTCAAAACTTTGTTTTAAGTGTTCATTTTTTTTTTTTCATCTAGGAGAATATATGTGTAAGCTTTCAAAAAAAAACCCTTGATGTCTATTTCTCTTATACTGTGTTCAGATTTCTTCTCCTTCACTATCTGTATTTGCCGATGGCATTTTTGTTTCCAGGAGCTGGAGTTATTTATTTATTTTATTCATATATGGCAGCCTAATTGTACCATCATATCTTATGAGTTCAGCTGACTTCCTCAAGGCCTGCCATGATGTGAAGATGCAACTTAGCCTGGAGTATGGGCAGTTTACTGGGTAATGCTGGGGGCAGAGTTGCACACAGAGCCCCCTACTATGCAGTCCCAAGGAAAATTTGGTTAATCTTCTCATCAGTTCCTGAAAGCTGACAGCCTAGGAAACCAAAGGGAAATTGCTGGGAGAGCTATCCTACAGTATAGGTGTGTGAAGTCATTCATATCTCTCTGTAGATGGGGATGTGAAATAGTAAACATTCCTGTGAAAGTGTGTAGAAATCTGAGTGCAATCAGCCATTATCTGACTGGTTCTTTAAGGATATTCCACATATGGAGTCCATGCATATGGCCATGTTTACATGAAAAAGTTGTGTGCTCCTGTAGGCACAGTTTCATCATCCAGCACAGCTGGTAGTGGGGCTGTTGGGTACACACTCTATGCACCTCAGAAGTTTATTCTGGGGTAGTTAAAGTCTAGCTCTCTGTACCAAATTTCCCTTAGCAGTTGGTCTCCTCCAGTTCCAGTTAAAGGAGCCCCTGCTGGGCAATTGGAGACTGCAGTGTGAGCCAGTCCAAGAGATTCACACATGGATGTGATTCTGATTCAAGCTGGAGAACTAAATGGACCCTGGCTTGTATATGGTCTGACTGACCTGCCACTCACTATTAGTAATGTTTCAATAATAATCAAATCAAAACGTTTAATTCTTGACTCTCTTGGTTCTCTATGAATATTTTGCTAATAATTTCAGCTTTTGCATTGTGTAGGAGAGGTAATTAGGGACACTTGTGGCAGAGAAGTCATTGCAGAGAGTTAGCACTTAAATTAATTTCTGCTCTGTACAAAGTCTGTGTGGGTGCCACAACTCAAACTGGTGTCCTCGTCCCAAACCATGCTGTCCTATGTCATATATTGATTGGAAGTACCTTTCAAATAACTTCCCTGTACTTTATGAGTTGTCAGGTTTAGCTTTAGATGGTACATACATGGCTGCATGGTCAAGGAGAAGAGGGAGACAGAAAGATAATGATTCATCTGCAGTCCCTGATAACAGGAAATTTGTAATCTGATCTGTGCAGCCCCATCCCTCAAAATATTTCATTTTATAAACAGTTCATGATTTGGCAGGGGGGTGGGAGGGGGCAATACACTGCTCAAGGAGCCCATCCCAGAATAAGGAAAGGAGGGCAGCGGTTCAGTCCCCTCAGTAACTGCAATTAACTACTTTTAGCCTAGAAAATGAGATCTACGTGAACGGTTTGCAAGTTACGGGAGCAGAAGCTATTTTAGAACTGGGTATATATAGATGCTGTGTTCAGTTGTCATGCAAGAGAGAGGAAGGGAGGGGACAGAGCTACAGGCTCACAGTTAGTTATCAAGTCAGTTGCTAAGAAATTTGATTAGGTTATTGCTTGTACTCAGCACATCAGCTTTGCTCTTATCAAGGTGCTCTGCAGTTTTCAGAACGGAAGGGATTTAGAAGGCCAAAACATGGGGAATGGTACAATCAGATTATTTTGACATGTGGTGGAAGACTTTTGATTTGCAGGTGTGCGAGTATTAAACACAGTACCCTCTTCAGCCAAATTTATACTCAGGTAATTATAACTACAAAATGCCCTCCAACATGTCCCCTTTCTGTCCTCCATCCATTTCAGTTGCCTGATGCAGCATGTTTTATTGCCCTAATCTGTGGTGTGGAGCTGCAGTCTGATTTTACAGCAGCTGCTGTGTATCATCCCAGAGATGATTGTACTTTGGTGGTGGACGAGTGATTTATATACTCATTTACCGAAGTTTATAAAGACATGTGAGAGCCATCTGAGGAAAGGTGCTATAAATGACAGGCACAGTTCCAGCTTTTTGGCGCACCAGTGAAAAACACAAAGCATGGTGACCTTGTAGTTGCCAGTAATGGAGCATGGTTGGTCCGTCTGGGCATACAGCAGTATTTTGGTGGCTCTTGGTTTTGTACTTGAGGACACCCCTGCCTTTGCTGTGATCTTCATTTGTCTGTCTTGCACAGTGGGTACATTGGGAGAGCATGAAGGGGGTGGAGAAAGCTGAGGCACTGCTGTGTTAGAGATCCCTGGGCAGGCATGGTGCAGACTGCTACAGTATGGTGCAGAAATGCAAAGCTAGGTGCTGGAAGTGTCTAGTCCCAGTGCTGGGAGTCAGATTCCCAGAGGACAGACAGGACCATGTTATACTGCTCTGTTGTGTTCAGCCAAGTTTGTTTCAGAGTTGTCTTGGGAGATCTCACTGCCAATCTCCACCACACAGCCTGAATACACTGTGGAGATGGCACTTCCAGGCAAGTGTCCTCAGAAAACAGTGTCTGAGTGAGTCATGGGTTGTCATGTTTTTCTTTTTGCCTCCAGGACCATCCTCATCTGCTTGCTGAGGGACTTTTTAGGTCTTTTCTTGACTGATAGCTCAGTGTCGAGGCTTCGTGGTGTCTCTTTCTCTCAAAGTGAGAACAGGCATCTGGCCCATTTCAGAGTCTGGCAAGCAGGAGAATACTCAAGCTCAGTTATTGTAGAGGGCAGGACATTGCCCTTTCACCTCTGTCTGGGTCTTTAGGGTGTAGGGAAAGGGCATGCAGAACTTTTCATCTCTCAGGTAACAGAGAAACAAAATACTGAGTGGTGATTTCTTGTCACCACACACTGCATCTTCCCATTCTACTTTTGAATCCCTGTGTGTGCTCCAACTGTACTGGAAAAGACAAGCATAATTCTTCTAACACACAAATAAAAATTCAAATTACAGAGACTTTGACCTGACCCTCTTCATAAATCCCTTGGGAGTGTAGTGTATGCCCCGTGAAGGGCAAACTGCTGAAAATAAGATGCACCTATTTGCTGCAAGCTTGTTGCTGGGTGTGCAGCTTGCTTTGATACCATGAAAGCAAAATAAACAAGATGAAAAGAGAGTTAAATATGAACTCGTGGGGGCAGGACGCCTACCTCCATGTCTGTATGAAATAATATTACTTTCTGCAGAGACCACAGATCTGGGACAGCAGAGAGGGGTCATATCCTCAGATGGGTATTAGTCTGGTATTAGTACAGGTATGGTGATATGCATCAGCTGAGAAGCAAGCCTGGTATATACCAGTAAAGGAGGGCATGGGGAAAAAAAAAAAGAAAGGTTGCTATTTCAAGACCAGATTATTTTTACAGCGTTTGTGGCTAACCATCCCTGAACTGTTAGAGGCTGTACAGTTGTGAAAGAGATGCTTTTAATCCACGTTCACCAAGAGAGAAAGAATGCACCCATGGTCTTCATCCTCTCCATTTCAGTCAAAAATGATCCCTGTGCAGAGTTTTTAAAGAGCACTTCACAAGATATATTTAGGAACAGTTTTTGCACATATGACTGATTATTTTGTTGTAAAAGCAAGTTGATTTTTGTTTGTGTGTGTGTGTGTGCTTAGCAAAATCATAGCAAGCCTGGAGCACACATTCATTTTGAGCAGATGAACACTTGCTTCTGAGTGCCATTGTGTGCTCTGAGCTGCTCTGTGGGTAATGTCCTAAGCCACAGAGCTTAGGGCATGAAAAATTGCATCTTCCAAAATTGCTGGAGGTTCCCTTAACGTGGGGCCTCTCTTTTTTATCTCTATTCCCATTTTAGCATTTAAATGTCTCTCTCCCTTCCTTCTCCCTGCTCTCAATCCTGAATCACTCACAATTATAAATCATTTCTTTGTTCTTGTTTTACTGGACTGCACAATTTTAGACAGGAAGAGTAGTGGCATAAAACAGAGTGCAAAAACATAGGTGACTTCAAGCTAACTTCTCATAAGAAGTTATTTGTTACCCTGAGGTAAAATGTGGTGAGTCGCTGTAGGTATGTGCTCCTGATCTGTTGCAAAGTAAACACATCAGGTTAAACCAGTGAAACTAGGTCATTTTTTTGAGGGAGGAAAGCAAGCATGCTTGGGGCAGCTAAGGAGGGCAAAAGAGGTATGAGAATGATCTTCTCTGTGTCCATGCAATAAAGAAATCCATACTTGATGGTGCAGAGCATAGAAAAGCCTGGAGCAAGAGCTCCCTGAATTCTAATCTCACCTTCAGGAATAATTTACTGCATATTCTCAGTAATAGACAACCAAACCTTGCATTAACAAAGAGATAGACTCGATGCTACAAGTCTGGGGGGGTTTGGCTCATATCTATACTAGCCTGCAGTTTCTTAAAGCACCACAGGAAAACATTGCACTGAGCATTACAGAACCTGAGATGTGTTGCTGCACTGATATATAAGGCTTCAGTTTTGGTAAAGAACAGAGTAGGAGCTCACTACTCATTGCTACTGATGCCTAGAAATACTTTCAGGAGCCCTGACAAAGGTAAAGGAGAGCACAGGAGTCAGGAGAAGTAAATAAAAGTGAATACATGAAAGAGCAGCTATTACCATAAAACATTCATTGGAGACTGCAAGACTAACTCTGTTTTCCATTCTATTTTAAAAAAGCTTTGTACTACTCTTACTTATCACTGCTTGATATGACATTTAGAAACATCAGTGTGAGAGGAATGAAGAGCAGGATAAGACACAGCATGTCTCTACTCCATCAAATTTCATATCCACAAAGTACTAGTGTAACAATTCAGTGCTGGTGTGACTTACCAACATTTTCACCTCTGCCAAGAGCCTGTAAAGTTTAAAGAAACTTTGAAGTCCTGCCATACTCTCTCTCTATTTAAATGGAGACTTGGAGATTCTTCTTTGATACAGAGACATCTTCCTGTTCCTATAAATGCTTTTTTTTTTGTATAGTTTAGGTTTTGTATAGCTTTAGGGCCCAGGAATATTTTCAATATGTTTAATTGGAGATGTTGACCAGACTGTCTCATCTGTATTCTTTCATGTCAAAAATATTGAATGATGCTACTCCAAAGTCATCACAATCCATAGATTCATTTATGAAAAAGCACTGTTTAATTCCTTTTTAACTGCTATGTGTAGTGAGTTATGAATAGCCCAGGTTGAACTGGACTGATGCATAAACTCCTCATTTATGACTGATGATTTTGGTGCTGTAATTCATCAGACAGACTGGGTGTGGCAGTTGCTTATATGGGGTAATTGTCATCACTGACTTGAGTGGAATCATACTAAACTTTGCATTGGCTTATGATTCTGTTCTTCACACTGAAAAGCTTCTTCATTAATACCTCTGCAGTCTAATGGAAATATCTTATTGAAAAGAGATTTTGCCATTTCAAAATTTTCCCTTCCCATAAAATTTTCAGAGCAGAGCAGAGAGAGGTAGGACCATTTTCATTGTGTCTCTGTGCCTGATTGAGTACTTTAGATTTTTAAGCAGTCTATGCAGGGAGTCTCCTTGGTAGCACAGACAGTTTTCTTTGAGCATTAGAGAAAATGAGAGGTGAAAGTCAGAGAGATGTCACTGTCAGGGAATTACTACAACAATTTGCATGAGTTTGGTGCCTTTCATGCAGAATCTCAAGGCACTGTGCTCTCAGAAGCTTGCAACTACAGAGACTAAGCTTCAGTAAGGAAATATTGCTGACGGTGAAAGCTTGCATTTATCAAGGGAGACTGAATTGTAAATAGTGTGTAGAAAAAAGTCTACAGAAGAGAGCTGCTGTTACACATGCATACACATACACACATAAAACATACAGAACCAGGAAGCACAAACAATATTTTCTGTTGTTGCTGTTTATTCTCTTGAATTAAATGACACTCTTTGATTTCTCTATTTGTTTAAAAAGGTGTTGCAGAGCCTCACATCATTTATGAATGTCAGCTGTCAGCAATCAGTTTTGTTTTAAACAAATAGAGAGATGCCTTTAAACATCTAGAGACCGAGTACAGTTAGGTTGTATTTCTGCAGTTCTTTATGCAGTTGCTCAGTGTCTGAAATCAGTTATTTATCTTAGTCCCATCGTGCTTCTGTCCATACTGGTCAAATGTTGCTAAATTAGGAGAAGACAAAAGCCTTTCCTTGAATTTCTCCTCTGCTGTAAGTATCTAAAATATACTGATTTGAAATGCAGGCTTTGGACTCAAGAGGCCTAAAGTCACTTCTCTTGGGAAGAGGTTATTTTGACTTCTAACTCTTCTGGAATTTCAGCCTCTTAAACACTTTTGAGACTCAAGGCTTTGGTCTCTTTACCATCTCGAGTCTCTGCTGTATCAAGAGAGGTATCCTGAGAAAAGTTGTGAGTCCAAGCTTGCCAAGTGTTTGCCCACTTTGCTCCAAACTGTTCTAGGCTCAACTGCTGAGGGGAAGCACCGAGGTGGAAAGGCTTGGGCTCAGTTTTCTCACTGTGCGAGCCTTAGTGGGTATCTCCATACAGGCTGCTTTGCACCCCAGGCACCATCCCAGCACTGGGCAAGAAGTTGTCCTGGAGGCCTGTCTGGAAGATCCCTGTTGCTTGTTCCTGCTTTACAGAAGCTGTGCTCTGTAGGCAGCCACAGTCACCCTTGGGCTGAAGCATGAGCAGGCAGGGAGAGCGTGACCAGCTCCAGCCTGGAGCCACATGAGAGCAATTCTTCTTGCTTGCTATGTATTTGTAGCTCTTACACTGCATCTACAGGTGCCTGCTCTGCAGAGCAGATAAAGACTTTCAAAGACAGTAAAGACTTTCTGGAGAGTCAGCTTATTTATGATATGCAAAGAGTTGAGTCAATCAATTGGCAAGTCAGGGTATCTTTTAGGAATGGTTTGACTTTGCTGTTTTGAAAAGTCTATGGTTAGCTTATAGGAACAAATTCCACATTTTAAACCCCAGTTATATCTTGTCATTGTAGTTCTTCCTTGACTTTTCCAAACCTTATTACATTCCTAGGAAAATCCCTCTCACAGCTGAGAACAGATGATTCTGTGTGACCTGGAATGAGGTATTGTTGAGATGACTAATGTACCTTTATTTCAAGGAACTTCTTATTGTTGTTGACACTGAAGAGATCATTTACCCCTTTTCACCCAAGTAAAAGAAATAAAAAAGAAAAGAGAATAAAAAGACCCTTTTATTTTTCCATTTGTTTAGGCCTATCAGTCTCTTGTCCATGAAGACTAATTTGTCTTTTACTTGCAATGTCACATGTTGCTCAGTGACTTTGCCTTAGTGCTATTCTTGAGCAAAACTGAGTCTCAGGTAATGTATGCTAGACAGATACTCATTTTCACCACTGAATTTTCTTGGTATTTTGCCATCCTCATAGTAATTGACCCACTATTACTGCTTCAGGGTTCATGTTAAAGAATAAATTTTTCTAGTGACATGGAACATTTAATGGTGAGGATGTTAATAATGCAGCACTTTAACTGTGATTAGACAGATTTGTTTAAAGAGGAAGTAAAGGGAAGGATGCATCTCCCATGTCCTATTCCTTGTCCCCCTCCTTTCCTCCATTACATTTCAGGCTTTTATGGAGAAAAAGAGTGTATTTGCTTTTAGTTTAAGGGAAAAAAACTACTGTTGAGCAAGAAGCTGGTTACAATTTTTTTCAGGATTCATATCCCAACTGCTCCAGTGATTAACAAGCTTCCTCCAGGGACGAAGTAAGCCACATTAATACCAAAGCAATGTTCAATCAATTTTTATATGCATATCAGTGTTAACCTTTAGCTGCAGATAGGTAACATCATTTGCAGGGTGGGACATAGTCCCAGGCAGAATTGGGAGATCAAATTTTTGCACTGGGCAGTTGAGCCTTGTAGAAGGTAGCAAGGAAATAAGCCCAAAGCACAGAAAATATCACCACTGCTCCTCTCCATGACCTTGGGAGGCACATACTCTCACCAGACTAGCCAGAGGAGTTACATATGGTAGGAAAAGAGATGAACATGCCATGACTTCTCAGGAATGGGGACACCTTCACAGGTGTAAGTGCCTGTTCTTTGAATGGCAGCCTGCCTAGCCTTCAGGAGTTTTTCAGTGTGAAGTAGGAGTCAAACCCAGAAAGGTATTATACTATTTTTTTTTTTTCTCATGGAAGTTAGGCATTAAAAGTTTCCACAAGTTATGTGCTTGCTGTATCATAAATACTTAGCAAAAGAAAGAGAACAGCTAGCAATGGGCACGACCTCAATGGAAAAAAATCAGAGAAGCTAAACCATCTGGCTCTTGAAAAGACTTACAAATGAGAGAGGGTGACTTTGGACATCTATGTCAGGACCCCACACTGTGTCTCAGCTTTAGCAGCCAATTGCATTCATCAGGCAGGAACTTGTCTCCTGGGAAATATTAAATACTAAGCTAAACAGAGGAGCATTTTCAAGCTTTATGTTAGTTAACATTCATTTGGGATGAGATCCCTCTGTGTCCCCAAACTGACAGACAGATTCTTCAGAGCATGAAGGTGTTGACCCATCCCTGCCATCCTGATCTGCTGCAGGAATCTCCTGAACTGTCTGCTTCTGAGAGGCTTTCAAGACCAAGGGTAAAATCTTGCTTTAATAGCATTTTCCCTTGTAAGGACAATAGTGACTCTTTGAGATTTTTGAAAACAAGTGCCACCTTCGTGATAAGGATTTTCCATGGGACCTTCTACAAGGGCTTGTAGTGACAGGACAAGAGGCAATGATTTAAACTGAAAGAGGGTAGGTTTAGGTGAGATTATTTACTGTGAGGGTAGAGAGGCACTGGCACAGGTTGCCCAGAAGAGCTGTGGATGCCCCATCCCTGAAAGTGTTCAAGACCAGGCTGAATGTAGTTCTGAGCAGCCTGGTCAAGTGGAGGATATCCCTGCTGATGGCAGAGGGGTTGGAATTAGATCAGCTTTAAGGTACTTTCCAAGCAAAACCATTCAATGATTCTATGGGCAAAGAAAGAGGACAAATATTGGGGAACAGCTGGTAAAACAAATCCTGTTTGTGCACCTGTGCTTGCATGAGAGAAAGAAGGAGGGAGAGAATGAATGATGACTGAAGAAAAGAAGGTCTTTCATCTGAAAGTGTCACACAGACTCCTGAACTGCACATATTAAATGCATAAGGTGCAAAAGTTGAGCTGAGGAGAACACATGCCTAATTTATTAAGAAACAGCAAATCCCCAGCAGCAACCAAGAAGAAATTAAAATTGTATTCATCATATTCATAGCTCAAAAATGATCTTAGCTTATATGAATGTGAGGTCAAAATGGAATTTTTCCTCCAGGTATGTACATAAATTAGGAAGCACTAATAGGAAGTAACCAGTCCATTTATTTGTCAATAAGCATTCAAAGAGAAGGCTGAATGAGCTGGTGCTAGAAGGAGTGGAAACTAGTTTGCATTTCATTATTATGTAAAGCAGTTTTTTGGTAGACTGAACTTCTTGTGACCTCTTCTCCTTTTTTTTTTTTTTTCCTTCTTTACCACCCTGGCAGAGCATATGTATTTAAATAATTTCCATTTCTAACAATATGATTCTGCTACTTTTAATCAGCATGAGATGGCTTTTGCACTATTTGCCCTGTTTCATCTTATGCTTTCTTTTAACATGGAAAGAAGGAAAAAGTGGTGTTTCTGGGTGTGCCATTGCTCTAGAAATGTAGTGGTCTTCCAGTGATATGAGTGAACATTTCCTTACTTAACCTGTTAGAAAGACTGGTGTAAAGGGAGTAGTCAGGAAAACACAAAGAAACATAGGAAACCCATCCTGTCTGAAGACTGTTCCATTTCAAATCAGTATATATATTTCACTGTCTCAGAAAACAGCTTTTCACTGGTATTTATTGAATGGGTCAGGCTGGAAGGAGCCACAGGGGGGGCTCTGGTCCAGCCTCCCTGCTCAAGCAGGGCCATCCTAGAGCATGTGGCACAGGATTGTGTCCAGATGGTTTTTGAATATCTCCAGTGAGGGAGGATCCACACCCTCTCTGTGCAATCTGTTCGGGTACGTGGTCACCTACACAGTAAAGTTCTTCCTCAAGTTCAGGTGGAATTTTCTGTGCATTGATTTCTGCCCATTGCCTTTGTTTTCCTTTTGTTATTGATGTATTTGAAAAAGCCTTTCTTGTTTTTCTTGATGTTCTTGTTCAGATTTAATTCTGGCCCCCAGAACTGGACCTTGGCCTTCCTTGTTTCATTTCTACTTACTCTAATAACCTCTTTATATTCATTCTAAGTGGCCTGACCCTGCATCTCCTATGTATTTTCTGCTTATGCTTGAGTAATGAAAGGAGTTCTCTATTCATCCATTCCAGTTTCTTGCCCCCTTTGCCCAATTTATTTTTCATTCAGATGCATCACTCTTGAGCCTGGAGGAAGGGATCCTTGTAACCCGTCTTCCCTGTGGAGCCTGTTCCCAAGGGATTTTTCCAAGAAGATCCCTGAAGAGGCTGAAGTTAGCTCTCCTGAAGTCCATGGTTGTAATCTTACTTATTGCCAACTAATTTGATACCTGGTTTTTATAAGGCAGGTTATGGAACGTTTCCAAAATCAAATCCTTTAAAGCAACAAAATCCACCTGTACCTCAGTGTAACTGGTCATGTTTTGAATGTGTTGGTCAGTGCCCTACAAGGGTTTCTATGCAAGCAGTCTGGCCAGAAGTGGAATTTCACTGCTGCACTGGGATAGGCACTTGGGGCCTCGATCAGGGGAGACTTCAAACTCTTTTACCCTAGAAATGCCAGTTGCTTGTATGGACTGGAATGTTGGGCTTTTAACCAAGACTGAGTAGATAAATAGATGCTTGCATGCTTATCATCCTTAGTCAGGTCTCAGATGTAATGAGACTGAGAACTCCATTGCTTTCTCAGTCTAAGGGATTATTGTTCCTGATTGTCACTGAAGCAGAGCACATTAAGGCATGTTGTGCAAGCAATTCACTCTTTGGCCCCATTGACTCAAAATCTTCTACCTGTATGGAAACTGTGCTTTCAGAATTCAACAAAATATTAATATTTTATATGTAAAACATCCTTCTTTTACACACATCTTAAAAAATGGATTTCATAAAATACTTTGTTAATAAGCAGGAGGGAAAAAAAGATTTGGGCTTTTTTGTTTGTTTTTTAATGCTTTACATACCATCAGGTTTAAAGATGGAATACAATAAGATCATTTTGATCTTCTGATTCAATAGAGGTTTTGAATAAACTTTAATATCTCTTTCAATACTCCTAGCTACTCTTTAAATTTAAAGGAGAAAGTCTAGAAGTGAAAAAGTTCTGAAGATGGGGCTATTATCCACAACCCCTTGCTGCTGTTGCTGATCCAAATGAAAGAAAAAGGAAGAAACAAGATGTCAGAAAGTCATTGCATAGTGAACTGGAACAAAACACTTTTAAAAGCTCTTGCTTTTGGAACTTGTTTCATCAAGTTTGTATGCACTCAGGATACAATAGAAAGACAATTTTGTGCAGTCATAAATTTAGGTTTAATAGCCTGATAAGTAGAGAACTTTGCAGATAATTTCAAGGTGTTAATCTAACCTTGCAGTGCCTTTAATCTTTTGGCATTCTAGAGAGTGGAAAAAACAAAAGCTGACTGTTTTAATATCATAGACTAGTCATGGAGAAAAATTTCCTCAATCAGAGCAGCTTTTAAATATTTTTTTTTCCTTTTGGTGGGGAAAAATAATGTAAGATGGATTTAAACCGAAGTGAATTTACTAAATGTCCTGCATCTTTCTCTCTTGTTAATTAGTAACAGTCAAACGCTCTTGTTCTACAGACAGTGACTACAAAGAAAAGGATAAAGAAGTTGAGAAAAATTCTAGAGCTGAAATAATTAGGCAATTTATCATTCAGGGTAATTGGACTTTTACAAAGCAGCATTATTTACTATAGGTTTCCATTTCTTCTAACTGGTTGTGAAAAATACAGCTACATTGATTGGGAAATGTTCTTAGCGCTTTCTTTTTCCAGTATGCATTGTGCCAGGGACGTTCAGTTCAAAGTGTGGTGTTCCTCCCAGTGATTTCTTTTCCCTCAGTGATCTTCAGAAGCAGCCTTCAGCTTCTAAAACCTCAAACCAGAATTAGATTAAAGTGCCCAATATGGGGTCAGAAATGGGAGGGAAAGAGAGAGGGGTTTCCACCAGGGAATTTTCACTTAACAAATGAAAGCCTTTGCTGTGTTTCAAAGAAAAAAATGCAAAGTGGAGGCACATCTTAATCACATTGGTAGCCAGCTGAGATGTTTATGCTAATTTCCAAAGGTATGTAAGTATAGGAATCAGGGGGTCCAAAACTCCTGCCTCTCTAATGTGAAAAACACAAGCATTTAAGCACCACCAGCAGATAGCTCTGATGTTGTTTCAGCATCAGGGAAGACGGGGGAGTCGTCACAAGGGGTTACTTGAATTTCGCTGCACAGTTTTCAGGCTGAATGAATGCCCCTTCACCCAAAGGTGAGTTTTCCCACTGTTTTTCTAAGGAAGAGGTCACAGCTACTCTTTTGCAGTTTGTTGAATTTCAGCACTCTCCCAGCTTTACACTGTTCTCTTCCACTCTAGAAAAGAACATCTTGACAACGAACTTTTCTTGTGATGGATGTTCCAGAAATGTTCAGACTCCTTGGATTTCACCACCAAAGTCTCTGACTGTGTTGACCCCAAGGCTGGCTTTTTGACAGACCCCTGGGGTGGTCCAGGGTGTCACATCCTGCTCCAACATATTTTGCTTTGAGCTGAGGGTACTTTGTGTGCTGGCATCCCAGTGTTCAGATACCTATCACCAGGCTTTAGGGCAAGGATGTCAAGTTGTGGGACAAGTTATTATTTAGAAGTGATCTTGCTCAATGTCTCTGCTAGAAACCAGCCAGCAGAGATCCCTGCTGGGAGGAGCATTCACTGGGGAAATAAGATGATGTTTAAAAGCATTTTATTTGTGATAAATTCACAAATATGCACTGCTAGGCTATCTTAGGTGGGTGCTGAAAACATGCTTTAAGTGGCATGGGTGTTTCAGATAGTGTCACAGGTTGTGTTGTGGGGATTTCCCCCAATGGCTTGTTACTTTAAAACTTTTGTATGTGTTTGATATCTTCTGTAATAAGAAAGTCATGGCTACGAGCAATTTCCTATGGAAATTTGAGGAGCAGTAGTAGTAGTTACCTAAAATTCTGCCTGTTGCCTGAGCAAGCTCAACATGAGACAAAATGCACGATCTGGGTACACACTGGGTGTGTTGATCCCTTGCCAAAGGAGTGTTTGAACTCCCATACTGAGAGGTGCACCTCTGTGGATGTGGCCATGTTGTCAGCTGCTGAGAGAGATGCCAACATCTGTCAGATTTTGAGCTTTTTACTTCTTCCCTGAACACACAGCTCTGTGCAGAGTGCTCCCTGACAGCAAAGATAACATATCTTTTCTAAATAGTGTAGGCTATTTTAGTACTTTTCATTTGTTAACATCCAAATGGTACATGAATACTAGCCTCTAAAAGTACCTACAGGTCTTGTAAATTAAAGGTCCTGTTTCTTCAGGAGGCACAGACAGGTTAAATGTTTTGGCATGGGCAATAGAGAACTCACAGAGCAGTATTTGCATGTTCTGGTTAACTTATGTCCCACAAGAAATCCTTTGCAAGGTCATCTGCTGTTTCCCCCATGGATTTAAGTGAAAATACAGTAATTTTCATCAGAGATCCAAACCACTAAAGTCAACAGATCTAGTGGTGTGCACAAATTGAAGGATGTACATGCATCACTCTCTGCAAGGACAGAAATGCAAACTGTTTTCAGGAGTGTTTTGAGTAGTCCCTACAAAGCACATTCTTCTTCACTCTGTGGTGGGGGAAAAAGAGGTATTGTCTATGAATTCATTAAATGATACATTTTAAATTTAGGAATTTGTTATTGTACAGTCTAATCTTGTGTACAACCAAGGACACAGGATTTCTTTGTATTAATTAATAAGTATGCATTTAAAAACAAACAAACAAACCAAAACCTCCCAGTTGTTTTAATTAGGTGGCATAAAATGTCTTTCCTGACTTGAAAATGAAGGATCCCAAGAAGAAAAAGCAAAACAAAAAATTATAGTAATCTTTTTAATTGTTCTTGTTCCATTGTTGCAAGTTCTGGAATTGTTGGGCAAAACCTTGTTTAACATACCATTTTCATAAGACTGTGGAAGTTTCTACCTTTTGCTCTAATTAAATATACAAATCCTACAAACTGTGTACAAAGCCAGATTCTCAGTTTGCATTTATGCCCTCTTTTCCTGTAATGGGAAGGGACCATCAAGGTGTGTGTACATCAGCCTCATCCTTCACCTGCAGCAGGATTATCATCACCTCATTTCTGCTGTTATGTTAACAAACGAGGGCTTGCAGCTGTGGTAAGGCCTGTTTCTGCTGCCCTGCTAGGGTAGGACCTCAGTGGAACTGAGAACCAGGCTCCAGAGACACATCCCTTTGTTCTCACAGTGCAGTTATTTGAAGGAAAGGAGCAACACTCATCATATTGGATAGGAGCACAAAGCAAAACCAGTAATTCAAAAAATGGTGAAAGACAAAGCAAAACATAACACACTCCATTAAGTTTTCCTCCTGCCTTAATGGGAAGAGCGTGGATGTTTTCGTCATGCTGTATACTGAATTTGACATAAGAAGAGTAATCCATGCAAAATAATAGCTTTTCTGATAGAAGTTAATGATGGAGTGGAGACAATTTTTTTGATTCTTTTTTAGTTCACACCCCCTACTTTCATAATCTCTGTTGGACTAAAGTACGGATCTTGATAGAGGAATGCAGATAATGTGATTAAATTTTGGATCTTAGCAGGGGTAAGGTTCACTTTGTGATGTAGAGGTGCCTGTTGTTTAGGAAATCTGCAAAGACATGACCCAAAGCTTTGGGAGTTGGTAGTTTTAGTTCAGAGCCTGAGAGCAGGATTGTGCTTTTACAATCAATCAAGAGACTGCTGTTGCTGGGCTCAGGGCTGCAGTTGTGCCATCAGCCCCGGAGGACCAGCTGCTCTGCTGAAATTCAGGCTGGTTCTGAGGGGGAGTGAGAGGCACAGTAAACACAGAGTAGCAGTAAATGACAAGAGGATATGATATGTAACATTAGCCAGGCTCGCTGTTTGCTTAGGTTGTGGAATGGTCTTTTAAATCAATCTTTTATTAGCAGTGGAGCCTTAGCAGTGCACTTAAATGAGAGAACAATGCAAGGACACAGAGACTTGGTGCTAAGTGAACATCCTGCTTTCTTTCCTAGCTCTGATTTTACAGGAAAAATCACAGATAGATCCAGGCTACAACATTCAGATGTGAACTTTTTTAATGTTTGGTGACCTTTGGAATTGGGCTCTGTTTAGATCCCCATTGCTGCTGTATGGGTTCATCTCAACACCAGTCCTGACATCCTGCATAAAAATAGCTGGGAATATGTCATGCCCTCCTACCCAAATCTTTCTGGCAAAAATTTTTCATTAATTTACCACAGTTTTATTTTATCTCTTCTCCTAAGTTAATTATCCTTCTCTTAAATAAATATTAGGATTTCGCCTGCAAACCACAGTGATATCACCTGCTAGTGTTTTCTTGTATTAAAACTGTGTGTTCCTAAAATTGTTTATTTTTTAAAAACTTATTTATATATTTTTTAGAAGTTTGACAGTATGTGTGCCTGCTTTCAAAGGTCCTCCTGTGGGTTTTTAACATTCTTTGGAAAAATGTGCGTATTAGAATTGCATAGAGCATTCTAAAAGCAATTTTCCACCAGTGTGAAATACTGAGCTTATCTTACAGACCTGGTTTTGCTCAGTGTGCCCTTCAGGTTTCAAGTGTTGTAGTTGCTGCAGTTAAGTGTTTCTAAGTGTTGTTCGATCTTTTTGTCGATGTATTTATTCTCTGTTTCTATACTTCTGTGAAAAAGAGAAATGCACAAAGAGAAATTAGGTGGGAAATGTTGCCTCAAGTTGAGTGTTAATGTTTTGTTTTGTAGGGAAACATTGTTACCAGAACTTTTATCAAGTCAAGCTAATTGCCAAAGTGGTTGCTTGAAACTGAATAGAAATCTGAATACTGTCCTTTGCATTTTTAGCATTTCAGGTTAAGGAAGTAGTAGTTTTAATCCCACTTTGCAGAGGAATGTGGTAGCCATGAGACCCTTGCTGTGCACATGCAGATACGCAAATTCTAAGCAGTGAGTGCATTGGCAAACACTATTAAGCACTCATGTGCATCTTTATGCATCTAAATATATGTACACTTGTATATCCTTCAACACTGGACTATGCTATGAGATTATAATTATAGACCAGGTCATTTTTGGTAGTATATTAAAAAAAAAAAAAAAAAAAAGCTTTTGGGAGAACAGGTTTAATTTCAGTTAGTTGTCCAAAGGGTACAACTCTTTAGTGGCTCAGTACATCCTGTCTCCTGGTCCAGTTCTGCATTTCTGTCAGCAATGCAGCAATCAAACCAAGGTATGGGATTTTAACTCTTCATTTCTTCACTGCAAACAGAGGATCAAATAAGCCCACATCACCAGCTGGAGCTAGCAGGTTTCTCCACTGTGCTAAGAGATACTAGGCTGAGTGCTGGTCCAGCCAGTGAACACTAGAGATCTTAACTGGAGTTGTTTGAGTCTACTGCAGGGGGCAAAGCTGTAGAAAATGCATTTACATATGTTACAGAGTGAGGTAGAAAGTCAAACAGGGCTTGTAGACAGCCTGGATTCAGAGCAGGGAGAAGCAGAACCACCAGAGCTGTTAATACACAGTTAAACCCACAGCAGTGGTAGGGCTGGACCATCACTAGTTAAAGGTAGTTAATTATTTAAGAAAAAAATTATTAAGTATAAAATATTCAAACTGCCTGTGCCTGATGCTCACCATTGCCACAATGGCACATGCACCTGGGTTTTAAATTCTTGCCTGTTTATTACATTTTTATTTTGGAGTAAATGTATTTTAATTGTAATAATGAGATAATATTATTTGTCAAGCATTAATAATAAACAAAATACGGGCAAGAAACTTTGCTGTTTACTTCCTCCAGAGGGTACTACATCTGCTTTCTTTAAAGTGAAAATAATTTACAAGGCTTCTCAGCTCTCTCGGAAATGAATAACTTACTAAGTGGTGTGATAATTGTGCGGAGAACCCGTTACGGTAACAGAGTGTAGCTACAAAGTGACTGGGAAATTGGTGCCTTGAGTCTGAAATTAGCTGTTGCAGTTACCAGGCGTCATTCCAGATTAGCTGTGCCTGTCTGGCGGGCAGCTCCTCGGTGACTCACAGGGACCCACCGCTCCCCACGCTCAGAGCTGGCCTGCCGGAGACGGCTCCACTTAGAGGCAAAATCCAGATCGAGCTGTGCTGAGCAGTTGAGCCCAGAGACAGGCTCTGCTCGTTGGAAACCTCAGCAGAAAATAAAACCTGCCTCCTGCGAAAGCCTGGAGATGGTGTGAGGCAGCTCACACAGCCAGTGACAATTCTCGAGTACCTGGCACTCGCCTCAACCCGCTGTCGACATCTGTACACCTGCTCGTAGCAGGCAGAAGGCAGCATTTCTCTGCACCTAAAAATGGCATTTCTCACAAAAAGGAAAAAAACCCAGACTGTTAGTTGCGATATCTTTGCCAAAAACCATTTACATCTTGGCTGCTTAAAGACCCATCTGCAGTGTTTTGATCGCCTGACACCAGTTCACTTCCTGTCCTAAATTGCTGGAAAATCCCAGTGCATAAAACACTGGTGCCCTGTTCTTTTTGTCAAATCTGTGAGCACCTTCCTCCCCAAGTCTGCTCTGTGCACTGCTGTCTCACCTTCCTGTGGCCTGCCCTTCTGGGAGCCTGTGATAGAGCTGGACTGGCTGAGACCTCAGGACCTGGCCCTGCAGACACCACAACTGGCACTTCCCAGCTTCTCTGCTTGCCATGCTGTTTGTACTCACATTTCTGTCATCGTGATCTGAAGTTCTCACCCCTAATTGGGAACCTTTGCTGGGTTTGCATGAGTAGTTCGAGTCACCTTGGGGAGCAGAGCTATGTGGATGTGGAGGCACATGTTTTGAAAGTGCACTGAGATCCTTCAGGGTATAGGTTTTATAAATGACTGATATTATAAATCCTGACTGCCTGATGGCAGGCACTAGAGTGGAACATTTTGTCATCAGTGCTTATTATCTCAAGATTCTTAATTAGTTTCATTGATAATTTTGTCGCACTTGAATGTTTCGAATGATTAAATATTTCAGTGCTTCTTTTTTAGTGGCAAGTCTCTCTCTCTGTTGTGTACAGCAGGACATGGTGTTGACTCCAGGCTGTCAGTGGTGCTCACTGTTCCTTTTCCAGCCCCTCATGGGAGCTCCTCTCTGAGTGCTGAGGTTGAGTCTCATCATGGCCAGTTACAGAGCCCTGAGGTGGGTGATTTAGGGGTACCAGAAGGGGGAACAGTGGCAGTGCCTAATTTTTTCCTCTCAGTTTAGAATGTGGTATTTTTCCTCCACTGCCTAGTTCACCATTCAGGTGTCCCAGCTGAACACACAGGAGTCATTTGCCCTACTCCTGCAGAGAAAGATATTTCAGCTAGATGGGTTTCCCAGATTTAAAGAATTATACCTAGAGGAGGCTGCCTGCAATTTTCTTTCCATCTCCTTCACACTTCTGCTGATGGTAGCAGGTTTCCTTGTCGTGGCTGTGGATCAGTGAACCTTCCTCTTGCTTTTGCTGTGCACATCCTTGTCTCATGCCCACCCTCCTGGCCAGGGTGAGATGTGCCTCAGCATCTGCTGGTGCCCAGGCAGATGTTTGTGAGGTGGGTGTGCACACACACAGACACACCCCCAGCCAGGAGAGCACAGGCCATGTGCTTATCCCTTGAAACACTAACTGTGGCTTATTTCTAAGATGAAACCTGTCCTGAATCACAAGGATTTTCAACACAGCATGTGGCATGTCTGGTTCATATAAAAGAGAAAAAAAATTAAAACAAAGCGCCAAAACCCTTTAAAATGCCATGTCTCATAACTATTTACTTGAGCTATAGGCCTGAATGCTGAATGTGTGCTGTAAATTGATGGTATGACTATTCTATTTGCTTCACAAGACAATTTGGCTCTTTGCCTTGAGACTTGTAAGAAGATAATGTTTTAAACCTGTAGTTGGGAGGTATAGTACATTCATATCATTGCTTTAATCAGATTATTGTTTTAATTTTTTTTTTCTTTTTAGAACAAATTGTAGGGTTTTTTTCAGATCCCTTTTTCTTGAATGTTTCCCATAGGTGGAATGTAATTAAACTCCAATGGCATCTCCTCCTGCTGGGATTTAGGCTAGGGACAGATCTTTAGGAAGCATAAAACAAATAATGTGAAACCATGTTAGAAGGTTTGCCAGAGAATTGGCTCTACTTCATTTGCAAGCTGATAGTTTTGAAAATCTGCCCTTTTTCCTTTTATGAATGGCTTTCTAGAAATTGTTAATTAATCATTGAAACATTATGGGGGATGTGAGAGCCTGTGAATCTTTTGTAGCTCTCACTCTGCTCATGGGCTGAGAGTTCACATGTCAAGAAGCACTTTCTGTCTCAAACCCTGGCTTTTACTTACAATAATTTGACAAGGAAGGCTGCGCCCTGACGGTGTTGAGGATGGAAGGCTCTGAGAGCAATGGCAAGAGCAATGGATGGATGCTGGAGCCCTCACCATGCTGTCCCCTGGGACACTCCCCAGGCTGAGAATGTGGAGCAGCTCCTTTCCCAGCTGGGTCAGAGCTTGTTCCCCTCCCTGCAGGCCTGTGAGCACAGCCTAGTGCTGCTCCTGTCTACAAGGCTATTCCCATGCTGTACCTCAGCTCCCCCCGGCTGCGGAAATAAAATAAAATATGAGACCTACCTCTCAGTTCTGGGGCTATAAATATGGAATAACCTTGTCAGCTCAGGGGTTTACTGTGCTGTAACCAGGAGGGGAATCTGTCCCCAGGTAATGCTTGACTAATGGCTATTGAAGGCAAAAGTGAAGTGATAAGAGTTTGGGATCAGTGTCTAGTGAGCTAATATCTATATTGCAAAACAAACTGTGGCATAACTTGGACTGCCTTTGGTGATTTTTCTGCCTTAGGATTTAAAATGTTCTCTTTGGAATCAGGAAAAGACCTAATGCTCCAGGATGTATTTCTCACCTGCCTGGTGTAATACTTTTTCCACTTTCTATATGCTTTTGCACTGTGAAATGAGTGTCCTCACTTCTTGGTTGGCCACATCTGCTGCTTGGATGTTGATGTGGCTGGTGGAGCAGATCTCTCATCCTGGTAGAAGAGAAGAATGTTGTGCTGCTCTCCTCACAGGGCAGAGACTGCAGATGCTGAGACATCTACCTCAGGGTAGAAAATAAGCTGTCTTTTAGTAAAACTTTGGTAGGTGGTTGTCACAGAAGCGGTACTAAGAGATTTTTTAATACCAGCTAGGGAAAAGTATACAGCATGGAATGTAATGGTCAGCAACAGTAGTCAGTCAAAATCATTTTTTAGTCGTTTATGTATTAACTCTCCTAACCTGCTTTTTTGCATCTTTTTTTATCTATACCAATTGCTGGGCATGGAATCACCTGGTGCAGGTGATTACCACACTGTTGTACTGTAAACAGAGTAGAAGTCACCACAAAGTCATTGCTGCCCTTCTTCCCTCCGTTATCTCTCCTCACTTCCAAACTCTGTACCTCCTTTATGCTCTCCTTTGTGTTTTTGATCTCATCCATGAAGGTGCTAGGCTCTGATCTGCTTCCAGTTTGGTGAGGAAGCTCTCTGTGTGTCAGCCACATGTAGCATCACAATGATTACATAGGAGAATAAGGAAAAAAAATAATTGCCGTGATCTGAAATCATACTCGCTCCAGAGACCACACATAATTTACAAAAAATAAGTACCCAACTTCAATATGGATAAAACAGTCCACTCTGCACATCTGTTTGCTGCTATTAGGAGTATTAGTTTTCAAGAGCAATCCATTATAATGTGAATTACCTTACTTTGTTAGACAAACAAGAAAACCCACACTTTTAATCTCCTGAAGCTTTTAATGGCATCACAGGATGCAGGTACTTGAGATACTGATACCTACAGCAGAGGGATGAAATGGTCTTAGCTTCTTCTTACTGCTGGCCTGAAATCAGCAAAAACAGAGCTGAGCCATTTTAAGAGGATTTTGCCAGCAAGGACATTTTTTTGTAAGCACATCAGGTACATGCACTTGGGCAATAAAGGCTATAGAAGAGAGAGAGGTCTGTGCTTTGAGTGCCCTGGATTCTCCATAACTGTGTGTTAAATTCAAAATAGCAGCCTGAAGAGTACCTTCATCAGCAGAGACTGCTCAAGGGGAGAATAAAGTGCTGTGGGAATTGACTGAGGCTCTGTCACCTCATAACTACAGCATGTGGGGGCCGGGGAGGCTTCAGCATCTGCTGCTGAAGTACAGCAGGAGAAAGAGCAGCAGCAAGCCAGGGAGCCAGCCACCCTCCTCTCTGTAGCCAGAGATAAATTGCTGCAGCAAAATTGTGAGCAGTGTCTGGTAAAGAAAACAGAGGAGCTGCTCAGAGGTTGAGGAAGATGAGCTGTTTTTTAGGGCTGTCTGGAGCAGAGTGGGTTCAGGGTGTCCTGACATGTTCCAGCTGCAGCAAATGTACAAAATGGGGGCAAGCAGGCTCACCCACAGCCAGGCAATTATTATTATAATTTTATCATAAGTGGCTATACTTCATGAATTGTCCCTTTCTCTTTGTGTACAGACTGTTTTTGTGGCATGTGTGGGGACGTTTCTGTGCACACAAAGTGGTGAAGCCAGGATTTGCTGCCATGCTTCTGCATCTTCTCTAATGATTGCTGTAAATTTGCCTCTTCCTTTTTTCAGCTATGCAGCCAGCACTGAAATAAAGTGTTCTTTGTGAAGAGAATATTGAAGAGCAGAAAGGAAAAAAGAGGGCATGGGTGTGCTTAATAAAAAAAGATTCTCTGCACTATCGCAGGTGCAGTTGATGCTGTTTAGAGCAGTCACTCATCTCACTCCAAATAAATAGTAATGACTGTTTCCTGTGACTGTGCTGTGAATCATACTCAGTCCATGCAGGGGAGTAGAAAATAAAGCTGCATGCAATCCACATGAGATGATGGCTCTTGTAATATTCAGCAGTTGGGCCTGGTTAGAAGCGTTTCATTATCTCAGAATTAAGAGAGAGCTTCCTGCTGTTGCAAAAGCTTGTTTATTCTTATGCCTTCCCTCCCTCCCCTCCCTTCCTTCTTTCTTTCTTTCTTTCTTTAACATCTATCCTCTCTTCCTTTCTCCCATCTCTGAAATGTTGGCTTAATGATTCTGAGCAGAACTGCAAGGTCAAATTAGGGACAGTGGCCCTGGAAGTACATTAGTCGTTTATAGCATGGTTTTTGGCTTAATAGGATGGTGCTTGAATTTTCTTTTATCTTTTGCCCTCTGCTTCTTTTCTTAGCTTATACTCAAAATGTATCAGGAAGAAGCAGAAGCCAACCTTCTTTCCCATTTCTTAGTGCACTACAGAGTTTTTCCTTATCCTTGGCTTGCTCCAAAGTGAATCAGTGGAAGTCTTTCAGTGAACTGCAGTTGCTGCTGTTACCTTAAGCCATGGCAGAGCCACCTGTAGCAAATAGGTGCTCTGTGAGTGCAGGTCTGTTTGTGCTTTAGCTGGATGTTAGGGGTCAGCCAGCAAATGCATGGTTAAACCAGTCAGATCCCCTCCTTGACCAGAGGGCTGAGCCAGAACTCCTTGCTAGACCCTTCAGGAGGAAGCCAACAGCCAGAGCCTGCTGTTCAGGCTTCACCATCTCTGCAGAGTGGCAGTGTGGGGTGAGTAAATCTGTGTGAGGCTCATGTGAACCCACATCATGAGCTCCCTTTGAAACTGGGGGGAAGGACACCACTGCTTCAGAAGCTGAGGATCAGACACACACCAGTTCCCAAACTCACTGTATGTCCTATTCAGAATAAGCATGGATAATGTGTCCCTATGTGCTGTGCCTCACTGCAGTCATGGTTGGTGGGGCACCCACCTTGTGTGTGTCACTTCCAGTCAGGAGAAGCACACAGCTGGACACTTGAAAGTCTGTCTCAAACCAGGTGTGATTCATAATGCATCTTATCTCAAGAAGAGCTCTGATTCAGGTTTTCACAACTGGAGGGTCACTTTGATTCCTATGGGTGAAGGAGGCCCCTTGAACAAGGCCCTGCTGTGCTTAGTGGCCTGCACGTCTGACATGGAATGGGTGCAGCTAGGGTATCCAATTCCAGTAGCTGGAGTGATGGAGGGACCTGTGTCATCCTTCCTGGCTCCTCTCCAGCAAGTTCTGAAGCTAAAAGTAGAGGTGTGCTGCCTAAGGACACTGACTTACATGGACAGTGCCCTCCTGGAGGATGAATCTGTGAATACTAATTAATTCATTAGACCTCCTAAAGCATCTCTGTTTCAGTAGTGTTTGCCTCAGCAGCAGTCAAGATGGTTAAAAGGCAATTGCAGCCACTGAAATACGTAGCAAAACTATTATCAGAAGATGTCATTTTTCGTAAATGTCAGTATGTAGATTTTTTATGGAGATATGGTGACAGGTAGTGAATAATTTAACATAAATTTACATAATATAGTGCAGCTGTTAATTTATGGCCATATTAGACTACAAGGTTATGTATCTAATGGCTTTTGGTCTCCTCTTTTTTTTCACTTTTTTAAAGTTAAAACTTTCCCTAAATTGTCCCACTTTACTCATAATTCATGAGACACCTGTCTTCCCTCCCTCGTGCCATACAAAAGGCTGGGCACGTCATACCCTTTTTGCAGCCATGTGATTCACAGCAAACTCATTCCCATCTCCAACCTCAGTCATTTCAATTCAGTGTATCCCTGTTTTTATTCAAAGTGAGGGTTAAGCAGTGCTGTTTCTACTGGTTGACTTGTATTCCTCAAGGCTGAGCTCTTGGACATAGCTAGAAACATAAAATGCTTCCTCTTGTTGGAAAAGCTGGAGATGTGCAGCCAAAGCTAACTGCTCCATAGGTGAAGGTTTCCACCTGCCTTCCCTTTCCAAAATAGTCGGAGGATCTGGCTTCTACTCAGTGCTTGGCATCTGCAATTGAGAATAGATTTTTTTCCAAACATTTGCTTGATGGCTTTCCATGGTACAAATATTGGTCCAAGCAGGATGTAGTACAGAGGTGAGGCTTTTTATTGGGTTTGTGTGACAAGGTTTTGGTAGTGGTGGGGACTACAGGGGTGGCTTCTGTAAGAAGTTTCTGGAAGGTCCCCCCATGTACAACAGAACCAACATCAGCTGGCTCCAAGACAGATCCAAGGCTGGCCAATTCTGAATCCATTAGTGATGATGGTGGTGCCTCTGGGATAACAGAGGAAAGGAGGAGGAGTGGGGAAGCCTGTGCAGTAGAAGCAGCAGTCAGACAAAAGGAGTGAGAACATGGAGAGAAACAGCTCTGCAGACACCCAGGCCAATGAAGAATGAGAGAGAGGAGCAGACACTCCCCTGCAGCCTGTGGTGAAGATGATGGTGAGGTAGCTGTGCCCCTGCCTGTGGAAGACCCCATGCCAGAACAGGTAGGTGTGCCCAAAGGAGACTGTGACCCTGTGGAAAGCCTGAGCTGGAGCAGGATCCATGGAGGGAGGATGTTATGCTGGAGCAGGTCTGCTGGCAGGACTTGTGACCCCACACTGGAACAGTCTGTTCCTGAAGGACTGCACCCTGTGGAAGAAACATATGTTGGGGCAGTTCATGAGGAACCACAGCCTGTGGGAAGTCTCACATTGGAGATTTTCGTGTAGAATTGTCTCCTGTGGGAGGGACTCCATGCTGGAGGAGAGGAAGAGTGTGAAGAGTCCTCCTCCTGAGGAGAAAGGAGCAGCAGAAACAACAGGTGATGAGCCACCTGTAACCCCTCTTTCTCATCCCCCTGCACTACTGGGAAGGAGGTGGAGGTAGGAAGCTCTAGGGTATTGAGCCCAGGAAGAAGGGAGGGATGGGGGAAGGTGTTTTTAAAATTTGGTTTTACTTCTCATTATCTTGCTCTGATTTGATTAGTATTAAATTCAATTAATTTTCCCAAGTTGAGTCTGCTTTGCCTTTGATGGTAATGGCTGAGTGATTCCCCTGTCCTTATCTTGACCCAAAAGCCTTTCATTATATTTCCACCCCCTATCTAGTGGAAGAAGGGAGTGATAGAGAAGCTTTGGGTGGATGCCTGGCATCCAGATGGGCTTAAGCCTCCAGAGGTTTGAATCTAGAGGGATTGTCAGGGCATAAGTGGTGGCAGGGCCTCTTGGAGTACTTGATTTCTGAATCAAGTATTTAGGGACCATGCTGCTAATTCCATGCTGCCTGAAGCTCCATCCTGCTGCCATTTTACCCAGATGATGCCCAGCTTGTGGGGCAGAGCAACAAAGGTATGAGCCTAACTGTACTTAATCTCTCTGAAAATGTTCCCCATTTAGGGACTCAAATGAGGCTCTGGCTTTCAGGAGAGCTGTGTGCATTGAGCACACAGTGATACCAGTATGACACCAGTGTGCCCTTTGAATCTCACATCTTTGGCTGCCTCATGCAGGACATCTAGGTGGGAGGTGAGCTCTCTTTGGAAACCTGCAGAAATCAAACTCCCTGAATTTCCAGGGCAAACATGGATCGCAGTACAAACCTGCAACTCTAAAGAGAGAGATTAGGATTAGAACTCAGTGTTCCTAATTAAAACAGAGGTCCTTCTTGTGAGGCAAGTAAGTTTTCATCCAGTTTATTGTGAATATCACTTGAAATATTCAAAAAATGTTCAGCTACAGCTTTCCTCCCCTCCACACACCTCCACCATATCCAGAAGATAGGTTGGCACCAATGTCTATTAGAATGAGGTTAAAATATGTGCAGTTTTACATATAAACTTTTGTGGAAGGTAACTGGGGCAAAGGGATATTTGTCTTTTTGTCCAGGGTAGTGGAGAAAAGGTTTTTTTTTTTTTTGTTTTCTGCAGAGAATAATAATAATAATCAGCTAGTTTTTTTTCAGATGTTGGTTGTACAATGTGTCCACTTACACACCCCCTCTAGAACAGTGGCATACATACTTTCTTTTTTGCAAGCTTGTGTAATCCTGGAGGTGGGGGAAAAGACTGGTTGTTCCATTTCATCCTTCGTCTTTGTGTCCCACTGGGGCTTTTGGGATTTGGAATATCCTGTGCCATTGACCTCAGGGACTATGTCAATTCTGTATGCAGTCACAAAAAAAAGTCATGTCCTTTTCCAAGACAGGTAAAGTCCTAAGAGCAGTGTGACCACTGTTTGTTTTTCTGTACAGCGCTGTGGGAAGTGGCTGGTGTTTAAAAAGCAAGTAAGAAAAGTGTCATTGTGCTATACTGTCTTACAGAGGAGGGGAAAGCAAAGGAAACATTTTTCTACAACAGGGTAGTTAATGTTCTCTAAAGTGAAATATTGTTCATTTAGTTTCAAATTTACAGCAGACAATGACTTCTTATCTCTCCTCTTCCAACCAAGAAGCAAGTTGCCCCATTTTGCCAAGGTGGCTTCCCATATGCTTCTTTTCCTCATGAAATATGAAGCATCATGTACTCTGTTATCCTTCTGAGTCTGAAGTATTAAACCCAGGCTCTGTGCAGAGGTAAATTGCACCAATGGAACTCTGCAGACCTTGGAGCTCACCACAGCATAGTTACAGCAAGGGAATGTCTATTGGTTTCTCTGGAGAAGAGTCTCAGATAAATCCTCAGTGTGTTCCTAACTGCTCCATCCTGCTGTCCCACCTCTAGTTTGAGCTACAAACCACATAGCAGAGAGAGCTGTGGTTAAACAAGATATCTCTGCCACCCCCCCATGCCCATTATGTTTCCAAAACTCCTACTTCAATAATGTATTAGCTTGATTCATAGAAAAACAGTGGACCAAATGCCTACCTCTCTTCTCATGTTTCCCCAAGGCTTCCAGGAATGAAAGGAATTAGCACACAGACAGCCAATTTCCCTAGCACACCACAGAGCTGTATTTAGTGTGGCCTTAACCTAGGCTGGATTCCCACTGGACACCATACAAATGTTTAATAATTAATGTCTCTTTTTAAAAAATCAAAGAGGGTGAAAAGAGGTTGATCTATCCCAGCAATTCTTAACTGAGGGATGGTAATGGATTGAAGAAGCCTAAATTTTTCTTACCCTCTAATATGCCTTGTCAGGAACAGTAAACAAGTCCCACATTTTTGGTACAGTGTTGCCAGTGTTCCTGGAGCACTAATGGGAATATTAAGTATAAGACATCTATGAGTCACTGTGGTTCTCATTCAAGTCAAAAGCATAAATAGCACTTCTAATATATCCATGCTGTGTCAGTCAAAGATACTGCATTTCCTTTCCCCTCTGCCTCTAATAAACATCCGCCGACCTTAAGCTGCTATATACAGGAAACAGCCTGTTGGTTATTGTGTAAAACTGATAAGGTCCCCTGGGGTGCTTTATCTGTCTCTGTTGTGCGTATAAATTTAGCTTCAGTCATTGTAGGTTTTGTTCTTTTACCCTTTTTCTTCTCCTCCTTTTTTAATGCCTGCTAAGTAAACATGGCATTGTGGATCAGGGATAAAGTAATTATCTAGCATAATAAGATCAACACCCAGAGACTTAAGATTCCATCAATACACTTTGCCTTTCAGTTCTTTTGCCTGCATTTTTCTTGCAAATAATGGGTTTCTCTGTTTTGAAATGTATACCTGTTATTTTTTACAGTACCCTACCCACACCCCCATTTCATGCAATTGTAAACTGCAGACCAGAGTGCCTGTCACTATGATTTTGCTCAGAGACGTGATGGTATTTACAGCAATGCTGTATTTCCTCTCCATTTATGGCAGGTTCTGGAGGTTTCTTGCTCAGCACAGTGCTGTGAGATGGTAGACAGAATTATTTCTTAATGTAATGCTCTCAGGAGGCTGAGTTCTTGGAGATGTAGAGTAATTAACACTCTTAATACTTCCAATGCTGGTTAAGGGTTTGGTGTTGGGAGGGTGGAGCTAAGGTTTGGATTTGTATTTAAGAGAGTCCCATCTTTCCTCCCTTATTATTGGTACACAAGCCAAAAATATGACCAATGGTCTTTCAAGGTGTCTTCAGCTTCTCTGTGTGATCTGTGTGGTACAGTAATATTGTTACTTTTGCCTGCAGTGTGCTCCATACTGAAAGCATGCTGGAGAGCTGAGGATGTGTCTGGATGCAGTAATCCTTTCTTACTCTGCAGTCTGTCGGGGGCTGTTTGAATTGAATTGTCCTGAAGTGACTCAAGTTCTTTTTAAGATTCACTTACAGACTTCTGCTATCACTCATCTTCCATTCAGGAGCTGGTGAGCCTGATGCCCTGGAGTATGTCTTTTGTGTAATTCCTTCTTATGCAGCTCTGAGGTAAGCACATCAGGGTGCATTTTATGCTCAGCTTGTAAAAGAATGACTATTTTGGCAGGGTGCTGGACTGAGAAGATTCAGGCCAGGCATTTTACCAGCTACATTTTAAAAGCTGAAGTGGTAGCTTGGGAGACAAACAGGCATTCATGCCTTGAAAAATCCCCTGCAATGTCCTCGACTAGTAGCTCTCACTAGTTACACACCACTTGTGTGTGGCATAACCAAGAGAAAGGGTTTGTTTAGCTTTTGGTTAGCTAAGTAATCGTGGTGCAGATGACAGGATGAGTTAATTACCTGAGCAGTACTCCAGCTACTCAGGTGAATTTCAGCTCTCACTGATCTTTCTGCTTCTGGTGTGGTTTGCATTACTCTTAGCTGGCTCACAGGTGCCTCATCTGGTACATCCATAACACTAATGGCTTTAACTGCTGTACAGACTTTTAAGAAACTTGGTGTGATTTTCAGAACAAAGGGGGTAGAATCAAAAAGTCTTTTAAAAATGTATGCTAAAAATCCCCCAAAACATCCTTTTAGCACTTTTCCTTATTTCAGCTTCCCCAGGGCAAGGGCTATACCTTCTTCAGTATTGAGAGACTTTGGAAATCTGACTGAAAACAGCATCTTCAGGAAAAGGCCAGATGAAGTCTTCACAGCATTTATACTTCACAGACTTCCCTAGCAAGGTGGTACTTCCATTTAGGCTTGTTGGAGATCTTCCATGATGTCTGGATGGGGAATTTGTCCAAGCCAGCCAGGGGTGGGGATCTTGCCCTGCTTTCTTCAAAGATGATTTTGTCATGAGTGGTACCTAAAAACGCATTAGCACTTTTTGTCAGTAATGAACTTCCTTGTTCATTAGGTTAACACTGGCTGCTGTCACTAGTAAGTACATTTTAATGAGGGAGAGAGCATTCTGAAATGGTGGAAATCTGGCACTCTTGGGTCCAATTCACAGCTCAATGAAGATGGTGAACAGATAGGCTCCCACTGAATTCAGGTCCCATTCAGAGTGAGGGCAATTTACCATGGCTGAGGACCTGCCCCTGGTTTCCCCAGTGGCTACTCAAGTGTAAAGTGCAGCTGCTGATGGCAGGTTTTTGTTCTTCCATTTAAGAGTTCTGAATCCATTCAGCATTATTTTTAAGGCAACAACACAGCAATTGAAGTCTTATTCTACCTCCCCAAATTAAATAATTCTCTTACATCATTTACTTCCACTTGCTGATTTGCTTTCATTTGAACTGCTAACCATGTTGCACAGCATTAGCTTTGTAAATGCTGTCATGGACTTGGTTTGAAGGTTTGTGCTAGGTCACTTGTAATTCCCTGTTTTTCTCTTGTGTGCCAAAACAAGCAGAGAAATGTATATCATGGTGCAAGCCCAAATAAAATGAACTTTGATAATTTAAAGATTTCTGTGCTGGTAAAATAAGTGAACAGGTTCTTGGCTACTGTCATATTTTAAATCTACTCTTTCACTTGTAATTCCCTCATACTTGCGTTGTACTCCTGTTTCTGGTGTTTCTGATTAAAAAAAAAAACCCTATTTTTATAGAACAAGCAAAACAGACTTTCACAGTAAATAATTCTGGGTAAAAATTCTGCTTGTTGCTTTGTGGAAAAATTACGGATGTGTTTTAAAAAGCCCCTTCTTCGTTATTTCCTTTTCTTCTTAAACAACAATTGTACTTATTTTCATACAAACCTTCTTTTCCTGCATGGTACATTTTAATAATTTACACATTCCTGCTACATGGGAACCAGAGAGCAAAGCAGACTTCCTGAGGGAATGTGTCTGCAATCCTTATTCCTGTGATTATTGCTACGGTACCACTGAGAATTTCTACCCTAGATCTGGATTTTATTGTAGCATATGATGTTCAAAAAACCTAATAGGACATAGATTCATAAAAGCTTACAGTGTGTACTTAAACTGACAAAACAATGTGGATTTAAGACTCTGTATTGATGTTAGCGATGTTGACTCTTTTCCTAACACAGGAAAAGAAGATGGGTGGGCCATTGCTCTTCAGTAAAACAACACTGAACTGATTAGGACCCTCAGCAAGTACTCAGGTTTCCAGTGTGCCTTGAACAGATTCAGAAAGTTTAAGAAATAGCATGAAGTGAAAAAGGCAATCTTAGATTTTTAGACCCCTTTCTTAAGAACCCAGGAAGAAGACATGGGTCATCATAACTTGTGCCTTCACAAGGAAGCAGACACTCTGAATCTCATTTGAAAGGATCCGCAAAGCTCCTTCTCCACACACTGCCATCATATTGTAGATCATAAAAGATGTCCCAAGCCTTTATAAACAACTAGAAACCTCTATTAAAACAACACTAGCTGCAATTATAAAGTATCACAGGAAGAAAGGAAAAAAGGATCAAAATCTCGAGTCCTGGCAGTAGCAGGGCATTTGTTAAATAAAACTCATCTTTAATGATCAAAGCTGTTATTAGTACATTGGTGAGTGCAGATATCTTTTTAATGGTTTTCATTTTCACATTGACCTTTAAAAAGTGAGGAAAATCTTCGTAAACTAGAGTGGGAAATTATATTCACAGCTTACCAAGTCAGTGGAAGTCATAAAAAGAGGGCTTTTTCTGTGTGCTAATTTTTCTGAAAATTTAATTTCCAGGATGCTCCCATTAGGTGGTGGTTGAATCTGCCATCACACAATCCAAAGTGGCTTCCCCAAAGCCATCAGTTTATGCAAGGTGTCCCTTGATTCCCATTGACAGCTGCTGCAAAGGATTCTTGCTAAACTCTCCAGGCTCATGTGTGTTTTGGTTGCTCTTTTAGTACAGCCTTGACCTCCAAGGTCTTCAGATAGGAGCAGTGCACCTCACAGTTGGAATATGTTTTCCTTAAGGATATTATATCGTGGCTCTTTTATATGAGTGGGTTGAACTTAATTTAGGGAGAGCAGGAGTAGAATGAAAGGGAAGTTTCAGTTTCCTAAGGGAAAATTAAGTGAACTGTGTAATCTTAATGGTTTGTTTTAACTCTTGCCACAATCTTTGGCTTTCTCTGAAGAAGGTCCTTTGTCTGCTGGCAGTGACTGCAGAGTGGTTTATAACTTCCATGCTTCAGCTTTGCACCATAAGAGCAGTGGCACGTATAGGCAGTGCTGTGGGCAAAACCTTTTATGTTGTAATGGGGGAGTGTTTTCTCCTTTAAACATGTCAAGCTCAATACTGTAATGCAAAGGAGCAGGGCCTCCATTAACCCTCCCCAACAAGGAATGATCCCAAGATCCTACTGGTTCTTTATTAGACCAGTGGGGTTTCCCCATAAGGCATCATTTGTTATATTACTTCCACCTTGTAAATTGCTTTTTTTTTTTTTTTTTTTTTTTTAATTATGCTCTGGGGAGGGAAGGGACAAGGTATGCCTCTGAAGTGGTGTTTAGGGGGTGTGAGGAAGAAAGGAGCATAGTGAAATACTTTTCATTCAAACACAGGGAATAGTGCAGGTTCAATAAGGAAAAATTGTCCTGCTGAACAAAAGAATTTTAACAGAGGTTTTGAGTAAACTGCATCAGGGTTTTTTTTTCAGCCAGATTAAATGCTTTTTGGAAACCTGTTGTGTTCACACCTTTATTTTCCATGTAGTTGATCCTCTCTTATATTCTTGGGAGGGATCCCAACACTCTTTTCATTCTTGACTACAGAAAGCCAGTGATGCTTCGTGCTAAATGAATGAACTGCTTTGTTGCCAGTGGTGAGATCTGTGGTGATGAATCAGACATTCCTCTTCCCTCTTATTAAAACACACTGAGGTTGCTGGTCTGCTTAAAGACTACTGAGACTGAGGACACTGATTAGTAAGCCAAAATGAAGGAATGGATGTCTTAAGAAAAATAATGCATGTAGCATCTGTAAGCCTGAAAAAATTTCTGAACAGCTTCTTTAGCCAGTATCAGAGTTCCTTCATACTTCCTTTTGCAAGCAGAAATGAAAGCAACAGGGATAAAACCTAGCCAGGGTTTTAGCAACATCTGTCTTCATAAGATGTTGACGTGTAAACGTGGTCACTTCCTTTTTCCCTTCTTGGATAATACTAATGTAGATGTGATACTGTGATGTAATGTCATATAAATCAATCCTTCTGCATCCACTGTTGATCGATTAGATGACAACTGTTAACTGTTTATCTGGTATTTTTCCATTGATGCCATAATTTCAGCATCCAAGTTCCATACAAAGTGTAAGTTATCTCAGTGACCTCTACAAGTGCCCAATTACATTGATTTTTTTCTGTATGTGTCCCTGGTTTCAAAGGAGCTATGCTGATTTGCACCAGTTGAAACCCTGCCCCAAAGCCTCAGGCTCAGGGAGCTCACAAAGGAGAGGGATGTGTAGCCAGAGGCAGAGGTCCACCATCTTTGCTAAGGCAGGCTTTGGTTTTAATCTATTAGGAAGGTTTTTGAGACCTTTTAGCTACTTTTAAAAACCATAATGTTGAAATCATGAAATTTAACAGTCATATTCTTTCTTTCTTCACTGTCATTGAAAATAACAAATACTTGATCTTTAAAATCCTACTAAGGCAGGTAAATTGTAATTAATAATGAGCCATTCATCAATAACTAATTATTCAATTGCATTAAAGATAATCTTGTTTTCAGCGAATATCAATCATTAAATGAATAATTATTTATTTCTAATTCATAAGATCAACACTATTACTTCTGTAATTGCAAGTGTCATGAAATGGCCTCAGCATAATAAAGCATACCTGCCCTATAACCTCCATATTAAATCAGAATGTCATATTGACAGATGCTGTGGCATTGCAAATAAGTCACCTTTTGCAGACACCTCTTTCCAATTGAAGTAGCTGGGATTAAATGAGAAATAAATACTGTCTGTGTCCTAGTTAAGTCTGTTTGGAAAAGTCTAAAGAAGCAAACTGTTAGTTAGCAGACTGATAATTACAGATGTTTAAAAATAGATACTTAGCTATTTATGGTGTCTGAAGTATTAATAACTTTATTTACCACTGGAATAAAGCTCAGCTGTGAGAGCAAACCCCATATGACATTTCCATGTTGTACAAGAGGTGGCTCTAATAGTTTTAACTGGTGAAGATTTCAGCAGCAAATTTTGTGGCAGGTCTTGTGCTTGTATACATGTACAAATAAAGCAATGGAGGTTTGAGAAAGAATTATTGTGCAAAACAAAAGCATGCAGCTTATTCATGCAAATATTGTAAACAAGATGAGAATAGTTCATTGTAATATGCTGGCAAACAGAAGAAAAAAAAACAACCAAAAAAAGCCTTGTAAAGGACCTTGTAAGGTTTTGCAATGTGCCATGTTCATGCTCAGCCCATATAAATTGTCTTTATGAGCTTGGAACTGGTTTGGGGAAACCTTGCTGCGGGCTGCTCTGCAGGTCCTGCATCCTTCCCGCTGTTGTGGTGCCAAGCTGGGTGCTGCCAGAGGCACTGTATCCCCTCAAGGAAAATGGGGCTTACAAATGCAGCTTACAAAGGTTTTACAGGAGGTTGGAAAGTTCTAGTGGGGTTGGACCTCACCTTAGGAAAGATAAGAGCCCACTCCATGGTGGGAGTAAGAAAAAGGACAAATTCTCGCAGTATTACCAGCATTTAGTGATTTGGAGGCTCAGAGGTTGTCATGGTTTGACTTGGGTTTGCCAATTTTAATATATTTAATTTTTTTAGAGATAGGATTTAGGAGCAAAAACAAGGCAGGCTTAAAACTTAAAAGGGTATAAGAAGAAATTTTTTAATAACACAGAAAAAAGAAATTCAGAATAAGATTTCCAGATCATTCTGGATCATTCCCTCCTCCCCCTTCCCTCATCTTCCACATTTCTTAACAGCCACATACAGAGAACACTTCAGTTATCTACTTAAATAATCATTTCAGTTCACTCTAGAGAGAAAAGTTCCTTTTTTTTTTGGTTTAGGCATAGGGGGTGTCTTCACTTTCACAATTTGCGTCTGTCTGGAGGAAAAATTGCAAATCGTGAACTTCCTCCCATCTTCACAATCTTTCCAGAGCTGTGTTATGGGTTATGCCACATAGATGGGGTATTACTTTTAAAGGCCAGCTGTTCAAAGACAAAATCCTCTTCATCTCTTTTCCTATTAAATGTCTCTGTCCATATTTCCAGTCCCAAAACAGAGACCCCCATTCCCTCAGGGCAAAAGATCCTTTTCTCAAACACTTTAACCTCCCCTAAGTAAGTTCCCACAGTTTAAAGGAATTTCAGTGTAGTCCAGTCCCTCCATAGCCCACAAAAAAAAAGGTTTTCAGCTACTTATCAGTGGCATCTCCTCAATCTCTTCCCATCTGGAAACTTAGCGTTCATTTCACCCACTTCAGTAAACTCCTTACTTTATTCTTCTCATTGAGGAGAGCTCAGGAGATCTATAGTCTCATACAGGTATTAAAAGGGTTAAAATTGCACAGATGAAGAGGCCTCAATCATCATCTGGTGCCAATGATCTTTTAATGCCTTCCTGAAATGGAAGTAGACATGCCCATCAATGCCTGGCTTTGCTGCTTCAGCAAGGCAAGCTGTTTATATTATCAGAAGTTGGGTGTTTGAATTAGCAAAAGCAGTTTTCCCTGTCTCATTCAATCTTTCTGCTGCAGCGGTTTTGGTCACTGAGCAGGATCTGTGTGTGTTGTTAACAGTTGGTCATGAAGAAAGTTGAGGGAGCGGAAGAGAGCGTTGAAGGAAAGGGAGGGCTGACCCTTTTCCATTCACAATCCCCATCACCCCAAACTGTCCTGCCTGAAGCACAAATAGCCAGATTTCGTGTGGAGTAGTGCTGTGCAATCCCAGAGCCATCCAGTGTGTGTGCAGCACACCTCCCACTCTGTTTGAGGGCACATGCAGGACTTGGGGAGTTCAAATTCACCATTTGAGTTTGAACTGTCAGAGCCAGCAGGCTCAGCAGCAGTGTAACCACTGGCAAAAATAGGGCTGGGAGGAAGTAGCTTCTTCTGTGCATCACACTGTCTCTTTTCCAGATGAGATGAGATTTATCACACTGTTAATGAGGACTTAGTGCATTCTCTGGGCCATGCTGCTGTAGGGGTTTGTCCTGGCCCCAGGTGCAGAGGCTGCATCCAGCATTGAATGTATATCGACACAGATTGTTGAATTAAATCACAGGTCTGCTTTCTCACTTCCTGAAACTAGTCAGAATTAAAGCTCCCACAGAAAGAGCCCAGGTGGTTTGTGATGGGAAAAGACTGCCTGACAGGACTGCAACTGTCCCTCCACTGACCTAGGGAGAGTCCCTGGCAGGAGGACCATCCCACCCAGCCCTTCCTCCTGGCAGGAGGAAGATGCCAGCAATGACCTTGAGTGGGAGCCTGCATCCAGCTCTGGCAGTCAGATTGATTGTACAGCTCCAGTAGGGAGAGTAAGATTTAAGGGGGGTAACCCCCTGTGTCTCGAGTTTCTAGAGTGTGTAAGAAGTCATGAACTTGTAAAGTTAATGATTGCTGAGGCATCCCTTAGCTCTCTTCTCCACCTGATGCATGCCACTTTGGTGCTGTCAGTGTATCTAAGAACAACTTGGGCTTTATTTGTTAGATTGATACAGCAGCATGTATTTCAACTACTTAATCAACACTACTGCTCCAGAAGCTGTAATAAGCCTGTTCTAGTAGCTGCACCCAGGTGGCATTTAGATGATTAATCCTGAAAAACAGAGATGGCTGCCCAGCAGAGTGGTAAGTCAGGATGCAGAGCCACCATTTCCCAGCTTAGTTGGAGGAAGTAGGAGTTGGAGTGGGTGACAGAGACAGTGGCATCTTCAGAGTCAGGAGAGGCTTTCTGTGTATGACTGCTGCTCTTACCCTGTGCCAGCTGGCACTTGGATCATCTTCAGAAGCATATGTTTGACCAGCCCTCCTGCCAGGGGGAGGTGGTACCTTGGGCTGGTCTAAGTGGAACGAATCAGGAAAGAGCACAGTGAGCAATACAATAATTTCCTTTGTCAGTAGGAGGTTTCTTAGTAAACTCTAAGCTGAAAATATTGTTATCTTTTGATTCAACTTTGGCATGCCCTCGGGCCTGACCATGGCAACCATGATCATAGAATCACAGAATTTAGGTTGGAAAAGACCTTTAAGATCACCGAGTCTGACCGTAACCCTAACACTGCCAAATACAAGCTTTGCCCCTAGGCACCACATCTATTAAATATGTCCATGGATGGTGACTCAGCCTCTTCCATGGGCAGCCTGTTCCAATGCTTGGTTTTCTCAGAAGGACCATAGGAAACATGCTGAGAGTCATGGTGTTCCTCCACCTCTGAACAGAGAGGGAAAAGGAAGTGTAGTTGGCTAATGTTACTTGAGCTTTCTTAACTTCTGACTTGCTCTAAGACCACAGGCTGTTCATGTGGTAAATGGAGCATGCTTATAATTGTCTCAATGGGTATTTGAGATCCTCAGGTAAAGGGCATTAGGGAAGAGAATATATTATTATAATTTTAGTGTATCTCCTACTTTTTTGTGATATGGAAAGTTCGTGGTAATATTTCAGCATCCACCTACACAAATAGTACTTGGCAGTGGTATTTTCAGTCACGAGTGCCTAAAATTAGTCCCCTAACTCTATATTTAAGCACCTAAATAGGTGCTTAAGTTTATTAAAGGGGCCAACCACCAGCAATCTCCACCAATGAGAATGGCAGCTTTACATGCTCAGTGCCTTTAACATCCAAAAAAATATTTATGATGGCTGTCCCGATCTGGCATCTCATTCAAATTTTGAATATGGTATGTCATAGCTGATTTTGCATTCAGCATCCAACTGCAAAGAAACAATAGCTGAGTGTCAATGCAGTTTATGCAGTTATCAAAGACAGTGCCTCTTTGGGGTTTCTGCTTAAATCATCCACTCCAAGAAATAGAATTCACATGTTGAGCAGTCTTAATGTAAAAAATACTGTGTATTTTTGAATTAAGCCAGGCCCTGAAGTGTTTTCTGATTCTAGTGTCACTTATCTTCCCCATCAAGGTGCACAACAGAGAGGGCAGCCAGGCTGTTATTGCTTTTACTGTATTCTAAACATGCACAGGCATACACACACATCTGTATCTTCAAAATCTGCCAAAAGTATTTGTTGTTGTCTCTAAGAAGGAGTAATGCTTGCCTGCAATGTGTAATTTATAGGAACTAGTTTTTTGCTGCTTTTTATTATAAAAACAATTCATCTCATTGCAGAATGTGTGCTTAATTATAATTTGCCAATGCCCTTGAGTTTTAAAAGTCAAATTTATTGCTCAAGTGTACTGTAGCCAATATAATCTGGTGACAAAGCAAGGGAATTAGCTTAAGGAGCTGATTTTTCTAGCACTAAATTTGTGATCTGTGACCTTATGCAAAACATTTTGCCTTTTTCATGAGTCAGCTTCCATCTATTTTTTTAGAAATGGCTGGAGATTACTAGGTGAAAGATGCCATATTTTTATTTTGTTAAGCACCAGAGCACAGGATACATTCAGCACATTATTTATGGTGTGTATCCCTGCATTTGAAACACCTCATCATATTTACACTTTTAATTTGGCTTTACTTTTGCAATCGTTGCTAAACATAAACCACCCACACAGATTAAGGACACTGCTGTTCACAGTAGTCTAAGTCGTATCAGTGATTCAACCTAAAATTAGTGCTATAAGCAGCCAGTACTGCCAGTGGTGTTGAGGCTCCATCAGAACAAAGCATTGTGGAGGTGAAACTCCTTCTCTTGGCTTCTGGTCCCCACCAAACCAACATGAGCCGACTCGTGCAGGGCCTGAGGCACATGAGCTGTGCCCGTTCGGAGTGCAGGTCTTGTCTTTGCTCCTCAGCAGCTCCAACGACCCTTTATCTCCTGTGCCAAGGGAGAAGCAAGGATGGGGATGCTGTGCATGATAGAGAGAAGTTAGCTGTTTCCTCCAAAGACCGAGCTAGTTTGTGGCATCTCCAAGTTGCATGCTAGCAGATCAGTGCTGCTGCTCCTGCTGCAGAGGGCTGTGGATGTCACGTCAGTGGCTGCTTTCAGATCAACCCCAGGGGCATTTGAGCAAACGTTTTCTCCAACTGTTGACATCTTGGTGGCCTCAGAAAACTGCCCCCCTGTGGCTCATAATGGGTTGGTGGCTGGATGAGATGGAGCAGGGTATTAAACAAACCAGTTCTTGCTTTCATTGCTGCTTAGCTGTGTATGTATCATATCACATCACGCATCTACATCCTATGAGCCATTTGTAGTTTATAGAAAAATATCTTTGATGGAAGTATGCAAAGAAACTCCACTACTTTTCAAGCAAAGCAGCTCTGAAAACTTTTTTTTACTGCCCACAGCATGGAGATGTTTTCTTTTACAGCTACAATGTGAGTACCACTGGACGAATAGTGTATGCCCCAGGGGTACACATAAACTCCTGACCCTGCTTAAACTGTGTGGCACACAGCACTGGGCACACGTCAGCAACATTTGTGTGCTGTACCAAACCCTGTGTTGTGACACATCATTCATGCCCAGCAATAATGTTGCAATCACTGGTCCTGATCGCTTCCTGCCAAGTGGCAAACACAGCCTGTCCTCCCTAAAAATACAGACCTTTCCCACTGCACTGTAATCCCAGTGCCAGCACCAAAACATGCCTCTCCACAGTCCCTTCAAGCCATAAGAAAATTCTCCTGCTTTTTTCTGGCATAAAGCACAGTTTAGGAAATCTATTAGGGCTATTAATTTTGTTTCAGGGAGCGCAGGGGTGCTAGTGTTTTATTAACACAGTAGCTCTGCTCAATGAGAACATCTGGTTTTCAGTGAGGTTTCAGGGTTGGCTTTTTTTTACTCCTTTTTCCAGCTGTGTTGACTCAAGTCAGAAGGCAGTCAGCCACTTGTGAAACTGAGGTCTCCAAACACTTAAAGAGCTGAGATATTCTTTGAAACTCCTGGATCTTGGAAAATTAGGGAAGAATCTGACAATACCAATTTTCCCTCCAGAGGCTTGCAGCATTCACGATTCTGATTCCAGCCAGGATCAGGAAATTAAAAATCACATGGAAACTTTTGCAGTGTTTTCAGGGTGGCTGTAGGTTATATCTCCACAGAGCAAAAAGTGCAGGAGGGAGACTTAGTTTTCCCAGGCCATTTGTTTCACCTTGTTCATGTATCCTGAAAGATGTTTTACCTTGCTCAAGAAAACATGTAAGTCAAAAGAGTAAAATCTAGGTTGTCTGGAGCAAAGAATGGAATGCAGCTTTGGTGTCAAGGTATTAACAATTCATTAGGCTTACCTGTGTCCCAGCAGTGGGGCCAGCACGAGACAGGTACTCTGACAGCTGGCACCAGCTGCATTTCTGATGTGTATTATAAATCCCATCCCTCTGGGACTTCTGTTAGCCAGGTGTGGCTACCTGCCTGTGGCTTGAGTTCCAACACTGCAGGGAATGGGTGGCCAGAAGGACCTCCACGCTCCTCACCAGATTTCCTGCTCTCTGCTCCAGTTCAGCCTGGACCTCAGCCTTCTCCTAGCCCAAGAGCTGTGGTTCCCTGCTAAATCTAATGGGGAGGCTGAGGTACCTGAAAATCTGTGAATACAGGCACCTCATCCACCTTTGCTTCTGTCCTTGCTTCCTTCCCTTTCACAACACTCACTTTGAATTCATCTCTCCTGTTGTCTGCTGCTGCATTCTCTTCTTTCCCCGCTCCTGCATTATTCAGCTTTCCTTCTCTGGCACTGTTTTTGCCCCCTCTTTTTCACCTCTCAGCTCCCTATGCTCTGTGTGCAGGAGGAAAACAGCAAGCCATGCAATACAGCCTTGTGAGCCATGAGTAATGACAGAATGAAAGGAAAAGGAGGGAAGGCAGCCTTAATGCTCAGCATCTGAAAATGAAATGTTTGCTTTTTCTGCAGTCAGTTTTCTTAGAGGTGCTTAGGATGTGTGTCCCTGTCCCAGCAGCCTGACTGAAGCAGGAGGCTATGCCAGCTTGGGATGGGGCCTTTGAGTCCAGACTCTACCCCTGTGGCACTGCCCAAGCCCAGAGGAGCTTCACTGATGAAGCAGAAATTTGTCTGGTGGCAGTCTGACCTAACTGGCATCCATAGCCTGATGCCTCACATTTTAAGTGTTTAGTGTTGCTCTAACTCTTACCCCATTCTCAACCCTCTTTTTTTTCCCCCTGAAAAAAAAGCCTAGGCGAGCTGAAGAAAATCAGTCTGCGGAATAGGAATCGTTGAGTTGTTTTAGGGTTAAATTACAACTGTGTTGGTTTTTTCCATGCATGATTTTTTTTTCTTTTTTTTTTTTTTCCTTTCCCAGACTGCTTGAGTCCTAAATTCCCCCTGTAAATCTGCTTTCTGTACCATCAATTCTCAGAACAATGAACTGCTTGATATACCTGATAAGAGTTAACATGAAAAATGAATAAATCATTTGCTACTCCCTTCTCTTTTTTGCTGTAACTGGGTGTTGGTCTATAAAATAAAGGAAGTTACATTGAGCAGGAAGTTTAAAAATGCTTAGACAGATGTCATTAAAAAAAAAAAAATCTAACTTGGCTTCCTGCCAAGTGCCTGTAATTAAAATTATTCTTCTTAGTGAGAAAAAAGCAGATGCAAAGGGAGGTTTCCTGTCTCTCAAAGTAGGAAATACAAATAACTGTTAGTCTTGCCTTTGTGTGTGCATGTGTGCACGCATATGTGTTTGTGTGAGTGTACGTTGTGATGTGGGACTCTGATGCTTATTTCTGGAGTGCCTTGTGATAGAAAACTTTAGTCAATACCGTGTGGATGAGTGCTTTATTATAATCTATGCTCCTTTTGGTCTCATTTTAAAATTAGATCTTTGTTGAAAAATACTGTATATAAATTGCCCTTTCCATATTCCAGAAATGGCTGGTCTTACAGAAAAGAACAGTGAATTTCTGTGTATGGTGTTGAAGGGAGAACAGGATGTGGGTGGGTGTACACATGTGTATATAGCTATACTTATCTGTATACATCATGTATAGCTAGAGCTAGATAGCTACATTAACTTAGAAACCAATGCAGTTAATGCTGTGCAACTTTTTAGCATACGTGGAAGTATACAAATATATAACTGCTTCTATCAATATAACTTCTTTTTTTTCATTACAATCATCTTTAGTTTGATGCCTTTAAATTTTATTTTTATTTTGTTTCTTTTCTGATGCACAAATTCTAAAACAGTCTATTATCCAAATTAGGCAAGTCTACCATCAGGAAATGTGCTCTGTGACTCTTTTCTGTCACCACTGTTTGAAAGGGGCCTGGTTTCTTTTCTCTCCTATGCAGAGATAGACTTACAACTTATCCAATTTGAAGAGATTATACCAATCCATTTACCATGTTTTTTTCAGACATTGCCCTGAAGTTTGTAGTTTTGTTTCTGTTGTTTTAAAAAAAGCTTTTTTTGAGGAATGGCAGACAAGGCATGGGCACATGTTCCAATACTGATCCAGAGAATAGCTAGACACTGATGGAGCAATACCTCTTGGCAATAGCAAGGGCTTCTACCTATTTGATTAGTGTGTGTTCCATATTCACATCTGGATGTGAAGCTGTTTGCTGCTTTCAGCAGCCTCACATTTACACAGGGCAGATGTACCGTGTGGTTCATCCGCCAGCATTTGTAACCAGCTTTAGTTATTTTATATCTGCATTGAAATGTGCCATAGCATTGGTACAGTTCCCTGGCAAAAGTGTCCTGGTAATATTTATTCTCCTCACTGTATAGGGATACGTGGGTCCAGGGAAAGGGGTTAGTAGAAGTGTGCTTGTACTGACATGGAGTTTTCCTAATTTATTATGCTATCCAGTGGTTTTTTAGAGGACTGTGCTTGAATTTGCCTCCAGCTCTGAAAGTGAGATATAGCCCCAGCCCCATTGTACCAATCAATACACGTTGTTCTAGTATGTATCATAGCAATGCAAACATGCTGTACTCTGTACAAATAGCACAGGGTGTAGGAATGTGGGTGCAGGGCCTCTCTCTCATCTTAGCCACATGAAATGAGGAGTAGGACACAGCAGATAAGATCCCCAGTGTATTCGGGGTGTGATGACCATAGCTTGGCATTTCTCTCCTTTTCCATGAGTCCACAAGAGTGCAGTGGAATTTAATAATTAAGTGGTTTAATTTTACTGCTGTTTTCTTCAGGGCTCCACAGAAACTCCGCTTCTGTTTGTGGGCTGACTGGGCTCAATGAAATTGGTTTCCAAAACCAACAAGAACCACTGCTTACACTGATAAACCCTGGCTGACCTGAGTGTCAGAAGCTGGTTGGCATGCTGATGCAGCGTGTACTGGTCTTTGTAAACAACTCTTCCGTGATTCTGGCATCTTTGAGTGCTCCTGGAAAAACTTCCCTTGGAACAGATAACAGAACTTGCTTCTGTACTTTGAGTTGCCAGATTATCTGGCAAGAGAGCTGCTAAAAAGAAGTTCTGAGAACAGCTGAAAAAGAGCAAGTATACGCCTGCTGCAAGCAATAGAGCAACTGGTACCCACTGAGCAAGAGTAGTGGTGATTTCAAAACACACAAGAGGAATAGGGACATGTACTTCTTGTGGGTGTTGCAGTGCTGTGAGAGCCAAAGAGAGTTCTTAATTGCTCAGAGAAATAAAGAGGGGCTAGTTAGAATGGATAAGAATAATGTAGTCTTTGGAGATGATATCAGCTTACAAAAGCTAAGCCCAAGAATGCTGTTGGAAACTCTAGCAACAGCTAAGCTTACAGTTCTTTCAGAAAAGGGAAAAGAAACATTTTAAACTCAGAATCCACTTTATAGCACAGCCCGAGGCTATAGGTAATCCATCTCTAGCAATCCTACGATATCCTGAGTAAACACATGTTGAAAAATAGCATTTCAACAAACCTTCTTGTGTCCTCCTTGAAAGGAGAGTGCTGTTTCTATTGAAACCTAGAGATCCTATGAAGAGGTAGGGAAGGTCAAATGTACAGCACTGATCATGAGAAATACCTGGTAGCTCCTCCAGCACTGACTATACTCTTCTGAAGGGCAGTTTGCCTAAATCTCATCTGGTTGGATTTGCAATTATGTCTGGTATTCCTGGGATAAGACTACCAAATGCACTTTTCAGAGGCCCCAGGCACGCAGCAGGAGAGGTTTTATTTCTGCTTCCCAAGTGGGAAGGGGAGGCATGGTAGGATTAAATGGCCTCATCTGTGGCAGCACTCACAGCTCCCAAATTCTCATCTGATGCCCTACTGTCCTAATCAGCAAATGTTTAAACTCTTGCTTTACTTTAAGCTGCTGAGCCATTACACAGAAAAGATAAGGCAGTCTCTGCTGTTGGCAGTGATGACGTCCGCTCCTGCCTCCCCCTGTACTGGTGTGGTGTATCTGCATTTGGTGAAATGAGCTAGAAAGGGAAGGCAATAGGAAGTTTTATTTGGGCCAGGCAGAGGAAAGACTGATCCTTCTTCTACTAAGAGTGTCAGATAATATACCAATGGTTTTCATTCTTGTGCTGCTCTGCTGCAGACATCTTGCAAGCGGAGAAGGAAAGCAATGCATTTTTTTGTTGGCATCTTGACAAAACATTTTCAAGAGCATGACTGCCCATTGAAGACATCTGTATAAGTTCCCAGTGCATGATAGCAAGCAGATCTGGGAAAAGGTTTGGGACTGCATTTTTCCAGCAGGTTCACTAATGTTTCACACACGTGAATCCAGGGACAAGTAGCAGATACCCTGAGCATCTAGCCAGTGCTTTCAGCTGAAGTGTGTGTTTTGTGTCCAGCACATTCTCAAGGAGTTCTTTTGAGGAGTCCTAAGTAAACAATAAATCTCTCCACAATGGAATTCATACTGAGTGAATTATCAGGGTTAAAAAAATATTCTGTTGCTTTCAGCTCTTATCTTTGTTTACCGTATCACCAAGGACAGTGACCTGCCTTTGTGCCCTAATACTGAAATGTCAGCAAGAGAGACAGGAAGTGCTGCCTCCTCTATAGGCTCAGCATATAGTCTTAATGAGAAGAATAACATCTCAGCAGCAGCAGCTGTTGGTTTTGCTCAGTTTGGTTTATTCTCTTTTGTTGTCTTTACTTCAGCAAATGTAGATAATCTTAGAGAAAGGCCTTTGTGCTAGGTTTCTGAACTCTAATTTAGTGGCCTTCAGATATTAAAACATTATTAAGATCAAGTCAAGCTTACAGAAGAGTCTATGTCCTTTTCATTTCCCACCAAGCTTAGCCTGTTGCATCCTGTGTGGAGCCTGGTCATGCACAGCACGCTGAACACGAGCCATCTTTCAACCAGAGAGAGCAGGGAGTGCTTCAACCCCAAGCAAAATGCTGGCTCCATCCCTCACCGTGGTAATGTTGGGTTAAAGGAAGGCCCCACCATTCCTGGGTCACATGATTAATATCTCCCATTAATGAAGTAAGAAATGCATGATGGAAAAAATGATTGAATAGGAAATCACCAACTGGGATAGAGCAGAGATAACACCACACACAGAGGAGTGGCACTGCCCTGTCCCCACAGCTGACCCTCTGGATTTTGGGAAGCAGGGGACATGAGAGCAACACAAGCCTGCCTTTTGCATCCTGACATTGGCTGCAGGAGCTCATCCTGGTGTCTGCTCTGGGAGCAGTTTTGGTGCTGTTCTTCTTCCACGGTCTAATACCAGCAGTTGTTTCCATGCATGGTTCCCAATTTGAGAGGGCAGAGAGGCAGGGAGAATTTCCATGGATCCCAGCTTCTATTTGGACCCCAGGGACATCATAGCTAGATTACTCTTGAGTGTAGATCCCTTAAACTTTAAATTGCAGCTATTTTTTCCATGCAAAAGATAGGCAAAGAGTGGGTTCCTTTGCTGGTTTGTTGCTGGTGTGTGGGTGAGCATATAACACACATTACAACCATTTTCCCCCAGCAATTGCACATCATAAAGCAAAGCTTTAATGGTGGGTTAAGTTCACTTCTTTATTTACACAGAAGGAATGTGTAAAATTTCTCTTCTAGTGGTCTCTCCACAATTTTGTTTTCTATTCAGGATTTACCTTTATTTTGTTTAATATCAGTATTACCTGCCAGGGCTTACCTTCCTCATTACATTTCTTTTGTTTGTTTGTTTGTTTGTTTGTTTTTTTAAAGAGCAGGGGATTTGTTGTTAGTACCATGTAATGATCAGGCTTTAAACATGAGCATCATATGCTGCTGTCCTCTGAGCATGCCAGCAGTATCTGCATTATTAGGGTTTATCAGTCTTATTAAGAGTGGTGGAGGAGAGGAAAAGACTTCCCCAAATTTGCTTGGAAAGCTGTGTCAGGATTTGACCTTCTGCTAGCAGGCCCTGTGGTTTTGCCACACAAGGGCTCCTCCCCACACTCCTCCTGCCCTCACAATAATGTGCTTGGAATCTGACCCTGCATTTCCCACTGTCTTGTTGGTATCAGCTGGAGATAAATGAAGCCTTTTGTTAACTTGTTCCTTGCTTTGCAGAGTGCTCTTCTTTTCTGCTTTAGAGAAGAGCCAGTGATGATGTTGCACTTAGAGCTACATATAGGCACTGTAAGCATGGTGTTTGTAATGTACTGGCCAAAGCATCTCTTGTGGCAAAAATGAGGCAAAACTCATTATAAGGAACACAAAAAGGAATTTTCTATCAAGTTTACTGAAAGCAGGGAGCAAGCTGTCATCTTCCCTGGCTCTTCAGCTCCCAGCCTGTGTAGTACCAAGGAGCAAAAGTGGTGACATGTACATGCAGAACACAAAAAGAGTCTTCCCTCATCCTGACCTAGATAAATAGAACTTGGAATGAATTTTCTGACTTCACAGCAGTGACACTTTGAATCTTCTGAGATTTGAAGAATATATCTTTTTTAGTCACTTTTATGCCACTTCAAATAGGTGGATGTGTTACAGAAAGTGCACACGCACACATGTCCATGCACATGAAGAGAGGACAAAAGTACTAATACCAATCTCTCCCACTGTGCCATAATGGGAAATAGGAAGTGAATGTGTTAGCAAAAGCAGTGGGTATGGACAGAAGTGCAAGATGCTCTGGCTCTTTTGAGCTGTGTTGCAAATACCTTGGGAGCTGGAGCAGGAAAAGCCTTGAGGTTGCTGTAAGTCGTGCTGGCAGCAGGCAGGTCGAAGTATGCAAGGGGTGCAAAAGGGGATCACACCCACTCACAGCTTTTAGCAGCACACCTCTTATGGCAGGTGTAGCTCTGGCAGAATATGATCCCAAGTAACCTGCTTCCCAGAATCTTTTCTTTTGTAATTCAGCCAACTTTCCCCCAGGTTTTCTTGGTTGTTTTGTTTTAGTGTGAAATAAGTATTACATGACTGGGACTATGATTTGGGCTGCCAAAATGTTGCATGGTATGGTTTAAACCAGAGCAGCAAAGTTGTAATAGCAGCAACATGCCATTAGCTTTTTGATCATTCTGCTGGCTCACTAGAGAGTATTGTAGATTTCTTTATGCACAAAGAAGTCAAAGAAATAATAAGCACCCTTCCTCCATCACCTAGGCTCTATTTATACATCAGGATAGGTGTGACAAGCAAGAAGTCCTGGGTTGTTGTTTTGGTTTTTTTGTTTTTTGGTTTTTGGTTTTTTTTGGGGGGAGGGGGGTGGGTTTTGGGGTTTTTTTGGTTTTTTTTTTTTTTTACCTTTTAAATTAAATTTCTTCATTTAGAGTCATACAGCTGTCTGGGCTTCTGCCATAGATAAGTGGATCTTCATCTCACAGCAACGACCAAAATTTATCTTTCTTTTCCCTCTCTCCCCCTCACTTCCTCCTTTCCCCACCTCCCCCCTAGTACTCAGCAGAAACAAAATGCTATATATAAACTTAGAACAGTTCCCCCCCCCCATTACTTTGTCTGCATGTTTTAATTTTGGCATTTTCAAAGGGGGGTTGGATGATTAATCCTTGAGGCCCCTCTAGTAGTAACACCCCTCACACTCCCCCAAAACGTGTGCTACTGTACTGTGGGTACTCTGAGTGGCAGCTCATACTTGTCTGATGATTATTCTAATGGAATTCCTGGTCTTATAGATTTTTTTCTTTATTTTTAAAAAAAATCTGCATGATTCTAGCTGAGTGCTAGCAGCAGATGGCCAAAGGGCAGGCAGGGATGGCTCATGGTGCTCAGTAAATGGAATATTACCAGCATCCTGCCATCAGGCTGCAAGTCTCTGTTATTTGTTTTGTATTCTTTCAAATCACTCAACACTGAAGTTAGATGTATAACCAGAATCTTGTATTTCATTATCAAATCAGAAGACAACCAGTAAAGAAAAGAAAAAGAAAAAAAAAAAAAAAACAAGGTTTCTAGTTGAAGAGGTAAGACTGAAAACATGAATCCCAGTTCAGAAGCCAGAAGGCATATGAAGCTCAAAACACTGTTATTTGTCATAAATCTCATGTGTTTTCTAGCCAATTTCAAAGTATGTTGGGGCCTTGCTCATAATGTTTGAGCAATCAGGATTGGTAATATGCTAGCTGCTCTAGTGTGTGTGACAGAAAAAGCCTACAGCTGTGTTTCATCTTGGTACTCAGAAAATCCCTCCCCACAAATTAGCCCAACTATAGATATCTACAGTTCTTTGTGCCTCAATTCATGTTAAAAAGGCAGAGTATACCATCCTTTTTAAGGTATTTTATATGGGTAAAATTGCTAGTGAACCCCCTGCAGAACACTATGTTTTATGCACTTTTCTGGCTTAAAAGCACTCTTTTGTGTTGAATGATTCTATCAAATCTGTCAATTTTTGGGTGCCACCTTTGTGGCTCGGTGGTGTCTGGATCAAGTGGCCTCCCTGTTAGGGCTGGCTCAAACCCAGCTGGATGCCACTGTGTTGGCCAGGTTCCCCTGTACCCCAGAACTTTAGAGACTTGATGCTTTTGAGCTTTGAAAAGTAAGAATAAAGGATAAAATACTAGGCATTAAAGTAACATAGCCATAAGTGAAATGACAGCACAGAAGTGAGGTGTTGGAAATGTTAAAAATATGGGTATTCTTGGAGATACAGAGGTGAATGAGTGATGTGGCCAGGCACTGATTCAGGAAAGGGTCAGGTTCAAGAGGCAAAAGTATCTTTGAGAAGCAAGAAAGAAAGAACATCAAATTGGTCTTCATACCAGGACCATTGAGGAACTGTGAGGTAATAAATAAATAAAGGCCAAAGCAGCTTACTCATAAAGCAGAAAAAAATCGTGAGCAATACTTTCCATTTGCCTTCCCTGTAAAGCCTTATATCATCCTAAAACATGCTGGAAATGACCTTGCTCAGACTACAAATGCATTCTGTATTTTCTCACTGCTGACCCTGTGACTTCATCCTGCAGCTCTTTGAGTTGTGCTTTTGTTCCCCTTCGTTTCCATGCGCTCACGAGGGCCAGTGAGTCAGCACACGAGGGAGGGCTCTGCTACCCCTGGCACTACATGGTACCCCCAAAACAGCTGCACTTTCCAGGCTCTGTCCTCAGCTCCTGCATGCAGGGGCAGGTCCTCTCACTCAGGGATTCACCATGAAACAGGTGGCCTCCTGAGCTGAATACTGCTCTTTATAATCTCTTCTCAAATATGCATCTTGAAATGTCAGAAAGGCCCAGGCCTTGTTTTCTTTTCTTGTCTTCTCTTCAGTTTTTTGTGGATCACTTGAACACTGGTAACTGCAAAAGAATTCCAGATAAAAAATTAAGTTTTTTGTTTTATTTCCTGGGCTTAAGGACAGGAAGGCTCTCCTCAGGGAGGATCCAGTGGAGTTTTTCCACTGGCCTTTTTTTGTTTGGAAACGTTCCCACAACTTGAGTACAGTTTGAGTGTCATTACAGAGGTCCAGTTGGCCCTCAAATAACCCACTGTGCTTATCAGTGTAATCAGGACCAAGTTATTGTGAGAAGTAAATCATAAACAGATGGACAGTAGTGCCATGCTGGTCTACAAAGGGTAGAGGAGAGCAAAGACACAAAACAGCGCCAGAACATGACACCACAATGGCTTCACTAAATCTAAGCATGAACAGGCTTAGGGAAATTTTTGTGAGAGTCAGGGAATGAAAGGAGAGAGATTCTTGAATAGGCATCTGCCAGGATTTTTTGCAGACAGCTTTATCTGAATATCTAGAGAAGTTTGTCATAGGTTAGTGTCAGGGCAGCAGGTATACCTGCTCACAGCCAGCTCCTCACTGAGCTTGGGGTGGTGCATTTTGGGCTGACAAGTCATGCTGTCTTTGCAAAGATCTTCATGCACTGGAGGAAGTAAACATGAAAGCAGTTTCAAGTGCTATCCAATTTTTTCATATATCACTTGTAAATTGCTATGTTGTACCCAAGGCAGTCAGCACTTTCCAGAGGGAGCAAAAGAGGAAAAGACACTGAATAGCTTTGGTTAGAAAATAAGTTTTTCCCCTTTCTTTGTCCATTTTTCATATTTTCAGTTAAAATGAGAGAAGTTTCAAAAGGAACAAACTTTTCCTTTGTGCCTTGTAGAAAGGCCACATACTAAAACTTAGAGCTAGGATTGGATGTGGCTTTTACAAGTAAATTTTACCTGTATTAGATGGGAGGTGCAGAAGTCTAGGGCAAGGAATTGGAGCTTTGGCACCAGAAGCACTTCTTTGTGTTCTGTACTTTTAGTACCATCAGTTTCTCAAGGACAGGCTGAACCTTGAGTTATGATTTTGGCAGCTGAAAGAAACAAAGCTCCTTTTTGTTTAAGTCCTATTTAAATGCCATGCAATGGATTTCTTTGGTCACTTTAAGTCTATGCATTCAGAGCAGTATTCACTAATTTATGAACAGGAGTCACACTGAGGCTGAAAAATAAAATTCAGGCTAGTTATGAAGACTTGAGCTTGTGGGTGCTCAACCCTTAAAGTTGCAAGTTGATGGTCTCAGTCTTCAGCACCTCTGCTGGCCCCTTGTGTGTAGGGCAGGGATTGTTTACCAGGTTGGAAGATGACCAGCTAATTAATGTTTGCTAAATGCTCCGCGAGCCTCAGGGGAAAAGCAGCTATGGAAAGGCAAAGTCTTATTATTGTCGTGCTGCACCTAATGTACGTTAGATGTTTCCAAGGCACCAGGCACTGCATAAATGTTGTATGGTATTAAAAGTGACCTGCCCTTGTCGGAACAAATAATAATTACACTGCGTGATGAGAGAATCTTGCCATTTCTCCACTACGAATGTTTTCCTGTTTACTAATTCAGAAAAGGTCTCATCCAGCGATTGCTGAAGCCAGTGACTTAAGCAGCCACTGGCTCAAGAAGGGCAAATTACAGAAATAATTTATTTTGTGTAAGACTCTGATCTCCTCATAGGTTGGACTGTGCTCTCCAGAGCATATTTCCCCAAACTGCATGCCTGGGGCTGACTCACCTCTCAGTCCATAATGCTGCCACAGAGATGAAGAGGAACCAAAGACAACCTCAGCAGGTAGAACATAAGATAACTTCTATTTGCAGCATGAAAATTCATGCTGATATCTTTTAATATAAACATAACATGAGGAAACAAACATTTGATTGAACTAAACACACAGGCCTTTTATATGCAAGACCCTAATTTAAAGCACTGTCACCTCCATACAGAAAATACCAGCTGGAGCAGGAATGATTAAATTAAATCATCTGGCTCTTATGTGATACCATGAATATCTACTGAGAGTGTGGGGGGAAAAATCCCTCCTCTTTATTCCTGTAGATCTGCAGCAACCATCAAGGGACACTTCTGTAGCAGGAAGGATTAAGTCTTGCACGAACTTCAGTGGTTAATGTGCTTTGGACTGGTGACATGCCCTTCGGACAGACCTACCCCAGTTTTATAATTCTCTTTCTCAGCCTTTTGGGCCTCTGGCAGTCCTTTCTCCTGTTTAATTTCCTCCTTGCTTCCCTCCCACTGGGATTCTTCACCATTCAGCATTTCTGCCACCCAAGTAGAAATTTTGATTGTGTCAGACAAGTGTAGAAAGAGAGACTTTTGAGCCTCGGTGGGCTGTGAAGAGAACCCAGGACAGATTTCCTGGGGGCTGAGTGTTTTTTAAGGAGGCAAGAAAGAGGCAGGCCCTGTGCCTCTGATGATCTTAGCCTGCTGCAATGCATGGGCAGGGATTATACCACATCACAAATAGCTGGAGCAAGGCATGCATTGCATACACATAGGGAATCACTGCTAGAGGGGAGCTACTCTTCCCCACATAGCCTAAGTAACATAATAAAAACATAATAAAAATTAGCATAGTGGGGGTACTTATGTACGAAATACTGCCTGGCCTGGCAGTATCAGCACACTGGGGAACTGCACCTTCCTTTGTGACAGCAGAGCACCCCAGGCAGCCAGTCTCACTTAGAGCTATTTAATAAATTTTCATTTGAGGGCACACACTTTTCTTGGCAATCTGGGACTAGATGAAGTTAACAAATTTACAAACCTAAATAGAAACAGATTTTCCCCTTTCTTTTGTTTGTAGCTTGCCTATAAAGTATTTCCTTAGAGATTTTCTTCTTTTTTCCTGACTTTCCTTTTTCTGGATCTTCTACCTGATGGCACATGTTCTGTTCTTGCTGATTACCATGTGTCAGTAGTAATGTAGGTGGAAGAGAATTTCTGACTGTTTTGGTTTCAGCTTTTATGTTTATCTGTTTGGCTTTGGGACACTGTTCAGTTTCAGGAAGTATTTTTATCTCACAGAAGTCTCCTTGTGAGTAGTGATGCTACAAAGACCTTGTTTTAGCACCGTGGAAGCTACTGGAGGTAGTGCAGGTCTGTCTTCTGTCAGGGGCTGAATTCTTTGATTCAAAAAGCAAAGTTAACATTGAAGTGAATTGACATTGGTGTAACCCTAAACCTTCTGGCTCTCTCCCCAGCACTATTTGGTACATCCTTAGAACTGCATTTTCCTCTCCTTACACTGATACAGCCCCAGGATGCTGCATGGATTTGCACCAAAGTGATGGAGAGAATTTGGCTACAAGGTCTGTGTTTAATATGGTTATCAGTGCAAAACTGATGGGCCAGCTCTGAACTCTCCCTGCAAATCAGCGCCTTCCTCTGTGTATGGTCAGTTGACTTGCATGGTAGTGAACCAGAGAAGAGGTGGAGTTAAGAGGTGAGGGTGACTGGCAGGTCATTTGAACAAAAAGCTGTAAGACTAAATTTATCTGGCACTCACACTCTTTAGGAGGAGCTGGGATGAATTTGTTTGAGGTGTCTGAAGCACTGAATGTTGTCACATCTTGAGATGTGCCTCAGTAAGCAAAGTAACTTTGTCAAACCTGGTGAGCAGCAACCAAGGGTGGGGGTCAGAGCCTGACAAAATTCCATTTGAATAACAATCCAAGCAGATGAAAGAAGTGGCAGGTAACCCACATGGAACAAAGAAATAAAAAATTGAAATCTTGGTTTTGGATTGCTTTTTCTTGCTTCTGGGAAAAGATGCAAGAGGGGACGGAGCTGAGAACTTTAATGTTGATTTCTGAGAGCGTGTGAGAAGGCACAATGCAAATGGCAGAGGCTCCAGTGCTACCAATGTGTGCTCTAAGGATTTGAGAGGTACTAGGCAGGTTAGAAAGTCTGTTTATCTGGAAAGTCAGGCAATCTGGAAATCAGGCTTGTTGTCCTACATTTTATTTCTGAACCTTCTCCTGGATTCTTCACATTTTGCTAAAAGCTTCTGTAGGCATCTGTCACTGGAAGTGGCCAACAGACCACTAATTTTTTTGGTGATTTTAGGCAGGTTTTTCTCTATCTTAAGGGTGTGATCTATCTCCCAGAGTGAGTGGGACTCGGGAGCTTCAGGGTTCTGTTTCCCAAGCAGCCTGGGTTGGTTCTGCCTGGTACCTTGGCTCAGAGATACATCTCACCTGGCAGGTGCAGACAACAGGGAGGAAGAATTTGCAGTAAGTATTGCATGACGACTGCCTTAAGCATTTTATAAGTGTTTGGTCCAAATTCTGGGGATAAAGCTAAGAAACTTTACTTCATCAGATTTGTCCCTGTCCTGCTGCCTGAGATGGTAGGGAGGCTTTAGTCTGGTGCTTTACAGGGGTTCCAGCATGTTTTCATGGAAGTGGTAAAAATGAGAAACCTTTCTTTAAGCATGTTAAAGATAGATACCTGTTAAACCATCCCACCCCTTTTTTTCATTGATCTGCATTTTGAGTGCAGTCCAGTCTCTAACCTTTCCCTTCCTGATAGGATTGTTGGCAAAGTGGTCATGGGGCAACCCTAATTTGACTTTCTTGTACTTCATGTTCTTGCATTTCTTCCCCCTCTCTGAGGGGTACTCTGTGAGGTACATAGGCTGTAGTTCTATTAGAGTATGAGCAGCTCCTAGAGGTGACCAAAGAGAGGTCAAAATCACAGGAGATTATTTGATTTATCAGCAGCTTTTGATCCTTTTGATCAAGAAATATCATTGACCTATTTGTGGATTACTGTGGTCTGAGTAGCCCTTTTGGCAATTTGAAAGGGAGTTGGGTGAGACTAACTGATGGTGATGCTGGCTGGTTTTTTTTACTCCTATCCTATTGCTATCCAAAGTCTGTATTTTGGGGGAGAGCCCATGTGGGCTGTGTAGCTATGTATTCACAGATAACTCATGGATCTGCGTCTGTTCTTAAGCAGATCTACACGGCATCTCTCTGACCTGGACTTTGTCACAGCCACACCTGCCCATGAGCCATTGGATTTGGATTGCAATTTCTCAGAAAGCTCAGCTGGTTCAGGATCAGGCCATGACTCAGCAGTGCTCCTTGTGAGGAATGTGGTCTCGGCAGGCTTCGCTGCTTCTAAATTGATTTCAGGTGCACATCACACTGTCAGCTGCACAAAATTTTCTCTGATTTTTTTGCGTTTCTGGATGCTGAGCATCACTAGTGCATGAGCAATAGGATAAGTGGAAATCTCTTATTCCCTGATGTGTACTTTGAATCACCATTCCCAAAACAGAGGTGGTAGAGGAGGATGATCATCAGCTACTTTGGGGAGGAGTCAGTGTCTCGTCTCGAGCTGTCACTGAAGATGGGTTCATGCTGGACGCTGTATGGAAGCAACTGAGGTGCAGGCATATGTTCCCTTCTGCTGACTTGGCTGTGGTGACACCAACCACAGCCAGCAAAGGACAGCCAGCAACTGGGAACAGTAACATCTCAAACTGCAGCAGAGTGGTTGGCCAGACTGCTCCTGTCAGCACTTGGATTGCCTTGCTGTTCATTGAGGAATTAAAAGTTAACTGAGGGCGGTGGGAAAAAATAGGTTTGCCTGCCTAGAAAATGCTAAAGCCAATACTGAAAAGCAGAGGTGGATCTGAAGGTAGTTATCTCTCTTGGAGTTTATATGGGGATTAAAACACGCGTCATCCTTGTAGCACACAGGCAATTTTATAATCACTGCTGGTATTTCACCTCAGGGTACTCTGTGGGAGGAGGAATTAATTTCCCATCTTTTTCTAAGTAATGGAGGCTTGTGATTTTCTGTCAGTCATAAAGGAAAGTCTGTGGCCAAACTAGATGCCAGAAGTGATTGAATAGAATTGGTAAGGGTGTGCCACCTCAATTCCAGAAATCAGACTGGGGAAACATGCATGCAGGGAAATGCCACAAGATGTACATGGCCATTTCATTCCACTTCAACAGGAAAAGACACAAGGCTGTGCAAAGCGTAAGAAAAACTGCTGTGCAAAGCAGTGGTTGCAAAATTAAAATACAGGATGTTTTATTATATGCAATCCTCCCTCACACCCCCCCATCTCTTCTTGTTACAGACAAAAATCTTTCTTAGTGGAAAAAAACATCTCATCTTGAGTACAAGGCAATTTAGACAACTTTTTTTTCAGGGGGTTAAAGTGGCATGTTTGCACAACACCACCCTCACCCCAGCAAACCTGCCAGCAGTTGATAGATATAAATAGGGACATTTAGGGAGAAAAGCATATTTACGTTCCTTTGAAATGTGCTTGGCTAAAGGCATATTTTTAAGAGAGGGAGTGGAAAAACAAATGGAAAATATTTTCTTTGAAAGGGAAAAAAAAGCAACAAACTGTCCTTCCTAAATAGAGATGCTTGGCTTGTGTGTACTTTACACAGCTGCAGGTCAGACCTTGCAAACAACTGCTGAATTAGGTCCAGCTACTTTGATGCTAAAAGCCTGGAAGTGCTGATAATTAAGTTGCATCAGACATAGGAAATGACTGATGTGTCTGTCATTCTCATGGTAGCAGAGTTCACTCTGTTGCCATTTGACTGACCCCTCCTTCTTTATGTAAGCAAATGGAATTTTCTTCTAAGGAAAATCTGCTGGTTTTACACCTTTGTTTTGTTTTCTGAACTGCTAATCCCCTGAAGGTATAGAAGCTATTTGAAAGAGCAAATCAAAGCTCCAATAATTTAGTGTTATATTATTCGTTGATGTATGGTTTGATTTAGTGGCTACTTATTATATCAGGTTACCATATAATTATCTTAATTATTGACTCTAGAAGTAAGTAGAGGGATTATGAGACAGGAAGGCCCAGTGGAAAGAGCATGGTTCAGAGAATCAAACACATCTCAGTGTGCTCTTGGCTCCACCACTCATTTTCTCTTAGCCTGGACTCTCCTCTCAGCCAGCCTGTCCATGAAATCAGGAGGGATTGCAGGAACAGGACTCAGATGCTGACTCAGGATTCAAAGAGATGCAGGAGTGCAGTATAAAAAGGCAGGGGAAAAGTTCTGAGAGATAATTGGTAAACTGGCAGTTAAATAAAAAATGCACACCACAGCATGCATTTGCATTGAAGAGTGGAGCACCTCTGTGGGCATGGAGAAAGGGACTTGTGCCATGAAGACCTAAAATTGGAGACTGCATTACCAGCCTCTGCTACTGATTACCCCAAAAAATTAGGCAGCCCTCAGATCCCTTTCTGCAAAACTAGGGTGATAAAAATCATTCTCCCTTTGGTTGTAGCTTTGGTTGTAGCTGTTGGAATTACTGGAGCACTGTTCCTCACACAGCTGTCTGCCATGGTTCTCACGTGGCTTTTAGGCTCCTTGTCCTTTGTCTGATAACCACTGACCTAAGCCAAAGGTTTGAGTTAGCAGGCACCACTACAAGATAAAAGCCACACTGAAAGGCTGTCAGTGCAATCCATACTTCCTGTATTGATAATATTTGTCATATACTGACAAAATGCTTCATCTATTGACAAGCTGAGTTGCATCTTTTCCCCCGAGAGAGGAGCACACACAATGATTCTACTCAGCCTGTGCAAATTACTTTCTCTGCTTCTGCTTTTCTTTCCTGAGTCAAAAAATGGAGATAATAGAATGTATCTATTTCCTTCCTAGAATAGATCTGTTAATGTGAAATGGTGCATGGTGGCTTAGTGCTGCATAAGTGGGATACCCTAATCCAGCAAGGTATCCTTGTTCTATTGTATGCCTTTTCTGCGTACCATCTGGAGTTGTTCTCTGCTTAGTATTTTCAGTATGTACCATATGTTTTTGCATGAAAATTCAATAAAATATGCATTATACATGAAAAGTGCTGTAGTAAATAAAGGAAGGATGGAATCCAGTCCCCTTTGTGAACGGCAGGGGCCCCAAATCTTCATAAAAGGTTTAGTCTAGTCTGACGTCTGTGCTTTTCTCCAATTTACTCTGTGTCAGTCTTTAGGAGATGCTCTAATTTAAAACAAAACTCTACTTTCCTGGTGAGGTTATTCGATGTTCTTTGGCTGCCCTCTGCTGAGAGCACTGAATAAAACAGGGAAGATGTCCTCTTTCTAAGGAAGGTAACTGTGGAAGAAATTCCTTGTCTGTCCGTGTGCTGAGTCGTGTCAGTGCTGCTGTTTGGTGTCTCTCGCTGTCTGTTTGTTGCCAGTCAGAGGGCAAAGTCTTCTGAGCCACAGCCCTGTTGGGGTTTTAGTGCCCACCAAAGGGCTGGATGCCTTTGTAGGATTGTGAAGATGTGGGCTCAGGCATTGACCATCGTGAAAAATGAAGCAGCATTAAGTAAGGGCTTGGAGGCTTCTCTGTTCAGGCACTATTGCAGTCCTGCCAGGTGGGATTTGAGCTATACCTCAGCACCTCACCTCTTGGCAGAGCAATTTACCCCTGTGTGCTGCTCCTCATCAGGGTTCCAGCATCTTCCAGTGCCACCTCCACCCCTCCACAGGCATCACAGCACCAACACTTTGCTTTATTTCTATAGCTGGGAAAGTGCAGAGGGGTTGTTCCAACATGAACAAGAGTAACTGAAGGACTTGCTGTTACTTGTGAACAAAGTGTGAGCTGTGCTCTTGCCCTTAGGAAGAAACAAGGGTCTTGTGTAGACTTTAGTACTGTGTAAAACAATAGCTCTGTTATAGCTACTGATACTCTCTGTAATGACCTGCTTTTAATACTTCCTAGCAAGTTGATTTATTATTATACCTTCAGCTGGGCTGTGCACCAAAGCGTTTTGATGATGAAAGGAATGTTACACACACATTTAATTACTGCCCACATTTTTGTATAATTTTATCATTTACTGTTTTAGATGAGACATCGAGTTCTTCTACAGGAAAGATGCCCAGTAAAAAATAGATGATTTAAAAGCTAATCTGAGATGAGTTTGGCAGTTACATGTGAGAAAACGTAATTGTTCCTTTTGTCCTGCCCTTTCAGATGGTCCCTGATTACCAAAATGTACAAGAACTCCCTTATCTGGACATGGTGATTGCAGAGACCTTGCGCATGTATCCACCTGCCTTCAGGTAAATTTTTTTCCCTTCTGATTATACAGGAGAATTCCCTGGCTCTATAAAATGGAAATCTGTTGCTGGAAGACCAATGGTCTCTCAGTCTCTGGGCCAACATCAATACTGCTTTGTGCATTTGAAAGATATAATGTGGCCTGTTGAAGGAAAAACTGGATAATTCTGGTATTTCTAAAGCACGTTTTTACAGTGAGTTGGCCAAGGTTGCTTCCTCACCATTCTTTGTGTCCCCCCAAGGCTAGAGGGTGGAGCCATTTTTAAGCAGGTCTGGCCTTAGAAAGCCAGGGGCTGCTGCTTCCCTGTGCCTCAGGCTTTGGAGATATGCACCAAAACCCATCCTTACCCTGTTGGTTGTTACAGCCCTGATCTGTGGAAGGGTTGCACAATCTGAGAGCTGTATTGTACATGTGTTTAACTGTTTAACTTTGGCCCATTTGCACTTAGCACTGCCTTGTACTAAGGGAGCTAAACTAATGGTAACATCCATTAACCTTGGAAAGTTTGTCCCATATCACACATGACTTATTCTACTATATTGATGAACTGAAAACAAGGGGAAAAAGAAATTTTAAGACTGTTTGACTGTTAAAGCTCCAAGTTATCACAAGCATAAATACACAATTTTTCAAAGTGATCAGCCAGTTGCAATGCTTCTCACGGAGCTCAGGGAAAGATTCAGATGACTGGAAAGAAGCCAAAGCTGAGCTTGCTGTGAGAGCTTTTGAAAAATTTAACCCATGACTGCAAGCACCTTAAAACAAAAAGAAATCTTAAAATCATGTTCTCTTCTATATGTTTACAAAGATTGGAAGTCAAGATCTTTTCACGGGCATCTGCAGGATCCTTCAGAGAGTAAATATTAAAGAGATCTGCTCCTAGATGAGATGATGGGGCTTTACTATGTTATACTTGGGGTACAAGTGGAAACTATTTTTCTGGTTAAAGTGACAGGGGTCTTTGTGTATGGGCTGTATCACTGGGAAACAATCTGTGTTTGTCAGATGGGAAACAGAATGAGAATGGAACAAAGTTCTTCTGAAGTTTTGTTTGGTGTTGTCGGGGCTTTTTATTGATCTGGCCTTTACTCTGATGGATGTGGAATGGATAGAACAGTTCAAGGCTGCTGAAAGATGTTAATTACCTATGACAAGGATAATGCTGAGTTAAGGGAAAAGTCAGTAGCAGCCAAGTTTGTTATAGAATGAGTTGGTTTCATTTTTTTTAATGAACTTACTCCCAGAAATCATGTTTTCATTATCGTCAAATTCATATAAGAAAGAGAATGATAGCTTGTCAATGTTGTTTTGTTGTTTTGGTTTTTTTTTTTTTTTTGCATCCCAGTGTTTTGTTCCTGGTTTGGAGCCTCTGTTATTTATTTATCTATTAGAAAGGGAGATGGATGACAGCAAGGAAAGAATGTGTTTCTGTGATGATACCAGACTGTAGCCCTGAAGCTGAAATCTTTGTTCAACTTTTTAAGCAGAGTGTGAGAAGCATCAAAGGAAGTTCCTGCACATTTTCTCATCCCTGTGCTTGCAGGGAATAGTTCCCAGACTGAGACAGCAGGGCACCCACCTGGGTCTGGGCTGATTTGGGATCTATAGTGACCGTCCAAACATCAAAAGATCTGAATCAGAACCCACCACCACAAATGCACACCCACACAGAACCTTTTTCAAGAGGCAAGCTGAGCTTTGGCAGGCAGCTTTTCTCAGTCTTGTCATGATGAGGTTCCTAAAGACACCTCTGTCACCTATCACCACAGGGGGAGAGAAAACTGCAGAGTTTTGTTGTTAACATCGTGCCTGTCTTTGATGAATACATGTGAAATGTGGTTTTCCAAGGCTTGCCATTTGGTTGTGTTTCCAGAGCAGCAGAAGCAGCAGAACACTCAGCCCTAATATTAAAACCACTCCTTGCTAAGTTTCAGGTGCTGCACCAACAGGGGGAAGCTTCTCAAAGAAACAAACTCAAAGCTATATTTACTGTCCTTTTTCTCCTGGAAGAAAACCAGCATACTCTTTCTACCTGTTATTAGAGATGATTCACACATTCCATTAGCAATTTTCATAAAAAAATTAGTCTAAACCCAACATAAACAATAAAATTGCAGTTTAGCAGTTAATGCTTTGGGAAACAGTACACAGCCAGAAATGCTTTCCTATGAAAAGGGCAAAAGTCAACCACCTGGGCTGGAGCTATGGACTTCTAAGTGGACATGATTATAACCTGAGAAAACACTGGCATTAGCAACTGTTGTATTTATCTATGAGAAGATGTTACTCTGGAAATTGTTTGGTCAGATGAAGACAGATACTTTTATAGAACTCTTCTGCCGTGTTTTTAACCTGTATTAATCATCTGGGATGCATGATGTTGTTGCAGATTCACCAGGGAAGCAGCTAAAGACTGTGTAGTGCTGGGACAGCATATTCCTGCTGGAGCTGTCATTGAAACTGCAGTTGGACACCTTCATCACGACCCTGAGTTCTGGCCAGAACCTGAGAAGTTCATTCCTGAGAGGTGTGTGGAATAATGCTTTTCATCCTCAGGTTGAAGTCCTGACTTGGGCCTGTGGGCACAGAACTCCAACCTGTCCAGTGCAGGCACCAGATTCTGCTGCTCTTTCACAGCCACAGTCACCCACTATTCATCCAAAGAGCATTTCCACCAAGAGGAGCACAGTTTTATTTAAACCATAAAGTCAAATAGTTTCTACTAAATCAGATAAGTGATGATAGTCATCCATCCCATGGAAGGTGTGAGGTTTTGCCACAGTTGTGGCAGAGGTTTTCAGACCTGTTTCCAAATCTGATACTGTGAATAGTGCTGCTCCTGGGTGCAGAAGTTCTGAAGTGGGACAGTATATTCACTGTACCTGGGAAACTCATCCTGCTCCTTGCTGGTTTTAGAGCACCCTTTTCACCTGAAACTTAACAGTGTGGTACTCTGTGCATGGGGAACATACCCCATCTCCCACTGGGCTTTTGCTCTCTGTCTGTAAGCTAGGATCCTTGGTTCTTGCTTGGCAAGACAGTTTCACATGGAGCATTTATATCTTCAGTGGGTGGGGGGACCCTGTCAAGCTGTGGTTTTGTACATGTCCTTTGTTACAGGTGCTGGGCTGAGCTTACAGGGAGAGTTTCAGCTGATGTGGTGCTGTGTGGAAGCACAATTTAGTTCTGTGGGCAGCTTTATTTTTAAACTGTTTTGTGGGCAGATGCACTTTAAGCTACCACTACATTCAAAAGTTTACTAAGAAAAGAAGTGCCTGCTTCATAAACAACTGGGTGTGAGGCAGGCAGCCCAGAACCATCTTAGCCAGTAAGACAACACATGTGTGGTGTAGGTGGGTTTGCCTAATTCTCCTTCTGGAACAAATCTAGGCATGTGCTCCATCAGAATCTTTTGGCCACAAGGAAGAGCAATGCCAGGGTTAGAGAAGCCCAGAGATTTTGCTGGAGAGGAATCTTAGCAGTGACTGGAAGTCTGGGGTGGATTGCATTTTTAGCAATGCTTGTCTAGAAATGCTTTCATAATTGTTCATTCACCACTTTAACAGTAGTATGAAAGGGTAAAATGGTTAGTGGGGGCTGCAGTCCCCTTGGCTCACACAGTGCTGTTTGTTATGAATCTGAGATTAATTGCCTTTTGAACCTTCCCTGAGGAAGGTTCATATTACTAATTACTATAATGACTAACACTCAGCTCAGGCTGTATAGTTGGTAATGTCAGCAAGAATTATAAAATAAGAGCATAACATAAAATAAAATAATTCAGTTACAGACTTCCCCACTCCCCCCCCCCCCCCCCCCCCCCAATATTTCATTTTGAAATTGGCTGTAGGAGAAAAAACAAGGGAGACTTTGGATTTACTAGAATAATATATGGAGGTAAGCAAGGCAAGAATTGTCTGAACTTGTTTGCATGGGATATGCAATGGTGCTTAGGACATTAGTTAATGATCCTTCAATCTCAAATTAGGGGCCTCTACAGTATTTTTTGAAGTGGTGGCTCAATCTTATTTATGTTATCTAAGCATGGAGATGGAATTAGTGAAAATACACAATTTTTTTTTTTCCAAAGCTACAAATAGCCTGTATTACCTCTCATCTCTCTCTACTCTGCAGGAGTTTTCTGGGCCTTACCAGTCTAAAGTTCATGGAAACTGAATCTAAAGAGATGAGAGATTTTCATTAAATATAGATGGGAAGTAAAGCTCATGTCTCAGTGTCGTCTCCTGAAATCACCAGCTGACAAAGGCTGATGGCCATAAGTCAATTATTTTTTACATAGGATGTCAGGACATAATCTATCAATATTCTCCTTTACCTGTCCATTAAGATCAATTGAAATAACCATCTTTTGAGATTTAAATGAAAAACATGGAATCAAGAGCAAAAAGAACTTCTTGAACTGGTTTCCGTCTCTGCACCTTCTAGGTTTACAGAGGAGGCCAAGAAGGAACGACATCCCTTTGCATACCTGCCCTTTGGGGCAGGACCCCGTGGCTGCATCGGCATGAAAATGGGTTTGTTGGAGACAAAAATGACCCTCCTGAGGATTTTGCAGAAGTTTCAATTCAAGACCTGTCCAGAGACTGAGGTTTGTACATGCAGAGGCTTAAAGATCACACTTGTTGACAGTGTGCCTTAGGCAGGACAACTGATTTGCCTTTGTGTCTTCTCTTCATTTGAGAAAACTGCTAGAGACACTTTCATAATAAGGAGAGAAAAGGCATGGACTGCATGTTTTAAGCAAAATGTGATTTCAGATATATAATTTTTCTAACAAAAGAACTGTTACACAGCCCTGCCTTAGTGGAGAGCAGTATGGCAAGACCACAGGCAAAATGTCATAATTCACAGGGGGTGAGAATGTGTGTACATATTTCACAGACTCTCAGCACTTTAGTATTTGCCTATTGCTATGACATTGCACCCAGCTCTAGAGTTTACAGAGTTAATTTCTTTCTGTTTGAGTATACAGCATTCCTGGCTAACCACTGCCTCAGCCTCTGGCTGTAAATTCTATTTAATATTATACCACCACAGCTGACTGTAAAACAAGTACTTTACAGCTTCCACAGTAATCCTGGTGTGAGCTGGTCCTCCAGCAAAAATGATTGTCTGTATGTGGGGGTGCCATACACGCATAAACAAACACATACAGCTGCACATAAGGTGTTCTTTTCTCTTTCAGATTCCTTTGCAGCTCAAATCAAAAGCCACACTTGCACCAAAAAATGGAGTCTACGTTATTTTGGAATCTCGCTAAAAGGAAATGCACATCCTGAAGCTTTCTGGAATAAGACCCTTTGTTAGTGACTCACTGGGTATAATTATTTTTCAAAATTCCAAGGACAGGTAGGAGCATAAGTCCCACTGATAGTAGGTGCTCCCTCACTGCCCTCCTGTGGGACAGCCTCCAGCCACTTTTTAAAATGGGCTCCACAGTCTTTTTTGGAGGTTTTCAAATTGCTGTGAATAGCATCGGTAAAGAAGCATCCTACCTTCATTTGCTTTTCTACATCAGACTTCTTTTCACTTATCTGTGAGAATGCTTTCCTCATGCTCAATTTTCACAATTTACAGTAGATTTTAATTTCAATTCATTGTATGACACATCCTTCTCATGCACTTGTGAGTCCCTAGAGAAAGCCCTAAAGGCGCCACAGTTACAGCAGAAGACTTGGGATGCAGTACATTGGATTTTTTCATGAACTCCAGTAACAATCAAAGCTGAGGCTCCTGTACAATGCTTAATCTCTACCTGTGTCTGTAAAGCCAGAGAAGTTGCACCTTCTTCATGCTTCGAAGTGACTTTAAATACACTTAGATTAACAATTTGCACTTGGCACGTTTCATAATCATGACAGAAGAAGAATGAAGAGTTCACTGGCTTACCAATAAAGTTCCAGCAGCTAAGACCAAAGAAATGAGGTGACAGCCATTTTGCTGGCTGTTGAACTGCTGCTGGAAGGGTAGAGACAAAGAAGACGTGCATTCAAAGCAAGCAGAAGGACTGGAGGAAATGTAAAGGTATTCTGAAGGTGTTGGTAGCACATCTGCTTCATGGAGGCCTTTCCTTTCCAAGCATTGCAGTTGGCACCATCCCTGTCTAGCTCCTTGAATCAAGGAAATTAAGAGCATGCATGCACTAGAGCCAGTGGCAAAGGAGTGGGATCCAGGATCATCAAACACAGCAGCTCTCTTGACTCCTTCTGTGACACTGGAGCAGGTCATGTCCCTAGTGCCTCACCCCCCTCAGGAAGGAACTTGTCTGATTGCCAGCTGCAGCAGCCCCATGGATCCCTTCAAGCTGTGTGGCTGTGCACATGCATCTTCCCAGCCAAAACAGCCGTAGCTTCCACTCCTCACATTCCCTCTGTCCTACTTCTCTGCAGAGCCTTCACCTGCCACACAGCTAGTGTTGCACAAGAAGCTGGGAGGGAACACAGCTGGGCCAGCTGATCCTCACTGAACACAGGGACATTCCATACCCTATGGCACCATGCTCAGCACATACAACTAGGGGAAGAAGAAGGAAGGGGGACAGCATTCAAAGTGATGACATTTGCCTTCTCAAGTCACTGTTATGCCTGCTGGAGCTCTGCTTCCTGGGGTGCTGGAACACCTGCCTGCACATGGGAAATGGTGAATGTATTCCTTGTTTTGTTGTGGCTTTTGCTTTACCTATTAAACTGTCTTTATCTCAATCCATGAGTTTTCTCATTCTTACAATTCCCTTCCTCATCCCACTGTGAGGGTGTGAATGAGCAGCTCTGAGGGGCTGAGCTGCTGGCTGGGGTTAAACCACAACAGAACTGTGAGAAGAGATTGGTGCAGTCCCAAGACCCTTTTTAAAAATTCTTTTATTCTTATATTTTTTCTTTAGAATTTTTGTATATAACAAAAGTTCTTGCAGCACTATAAAAATAAGGATGCACCCTTGGTTTTTTGCAAGTCTTGACCTTCTGCCTGCTGCACATAGTCTGCTTGAGGATTCCTTAGGTACAGCATTGCTCTTGGTGGTGTGCACAGAGAAGTGTTGCAGCAGCAGGAGGAAGAGACTGCTCAGCTTCACTGCAAGGATGGAGCCATCTGCTCACTGGTGCCTGGCTAGGTCCCTGAGTTTCTCTCCAGCAAGCATCTTTTGCTGCCTTCTTCCCACATGCTGCCTGAACACTGATCATGTTACTGGATCTTGTTCCTCAAAGATTTTCTCTTCCTCTTTCATATAATTTTTTTTAAACAGATCTGTATAGGCAATAGTGGTGAAGTACTGACTGGGAAAGTGTTGGAATTGTTCCTTTTTCCATGGAGCATTTCTGTCATGCTAAACAGCAGTGCCCTGTCACAGACACACTGATTATATGAATTGCTGATGGAGTGATTATTTATTTGAAAGGCAACATGCTGTATTTACTGTAGTTTCTACACATTATCCATAATTTTTCCCCTCCTAAAAATAGAGTGCTGCAGGCTGATTTACTGTGTAGCTTATATACACAGTTGGCAAAAAGCTGGATGGGCCTTGCCTAAAAACTTCCCACCTATCTGAATGAGCAGGAAATTGTTTCCATCTGAAGTCATCTGTCAAAGGCTTGTTTGTATTCCTTACACGAATTAGAAAGTTGTCATGTGCTTCATTTTTGACAAACTAAGCCAAGCCTAAATCAAGCTTGTCCCTTTCTTACCCATGACTTTGTACAAACTCTTCTTCCCAGTCTCTGCCTCTGCAACTTGTGTGGTGTGGCTGGAGAACTTAGCAGTGAAGACAGAGGCAGAAGTCAGAGCACCTCACCCTTCTTCATGTTCTGGGTAACCAGAGCTCCTGGTTCCTTCTAGAGAGGGCCCACATTTTCCTTCCTTTTATCTCCCACATAACCAGTAGAAGCTTTTTTTGTTGTCCTTGACATCCCTGACCAGATTTATTTCTATTGGGGCTTGCTTTAGCTTTCCTAACCTGATCCCTTACTGCTTAGACAAATTCTCTGTATTCTTCCCAAGCTATCTGACCTTGCTTCCACCTTCTGTATACTTCTTTTTTGTTTGCTCCTTATTCATCCATGAAGGTCTCCTGATATTTTTGCCTCGCTTCCTCTTTGTTGGGATGCATGACTCCTGATCTCAGAGGAATTGATCTTTGAATTTTAACAAGCTTTCTTGAGTACCTTGTCCTTCCCTTTAATCCTGACCTGTAAGGTCTCAGTTAGCTCCTCATCCATCCCCAGGTGGAGCTCCATGCACTACACCTGGTCACTGACAGAGGGTGACATCTTCTCAACTCTGTCCTACCTCAAAAGCCTGTATGTTTCCATTCCAGCACTCCAGTCATAGGAGCCATCCCACCATGTCTGTGTGAGGCCAGTGAGATCACAGACCTGCAGGAGTGCACATCCTAACCCCATTTTTTATTCTGAATGCTGCAGATATGTGAAGAGAGGCATTCAAGTTGTGCTGGAGTGGCTGTGATTCCTTTGTGCTGCTCTTCCAGTGCTCTCCTGCTGATCTATGAACCCTCTCCAGGCTTCTATCTCTTGCTGGCACTAACACCAAACTGGTATGACTGGGATGGATTGAGGTGCCTCTCCACCACCATAATTTCAAATATTGATGCCACTGGAAAAAAAACAGTCCTGAAGTGACTGCAGGTGTGTGTCACATTTACAGGCTTGGAAAATGAACCAAGAGTCTTTCCCAGCTGCATCCACATTGAACATTGTCAGTCTGTGCTAAGAGTCTTTCAACTGTTCTGCAGGCTTCTGGTTAGGAAGTGTTATGTGTTTTCACATGTCAGTTTGCAGCACTATGGAACAGAGAAATTATTTTTGCATTTGAAGTCAGATTCCTGGAAGTACATCAACCCTTGTTCTACATGCAGACTGAGACAGACAGCTAGAGAAGACAGGAAAAAGGCTGCCAACTTTCCAGTAATGCAGGAGGACCCCCAAGCCATTTGCTCCTTCTCATTAACAGTTGGTGATGCAGTCACCAGCCATTGTACCAGGACACTCAGCAGCACTGGGCCTCACCCTGGCTGTGTGAGCTCAGCAACACGGCTAGAGCAAGCTGTGGCAGGATCAGTGAGCCTCTGGAAGCACACACTTCCAGAAAAACAAGGCACTAGAGTGCCAGCAGCTGTTCAAAACAGAAACTGGTAATATCACTGCAATCACAGTGTGTTTGTGCACCTATATAACCTGGTCCCAAACCCATCTTGAGCTGAGCTGGTTTTAGAATTAATTAAAAAAAAAAAAAACAACTCGCAAAAAAGCAAATCACAAAAATAGAAACTCCTCCAAAACAAAAGCAAAACAATAACAACAAAAAAACCCCACCCCCAGCACTATGTTTATAGTTGCTACAGCAAAACATAGCTTTATATCCTAAAGTAATGATAACTATTTAGCATTCTGGTACAACATGCTTTAGGCAGTAGCGCTGAGTCTAGGGAGGTACAAGAAAGCTGATTTAAAATAATTCCTTTCCTCAGAAACAGCAAGTGTGTTGTCTTGCATTCCTGAGCTGTGAGTTTGTTTAAAATTGGGCACGTCTGTTACAAAAGGGTTTGTCATTCTCTGACAGCTGATATGAAGCAAAGGCTGCTTGGTAAAGGAAAGCTTCTATTAAATATGTCTTCTAGTCTTTATAATGAAGACAGAAAGCTGTCAGTACAAAATGGTATTTTTAAAGAGGCTGCCAATAGAAAAAAAGCTTTACAGTTTTATACTTTAAAAATAGTATTCTTAGAAAAACAGAATAGGGTGGCAGAAATTATTATGCTTCATCAGTTGCAAATTGGAACTTTCTGTTCTTACCTGGCATTAAACTGCAGAATTTCCTCTCTGTGTGAGATACTTCAGGCAATGATCACCTTCTCCTTTCCCTTTGTTAAACATCCTGGACATAGCTTCACCTGATGCCAGACTCTTCCATGTGTTTACAGCAGAAAGCATGGTAAAAGAATTTAAAGCTGATTTATAAACTGTCTGTCACTGCTTGGTTTATATTGCACCCACTCACTTTCTTCTGACCTTGAAAAATCTCATGTTTCTAAGATGTTTTTTTCCCTGCAATGCTGGGGGCTATGGCTACTTTCAAGGAGGGAATATGCCCTCAATTGCTAGTATTTCTGCATGTAGAGATAAATTTGTGATGGGCCTGAAGCAAGAAGTGCAGTGGAGCTATGGAGGCCATGAATTCTGTCCCCTGGAAAAAGAGGGAAGCATCAGTAATGGTGCCCATGTACCAGCCACCCCACCTGGATCTTCTGCAGGATGTACTCCAAGCATTTCTGCAGTTCCCACTTGCCCTTTGGTCCTAAGGCAGCTCTGAGCACTGGTTCCTAGAGGGAAAGCTCCTTCTCCAAGCCCAGCAGCACCGGCCACACCACTGTAGCTGGTGTGTGCCATCCACCCAAGCTCCTCTCACCCACCAGCCCCTACTTTGCCAGGCTGCAGGTATCCCAGCCAGATACTGCCACTCCTTTGCTGCCAACACTTAGACAGGATTTTGACACCCACATCTCACAAAATCCAGTCAGGATATCATGACAAGCCTGGCTCCAGGTAAGCCTCACTAAAGGGTGCAGTATTGCCTTTGGCTGGCTGCCAGCCCCCTCTCCAGTGCAGCAGGTGGAGGATCAGGGCTCATAAACCCCGTGCTCCCCACCCCACTGCTGGCACAGCAAAGCTGTTTGGCTTCTGCTGGCTGTGCTGTCTGTCTTGCCAGGATGGACCTGTGACTGGAAAAGGAAACAACCTTCACAGCTTATCCTTCTCCTCACATGGCGTGGGAGTGAGTGACAGATTATTGCACTCTTCCTGTTCAGTTGCTTAAGTAGCCAAAAGAGATCCTCCTCACTCAGAAAAGAGTCAATATTACTTTTTGTCTAAAGTTTGGATTATTTAATGCAAACATCTCTTTAATCTATTCATTTCCAAATCAGCTGTAGAGGGACTCCTACTGCTTAATAACAACCTCTAAACTCACAAGTGTATTGAAACATTGTCATTTCAGTATCGAAGAGAGAAAATCATTACAAGAAATTTACTGGTTTGAGTACCTGTTTATTTACTTTACACAGGAAAGTTACCCCTGCAGTTTCAAAAGTGGAAAACACGGTAACTTTTCTTTTACTGTGATAATGGAGAAATAACATATGACAAATTACTACAATCAAGCATTTTATTCACTGTTTTACTCAAACACTCAAACAAACACACAAGCATACATTCTCTCCAAGAATCAAGTTAGAGGTTTTAAAAATACAATAAAAAATTCAATAAAAATATTTCAACTTTTTGCCTGAAAAAGAATGTTTGTTTCAATTTTCTCGCAGAAGATTAACTTTAGCTATCCTAGTTCTTACCTGAAATTCTGGTTATGTTCAGAGGAAGAAATGTATACAACCAGTATTCTCATTTGCCATTAACATGCAGATGAACGTGGTTTTTGTTTTGGCAGAAAAAACTGCAGATAGGAAAGCTTTCCTCCACAACTGTTATCCTCCTCACTGAATGTACTATTTGCTGACAAGCTCATTTGCTGACATGAGATTTATCATTTATGTTTATTACAAACCTTTCAAAAGAAATAATACAGTCAATTTGCCTTTCCCTATCTTTTGTTTCACTGGGATTAAACACAAATAGGAGTTATTTTCCTTTAGGTACCATGCTGATAGATTTGCAGTTGTCATAAAAAGAGGTCTGCACAGTTTTACTGCAGCTAATCATGGCCAAGCTCCTGCCTCACAGTGTTGAAGTAATCAAGAGTTACCCTGTGATTGACATCTGTCACTCTTCATCCAGATGAATTAAAAAGACGTATACATAATACAGTTAAGATGACTTTTTTAGGTCATATAGAAAGTATTTCTTAAGGCTTTTGCAGAACAGTATAGCTAACATAGCTACTTTAGCACATTAATCCTACAAAAAAGTATCTAGCTATGCATTAGCAACTTTAATCTTAAAAAAATATTTGATAGCTGAAGGTTTTTGACTGCACACATGTAAGATGGCTGTTCAATACTATTATGTTCTTCTGATGGGAATAATTAAATATTCAACCGAATCTTCAGATTTTAAAGGTTTCAGGTCTGTGGCTGAAGACCACTTCCTAGGCAAGCACATTTTTCCTGAAAAAAGTCCAACGATAGCTTGATTACACAAGAAATCTGTGAGTCTCCTGCACCCAAGGAGGCAGAATACCTAGTAAGAGATAGCCACTCACTGTCCTTCCCAACAGCTGTAAGGGAACCGTAAGGTTCATCCACAGGAACAAGGTACTGATAATCAAGCAGGACGAGCAGTATCTTTCCTTCCTAAGTATGGTATTAAAATATTAAATAACAGCATGAGTTGCCTCCTCTGCTTCCTCCACAGCACCTGACAGCACTCTTTTGTTTGTAGGCACAGTGAAAGTCATGAAAAACTTGTGTTCTCAGACATAAAATACAGTATTTATTTGATAGAGTAAAACAACCAGGTCACACAGCACCAAGCAACCCTTGTTATGCTTGTATCTTTGGTACTTGTTTTAAATGAGAAACTCAACAAGTGAAAATAAGTCGCTGTTCTTTTCCAACAAGCAAATTTAATTTTTGAGGTTTTGTTGGTGCAGATTAAGTAGGGACAAAGAAGAAAACTGCTTCTAAGAATTTGTGCAATGAGTTGAGCACAGAGATTGTACAAGCACATTTGCAAACACCTGGATGTCTACTGTTACAGGAGAAAAATTAATAAAAAACTGTATTTTATCCAGTTTTGCATTAAAAGATAAATGGGTACAGGGACAGTGCCTCTAACCAATTAACATGTATAAAAAAATCTAAACTAAAACAGTAATTAAAAATTGTTTAAACTTGGAGGTCATGGCCAATCCTCTGCTACAACCATCAGCAATTTCTTCTAATAAATTTATGAAAGGCTCTATGTAGGGTAATGTGAAAGCTGCTAAAAATAGGATACAGAAACAGGATTTTAGGAATTCTAAAACATCCTCTATGTCTTTTTATGCCTTGTTTTCTATAGCACAGAAAAGACAGAAAACATGTTTCTGAACACCCATTAATCTTCAAAACAAATTTTTCTCTCTTAAGCCAAAACTAAAAAAAGTTTAAACCAGTTAAACATAAGGATGACAGGTTTTGCTGCTACAGAAATCTTGCTGATGTCTGGTATTCTATGAGATACTCTGGATAAATCTGCTGCTTCTCAAAGATGACAAAGATAGAAGGGTTTGAATAGTTATTCACACAACTGTCATAGAAGTTTTGGCTGTCCTTCATGGGAGGCCGAACATAATCAGAACTACCAAGAGTGAACTCCCCCACCAGCACTCGTGCCAGAAACATGGTTTTGGTGTAGGAGTCTGCCCCACAGTAGTTGTCAGAATAAGATGCATCCCTTGCAAAATAGCTTCCTGCAGAAGAGACACCAAGACAGAGTTGATAAGACACCAAAACTGCAGGAACAAAATGATACTGTGTGAAAATTAATTAATAAACGAATCCATTAAGCAACTCATGAACAGCTTTTCCAAAGCCTTCACATGTCTTCTGTGTCCCACTTAGTGGAAATGACCACTAAGCACTTTTTAGTTTTCACAGCACACATATTAAAAAGTAATGTTTAAAATGTTACCATAATCCTCTAAAGGATTTCCTCTTGACTCTAGATGTCCACCTTCCCCAATATCATCATTTCCCCTCCTAGCAGAGGCTACTAACATTCATCAGCACAGTTAGACTTGATGATCCTTGTGGGTGCTCAAAATATGCTGTGATTCTCTAACATTTCTGAGAGTTACAAAGTATTCAATCAGAAAGCCGCCTAGTCAGCCAGCCTGCCTGTCTCAGCTATTCCACTTGATGTGCTGGTAATTTCCTGTTCACAGCACAATGTAAAAGAATATATTTATTTGTTAACAAGGAAAAAAAAACCTGTAACCAGAATGGCATTTAGATTCCTGGGAAGAAAAAAAAAAAAAAAAAAACAACAAAAACCCAAAACCAAAACAACAACAAACAAACAAAACAAAACAACACAAAAAAATCCCCAGGCTGCTTTCTATGGGAGCTGTGAGAAACTGGAACAGCAGGAAGCCTGGTGTCCAGCAGAAACTATCCCTATTACTGACCTCTCCTAACTCTGTCTTTTCTTGCAAAGACTTAGGAAAGCAGAGGCCAAGGCCTTTTGGAGTGCCTCAGCTCCAAATGACCTTTCTGAAACTCAGCTCTGTTGCCCACATCACAACTGAGAGAAGCCCAGGACTGGGCAAGTATCACCCTGTAAACTTTGTCCCTCTGAAGTGAATACTGATAATTTTTAGCAAGTCTAGGATGACTAAAAGAGCTGAAAAATCACCTTTGCCGTAAACTGTCCCATGAAGGCCACAGATTCTCCAGTCAAAGTTTTGCTGACAGATGGCCTCAATGTCTTTTTTGCTGGTCCCATGGAATAAAAATCGCTCATCTGGAGCCTTTCCACCATTGCTCTTCTGCATTAGGTCCTTTTGCCTGCAATGAAAAGCAGAATCTTTGCAGTTCCACAGTGGCTGTACCCACAGGTTCCAGCCACTCAGAAACAATTTTTCACAGTGTATATTCTGAAAACCTTTACAGCAAGGCCCAACTTAGGCACACAAACATGCTTTCATTATACACAAATGCTTTACTACTAATGTTTTCTTTCACTGCCTTTGAAGAGAGAGGGAGGAATCTCAGTTATGTTTTTTTTCTGAACAGAGGAGTTTATATTAAGGCTTGCTTGCCATGAGTTTTGCATTTGATTTTGAAGACTCAGTTTTCACAACCTGCAAAACACTGTGCTAGATGTGACTCATTACTGGCTTCAATGTTTCACTAGAAGGAAGCTGTCATGGACACAGGCCTGGCAGAAGTCAGGAGCAAGGATTCCTCCCATACAGCCCTGAATCTGACTGTTCTAAGCTCTGTGTCTTGACTGAGTTTTGGGTTTGTTGATACCTCTTTATCTAAATATTGATAGTAGGTATTTCAGTGGGAGAGTGGAAGCAGAGGCATTTCAGGAATGCATGTTCTATCTTTAGCACAGAACATACAGCTAACTGCAGAAACAAAAGACATCATGCACATGAACCAGAGCAGTGTTTTACACATACCATTGATACAGCTCCCAGAGGGATGGGTTCTGAACTCTACAAATCTTTTTAATAGCTGCTCTGGGCATTGTGCGCTGAAAGTCCATTTTGACTTTCTTGTATTCTTCAGAAGAATAGTCAAGCTCAATCAGCTGCAAGGAAAAGTTTAAAAAGTTACTTTTGCATGTTTTTGTGCAGCCACTCAACCCCTCTTAATACCTGGGTCAAGATGTATTTGCTTGCATCAAACAGTATCTAAATAACATAAATACATTGCAGAAGTAAGCACATAAATAAAAAAGGAATTGAGAATTTATGTTGCAGAAAACCAGAGGATCTTTCTAGTTAATACTCCCTACAGCCAGTGAACACAAACTGCACTGCCTGTTCTGTCACTAAATCAATTGAAGAGGCTTTTTTGAGCAATTTTAGGGAAAAAAATCAGTACCTTCCATAACAGTCCTGAAAGCAAGAAAAGTTTACTTGTGTATTTTGGCAGGAATACAAAAAATGTCAACGTTAGTCTTCCCTATTTCTTAGTGACAACTTATCGAGGATTTGCAATTTGCAAGTTAGTGATCTTTGAGCATCAGATAACACCTTTTCTGTAAGTACAGTTACTAGAGTTGACAGAGGAGCTGGTGGAAGCAGACAGGAAATCAGAGAAGGCAGACCACATATATGTGGTTACAAAGGTAAACAAATTTACTCCATTGAAGTGAATAAAATAATAGTAAATGTAATAATAAAAGAATCCCAGCCTGAACAAGCTGCCCTGAGAGGTTGTGGAGTCTCTCTGGAGATATTCAATACCCACCTGGACACAATCCTGCGTGACCTACTCTAGGTGAAGCTGCTTTTGCAGGAGCTTTGGTCTCTGTGATCTCCAGAGGTTCCCCATTCCAAGCCCAACTATTCCTTGTGATTCTGTGAACTCTCCTGGCTTCATAGACATACAATAGTCTACAGCTAAGGGAAAGGCTACCCTGAAGTTCAGAGGCATCATTTACCTCTGATGCTTTCAGAACATGTTGGGACTTCAAAACTGTGTATTTTGGGCACCAGTAGCAGTCTTGTTAACACAGCAAATTTGCCAAGGCAAGGGATTAATAGTAGCAGTGAAAGTCCTTGCTGCCACATTTTTACTGACACCATTTGTTTAAATTTGGGTCTAGTTTCACCTCCAGGTCTGCTCAGTGTGGTATCAGGTTTAAATTTACCAATACCTCTGTATTATGCTACACAGAAACAGTTATTTACAAAGCCAAAAAACCCCCTGAACTTGTGATGGAACAAACCTTACATGAAAAAATTGACAAAAAGAAAAAACTAAAATAGCTCCAAACCTTGAAACCCAGTTCAGGCAGGGCAGATTTGTCCCAGTGAGCTGGAATGTTCTTAAACCCTTCTGTATGTTTAACACCCCTGTAGATTAAAAGATATTACAAACAGAAAATTAAAATAAAATAAAACATGACATTTTATGCACATATTGTACTGAACATTTTTGTCAAGCTTAGGGAGAATATAGGCAACTAAGCATGTTCAAAAATATTTCAAAACTGTCATTTCTGTTCAGCACATGAAAATATTTGTTCCAAGTCATTGTGTCAAGACTTATGTCAGGAAGCAAGATGCCAAATGAGAAAAAAAAGAAGTATATGCTCTGAACTAAACACATAAGGTTTTCTCTAGCAGAGAATGTATATATAAAAGACCTGCTACACTGGGGGAGGTAAATACAAATGCATCCAGTATCACATCAGTATGACAGAAACAGGAAAGATACAGCCCTCCCCTGTACTTCCACCCTAATTTTAATTGTGTTTAGCTGCTCTTTTCAGTGTTTAAGCAAGGACTGTGTGGTGCAAGGGGCTGTGCAAAAATTGGCTGTTACATGCAACTCTATCTCCTTGCAGGCTCCCACCTTTTGCTCTACCTGTAATAACTACTGCTTTCATTTCAGATTGTCTGGCTGCTCTCAAAAGAATTTTTCTAAACTTGCACTCAGCTTGGGAAATTACTGATCTCAAAAAGAGCTAGTACACATAAACATATTGCTACATGTTGAATTATTTCCAACACTTCCACACTTCCTGTGGCCAAGCCCGAATTTTCTTCACTGAAGATGCTCCTGAGCTGATTGAAAACTGCTGGCCAGGCTGCAACTCTGCCCTGGCTAGACATGGTTGCAGGAAAGGTATATCCCTTTCCCTCTCCATGTCTTTCACAACTGCCTTAACAGCTACTCCTTCACCCTACTTTTACCCATGGAGGATTCAGCATTCACAAAGCACTAAACCATCACCTCAGAATGAGCAGTTGTGGTTTACCTGGCTCTTGTCTTTTCCACATCTGCCTGAGAGATAAATTTAGGTCTTCTACAAATCTTCCTCTCTGTTCTGTAGCGAATGTTTTTCTGCACCATGGCTGGGAAAAAAAAAAACAACCAAACAAAAATCCCGTAACATTCAAAGATGCTTTTGAAAGCCTTCACACTGCAGCCACATTTGTCACCAAGTTGTTTTGTCAAAAATATGAACAAAAAGGCTCCCTCCTCCTCAATTTGCAACTGAGATACTTTTTTCCTAGATTTTCCTTGTAGATTTCAAACCCTGTAAACAGAACTCAACATCTACCACAGACCATTTATTTTTATTGACAACCAAGAGAAGTAAGTCACAGCGACCTAAATGCCACTCTGCATCACTCTATGTGAACAGCTCTTATCCTGAGAACTTTGATAGAAGCTCTGTCTCTGTAAGCATTGCAATTCAAAGTCCAAATTTCTCTCTCCTATCTCCTGTAATAAGGTAGCTGAAAACCACAAGAGACCTAGGAGGGAGGGAAGGACAAAACAGAAGAACAAAGCAAATGTAACCTACACACAAAATTTATTTCATATTCATGTCTTCCAGCTTTGAAGGTCAGCTTTGGAGAACTTTCAGCCAAATAAGCTTTCTCCAGATCATCACTGGAGACAGTAGCAGCTGCATGAAGATCATCCTGTCACCAAAAACAGAGAAAGAAAAAATTTCTTCTGGTCTGTTATAGACAAGCAAGTTTCAAAACCAACAACTCTAGTATGTGTGGTGGGTGCAGGATAGACCAGCATATAAGAAATCCTTGATTTAGAGTGAGCACCACGTAGCAACAACTAGAACCTCACGTTTTATTCATGTTATTCTCATAGTAAATGCAAACACAGCACTGTTAGCCCCATCCCAGCTGAAACAGGACAGATCACAACATTCACCAACTAAACCAAGAAAGATGGCAGAGTACTACCAGAACTTCAGAGGACGATTTTCTCAGAAGCAATGGAAAAAAATATTATTACTGTGATCCTATCTGACACGACTCACTGAATAAGTGAGTCTGTTGATAGTATTTGTGACTCACCAGTGATCAGTTCCCTACCTGAACCAAATAAAATCATAGGGAAAAGCCCCATTAGGCCTTTAATGTCTTATCTGCAGAGTACGAGTGAGAGGAAGAGGGTGAAAAAGAGGGGGAGGATATAAACACTGTGCACTTTTCAGTAGTTCTGCACTTCTCACACAGAGTTAGGAGTCTCCCCATTTCTCCACACTTACTTGTTTTCCATACTCCTGCCACTTGTCATATTCATCTTTCCAGTACCAGATCCATTCTGTTGTAAGAATGAAGTGAGGAGGTTTGGTCACAGAGGAGGCTGTAGAAAGACGTCTGACTTTCAGCAACCCACAGTACATGTCATGAAAACAGACACGGACTGGGAGAAAGGCCCGTTCATAAATAAGAGCATTATCAAATCTATAAAAAAAGGAGAAAAAAAGATCAGAACTGTTTGTGAAGCTTTACTCATAGATTCAGAAGCCCAGTACGAATTTGCAAATTAAGTCAATCTCACCCAAAAGCAGAATACAAAGGTGCAACTTTTCACTACAATATGTGCTTTGCACTTTGAACTTTTCACAACTCTGTATGCTAGCTCTGTTTTGTACATATTTTTCATTACAGTATTATGACTCACATTGGTTCTACAGGCAATAACCATAAACCACTCCTAAATTAGTGAGTCACATAAGGAACAAAAACAGTGGAAAACAGGCACTGCCTTCTTCTTGCTGACCAGCTATATTCTAAAGAGAACACTGACATAACTTAAGAAGGGCTTCAAAGAGCCTGTAACATAAGAAGAACAGGTAATTTTCCAGGATGGTACGTGGCATACTGGTATGAGCCCCTTCCAATACTCTCTTTCTGCTATATAGCCAGTTCCAAACTCTGAAAGTGTTTCCATATTCTTCATGTGCTCTGCTCCCAAGAGTCTGTCTGTCTCTCTTTCCAGGTATTCTGCCAGTTCCACAATATAGACTGTGGGAAAAGGGGGAGGGAGGGGCAAATGTCATGCAAAGTGAGGTCAGTAGAAGAATGCCAAATAAAACTACTTATGTAATAATAACAACAGAATTGTAGCAATTTATAGCCACTTAGGATCTGGTACAATACAGCAAACTCCAAATATATAAATTTTTATAGAAGTTTATACCTGACATTTTTTGGGTCACAGTATGCTTTTTCTATTTCTTCCATATTTGTGAAGTCCTTCCAGGTATTACCCTCAGAATACTGCCATCTATATGGCAAGTGAAAATGGGTTCTGATACACTTTTCTGTAAAAGTTTTAGAAAAAAGAAATAGGAAATGCATTATTTTGACAGGCTGTGAGAGAACTCCAACATTTCAGGGCTGTATACCCAGCTGGTGAAATCCTCAAAAGGATAGCCAGGGGAAGTGTTCACCTATGGAACCATTACAAGCAGTAGTTCAGAATTTTTTAGAATAAGCAAGCCACACTTGAATTTCTGGATTTAGGTCGAATTTCAGTTTCTGTACATACTAGATTTATTTCATAAATAGAAAAAGAATGTATTTATGATTAACCACAGGTGTTCACCACAAGGTATCACAAGTGTTACTTAAGAGTTCAAAGAGTCATTGTGCAGTCACTCCTCAACGGGAGTGAAGGTGACATCACCAGTGCACATGTGCATAAACCTGAGGCCAATTTTCACAGCAGAGCAAGAGGAAGCTTAACTACAGGGAAAATCAAGGAGAAACTGCACCACACAGCTCATACAAGGAGGTGTTCAGTACAGTTCAGTCAAGAATATCAAGAAGAAAAAGGATGACAAAAAAATCAACAGGAAAGCTGGCAAAGCAGCCTTTTTCCTGGACACTTTGGAACACTTTGAAAGGGAGACAGCTAAGAGAGATGGAACTGAAGAGTACTAGAAGAAATAATGGAAAATGTAGAATTCAGAGTATCTTTGATATCTTTCCTTTTTGGAAATGTGACTCCTATCATTCAGCAATCCCTTAGGTAAACACAGGTGGAGTAGCCCATCTTCAGCACAGGCAGATTCAGAGCAAAATAAAATACCTCCTTTGTTTGGTGTGCCAGGTCAAACACTTTCCTACAGCACTCAAGACAGCAGTGAGATTTAACTAAAGGTAAGAATAAACTCTGAAGTTTCCTGCTTCTGTGAAAGATGTCTACCACTTCCTCTTTACGAGAGTAGAAAAAACAGGCTGGATTTGACACAGTCTGTACTGATAGTTGAGACAACCTACCTTTAAAGCCACAGCTTCTGTACAGATGATATAAACATATCTGTTCTGATTCATTGTCCTTTGTAGTTGAGGAATCTTGTCCAGTGCTGGGTTTTCTGTCTAGAGAAATTATAACTATTAATACACTCTGTATCAACAACACCTCTTAGAAGTGCTCCTATCCCTAGGAAGATGCCTAATGGCAATGTTTGTAACTACCCAACTGAACTTAGCTCCAAAAAGACAGGGAAGCCTTTAATAAACTTGTATACTCAAAGTCCCCTCCTTGTACCCATCCTTCCTGAACTTGATTTCCCTGTAACTGCTGAACTCCTCTGATACAGTTTTTAGCTATCACCACAAAACAAAAACAGAATCCAATGACTCTGTACTTCTAGATGGACTTGAGTTAACTGTGCATTCCACACAGCTGATCACACTGGAAGCTATAAAATACAAAGCTTTAAAATCTGATACTTCTGTAAATTAAAGCTCATTATGGAAAGTGAGGTGAGCATACACACTTGAATTCGCCATTTTGTTACCCTTTTTTTCCCTGCTAAACTAAACTTAACTTACAATTCTAAAGAACATCAAAAGAAAAGTACAAACAAAATATTACACTTCTAAGAGGCAACTAGGATAGTACTGTTTGTGAATTCTTGTGCTAGACAATTGCTACATTAAAGAAAAATAATTAAATTTTTATTATCCGACAATTACACCGTTTATAATCAGACAACCATCAGTCCTATTTTGGAGACCGTTCTCTACCTTTACGTATTTTAACTAAAAAACTCCAAAATTATAGAGGTCCCTACTTCCAGTTCCTGTTATGCTTTTTTAGCCTCAAGTTTAAGAATTTATTAACACTGGCACTCTTATTTCTCAGGCACCTCTCCTGACTTATCAAGACAAAGATCTCTGTCAATGAGATAGGCATATGGTCCCTCCTAAAAGACAAATCAAGACGTAAATTCAGTTTTCTTAATGACACAGTGAAAATACTAAATTCACTACCACGACTCTTCTGATGTATTCAAAAGACAATATTATTTACCTTTGCATGGTGAAGACTTGGCATCTTCTGTGTCATACATGTTCCTGTTGCCATTTTTTATGTCATACATGTTTCTATAAGTGGAAGGTAGTTTCTTAATAATGTCTGAGCTCATGCCCTGTCTCTCCAGTTTCTCAAAACATTCTGGATTTAATAAGTCATGGGACCGTTTGCAGCTGCTGCCAAATCTGCACTGACCCCGCAAAAAGTACTGGCAAACATGAAGTTTGCTGCAGGATGTTTTAAAGGAACAAGATCCATAAAGTCCATCACCTTTGTTATAATGCAAGCAGACCTTGGGAAGAAGAAGAAAAAAATAATTTAAACATCAAAGTACTGTGTGCACACACAATGTGCTGATTTAGACTGTTTGAATCCAGGATTTTTAGTTTTTTATGGCTATGTGCATAAATCTGCTTTTGAAAGAAACATTTCTTCTTTCTTCTCATTTTCCAAATGACTACTTGATAGCTTTCCCTCTGCCCTGCTAATGTTTAGAAACAATTTTCAATAGACAACATTCTTACAGGCATTCTCAAGATGGGACTTAGTGCTAAGTCTCCTTGATTTTATAGTTTTGGAATAGTTTTGTAATTTTTTGACCCAAATTTGATGGTAAGAGGTACTGGATCAGGCTGGGATGGAGTTAACCTTCTTCATAGCAGACCATACCACGTTTGTTTTGGGTCTGTGACCAAAACAGTGTTGATAACACATCCCTTTGGTCTATTTGGGTCAGCTGTCCTGGCCGTGCTCCCTCCTGGCTCCCTGTGTATCTCACTGGCAGAGCATGGGAAGCTGAAAAGTCCTCGACCGAAGGTAAGCACTACTTGGCAACAGCCAAAACATCAGTGTGTTGCCAATTTGTCATATTAAATCAAAAATACAGCCCTGTTCATGATACCAGTAAGAAAATCAACTATCTCAGCCAAAACTAGAACAGATAAACATCACACAGCCTCTCTCTCACTCGCTCCAGGGAATGAGGAAGACAATCAGAAAAAAAGGTAAAACCCATAGGGTTGAGATAAACACCGTTTAATACAGCATAAAAGGAAGAGGAAATAACAATGATGATAAAAGAATAGACAAAACAAGTGATGCACAATGCAACTCATTGACCAAAGCCCAGCCAGTCCCCATCAGTGTGCCACCACCCCTGGGCCACCTCCCTCCAGTTTTACTGTTCAGAATGATGTCATAGTATGGAATATCCATCTGTCCAGTTTGGGTCAGCTGTCTTGGTATGGAATATTCTTCTGTCCAATTTGGGTCAGCTGTCTTTGCTGCTTTTCCTTCCAGCTCCTTGTGCACCCCGAGTCTATGGGCTTGCAGGGCAGTATGAAAAGCTGAAAAGTCCTTGACTTAGAGCAAGCACTACTCAGAAAAACTAAAACATGAGTGTGTTATCAACATTGTTCTCATCCTGAATGCAAAACACAGCATTGTACCAGCTCCTAGAAAAAAAATTAACTCTATTCCAGCCAAAATAGGAAACAGCCCAAACTGGCCAAAGGGGTATTTCATGCCACATAATGTCATTCTCTAAAAAAAACCCAAAAAAACAGTGGGGAAGGGGACAGAGGAAAGGTGAAAGAAGGGGGAGATGGGTCCTTCTTACAACATAGCACTTGCTCAGAGACTTGTTGGACATTAGTCTATTTCCAGGAGAATCGTTCCTTTGCAACACTTTCCTCCCTGGTTTCCTCCACCTGCTACATTGTCTTTATCTCCATTCACTGGTTTTGTCACTTTTGTTCTTTTAACGCTCATCTCTGCTGCTTGTAACAGGGGAGTGAGGAGCGGGTGAGGGACTGTTAAAGAGCTTAGCTACCAGCTAGGGTCCACCCATCACAGGCGAGAACAGAGGATGCAGATTTAGTTTCAGATTTGCACTAAGCTAACTAAATTGACACCCAATATCTCCATCTCTGTCAAGCCTCTGCCACTTTGTGATGCTCACTGAAAGACAAGGCTAAGAAGCTGTCACAGTAATACTCACCTCTGGTAGGAGGGAAGGGTCATTTTGAAGCAGTAGCTGGCAAAGTTCATCACGGCTTAAATTCTCAAGTCCATATTGCTTTAGAACGCGGAGATTGTGGTCAGAGTGGAAGTCATGAACAAACCTGCATACCTTCCTAGAACTCAAGAAACCCAACAGCAAAATGACTGGCATTATTTTGCTACCCCATGGGCATGACACTGAACAGCTGAAAAAGCACACCAAATTAGCTAGTTTCAGAAAATCCACATTTCTCCTCTATAAAGCCATTATGTGATCTGCAAAGCAGATTACATAATTACTCTGAGGATAATTGCCATGCTACTTCTGATTCACAGTAATTAGAGCCCTAGTGTACTCAGACAATATCGGCCTTTTTGACCTGCAGCTCACAACCACAAAACCACCAAAGCTCCAGAGCACTGCTCCCTCTCGCCCAATAAGTACATCCCCCAGAGTCCTGCAGCACAGGGACACTCAGCTTTAGCACATTCCCGTGGTATTCCGGCAGCACAGGGACATGCAGGGACACTCAGCTTTAGCACATTCCCGGGGTCTCGCAGCACAGGGACATGCAGGGACACCCAGCTTTAGTACATCGCCCAGGGTACTCCCGCAGCACAGGGACATGCAGGGACACTCAGCTTTAGCACATTCCCGGGGTATTCCGGCAGCACAGGGACATGCAGGGACACTCAGCTTTAGCACATCCCCGGGGTATTCCGGCAGCACAGGGACATGCAGGGACACCCAGCTTTCCCCTGGCACGGCTCTGCCCACAGGCAGGGAAGAGGCAGGGTGAGGAGCCGGAGAGGAAGTGCTGCGACCCAAAGCTGTGAAACCACTGCCTGTGCCTGCCGCCTTTGCAACGACACGCACACAAATAAAATAAAAGGAGGCGGGCAGTGAGCATTCCCGACGCGGAGAGGGCTGCAAGGCCTTTACCGAGAGCTCCTTCCCCTGAAGGGGCACTCCGCGCCCAAGCCGACGCCCGCGATGGCGGCCGCCCCCCCGCCCCTCACCTGGCCACCTGGTTGCGGCAGAAGCCCTTCAGGTGGTACTTGCAGAGGTGCAGCTGCCCGCACTGCCCCGGGCAGCCCGCGACGTGCTCCGGGCAGAGCCGCACGGGGCTGGTGGCCACCACCACGGCCACCTCGGCCTGCGCCGCCGCCGCCGGGCCGGGCCGGCGCACCAGCGTGAAGCGCTGCGCGTCCCGCAGCACGGCCGCCAGCTGCTCGGCCGAGGGCCGGCCCGGCAGCCTGCGCCTCAGCTCGCCCTGCTCCAGGCAGCCGCCGCTGGCGCACAGCACCCGCAGCGCCAGAGCCGCCAGCGCCATGGCCGGCAAGCCCCGCCCGGGGAAGCGACGGAAACGGAAACGAAAGTGAAAGCGGGCGAGAGGGAGCGGGGCCGGCCCGGGCCGCAGCCTTGGCTCTGCCCCCAGGGGAGGGGCCTGCCCCGAGAGACCCGCGGCGGGGCGTGAGGGGCGGGCGGCCGAACCGGGCACCGCCCTTCGCCTCCCGCTCTGCCTGGCTTTTAATATGTAGAGACCGTTTTGAATCACGTGTCGCCAAAAAGGGTGACAGCTGGGAGGTCAGACATTTCCTCTAGGAAAAGATGGGCGGGGATGAATGGAGCATCAGCCATGGGAATGGAGCTTCACTAGTGCGGCCAAGCAATGTCCTCATCCTCTGCAAACTCACAAACTCTTCAGTGGGGTTCCCATCTTTGAATTACGAGCCTTTGTCTAGGTCATTTAGACACTCCTGTTGTGCATCGCAGTCACTCAGAAGCATGTTTTAAACGGTGGCAGAACAATGATGGAAAGTGCCACCGCTTCAGTCAGACTAGTGGAAGGCGCAGTGACTCACTGATGGTGGTTCTCATTGAACAAAAGTCCCGCGTCCTTCCTTCTTTTGCCAGTCCTGTTCTGTTGTGCCTTTCCCCTTGTCTCATCTTGCTTCCTGCTTGCCCCGCCCCGTGAGATTGGCAAGGGAAGGACAAAAAGTAGACTCTAAACAAGTGCTCTGAATTGAAAATCAGCCCTACTCAGTCACTTACAGGCTCATCTGTAACACTACTTGGTCACTTACGGATTAAACTGTAGCTTGCCTTCGACAGGCCATCAACAAATGTTTAGGAGACAACATGAGAGGCTGGAGTGTTACTGTCCTTCATCTCTCCTTTCCAGTGTCCCTTATTAGCTTTTCTGAGACAAATGAAAAGTGCTATTTTAGTCATTTGTTCTGTGGAAGTAATTCCATAGCTTGGACTGTCTTTGTCATCCTTTCTTCCTTAGGACAGTCTTTTCCTTGAGGGGCAGACCTGCAGATGGCCACATTTGTCACTGAGGTCAGCTGGTAGTTAGGCACTTTAAAGAGAGAGATCAACACTGCTGGTAGGGATTGACAGTGTCACAGAACAGCTGAGGTGGAAAGAGGCCGTAGGAGGTCATCTGGTCCAAACTCAAATGCAGCTGTTTCATCACTGAAAGACAATATGAGTGGAAACCTCCTGTTTTTCATGTTTTGTCTAATGGTCTCAAATCATTGAGTAGCTTCATACTGCCCCATCAGTAGGAGATGTCTTGGCTGAACCAAAACTCAGGGAACCCTTTAGCATAAAAAACATTGAAGAAATATTGTACTTGATAGCCCTCATTCTCCCCAGCATCCATTTGCTTTTCCTGTCCAGTGCCCAAAATCCATCCTATCAAACCAGCTCCCAACTTTTTAGACATTAATGACCTGTCCCAGCATCACTGTGCTGTCCAAGTAGCTGTTTCAACTGTATCTCCCTTTCACACTGTCTTTCCTCATGCATCTGAAAAACCCCATTTATTTGGCAGAAATATAGTATTTTTTAATGATAAAATTGGTATGAATTACTATTCCAATGTCAACATTATATAGAAAGGAGTACCAAGAAAGGACAGCAGTGTAAGATCAGGGTTGGAGGCGTGTTTTCAGGTAGCTTTACACCATTGCAATTCATTCCAAAGTGTTGGTGTGTGTGTCACTGGGAACATGGCTGTTCCTGCTTTGCAGGAGCTCCTGAGTGACTTTCTGAGGCTCTGTAGTAGAGCTAACATTCTGTCTCTTTTGAGAACAAAAGTAAAAATATGAAAACAAGCAATGGTTGATGCAGAGAGAAGGTTTGCAGAGCTGCCTTTGAATTACAGCACTTCCCCATCCCTAAATTCATACCCAAAATAAATCATAGCCTATTCTTTCTCACACAAGTCTCTTGTAGTTTGTTTTGTGGCATGTTCCTCAGGAAGAATGAAAGTACCCCTTTGATTTGATAGAACTTCCCCACCTATGAATTATATATAAGCAAAATTGTACTTTCTTCAGAAGAAGAAGAATTATCAGCTAACAGAAAAGTCAATTTTCATATGTAAAATTAAGTGCCATTAGACATGAAGGGCACCTAAGGCAAGTGTCTCCTCTTCACGTCTCAAATACTGTAATTAAAGGTAAGGCTGTTTTCTTGAATGTCACTGTAGCATAATTGCATATGAGCTATTCGACCTGCAGGTAATGACTGTGCATTGGTCCTGAAATAAACTCTGTCTAAGCAGCTCCTAAAGTTTCTGAACAGCTGCTGAACTCAGAGCACGTGGGGTTTTAATAATTGTGGGACTTCAGGTATTGCAATTTCAGTGAGACACCTTTGTTAAAATCTGTATCGCGCTATGAAAACTTTAGAAATTAGCAGATGTCAGTCATTAGACTAACATCTTTGTTCCTAGGAACAGTTTGTGTATAATTGTGTTAATTTGAACTGTGGCATCATTTCTTAATCTTACTTTCATCAACCTTCAAAATGTATTAATTGTTTTATCAGAGGACCATGCAATCTTTGGGCTTGTACACTTGGAATCAGTCCCATCAACCTGTTATTTCTGCATACTTCTCTAATTTCTTCACTTACAACTAGTGTTTCTATAATCTGTACTAGTTGTATGTATGTACACCATATGCAATTTACAGCTACAATCCCAGTGATGTGCTAACCTAAAAACAAACCATCCAACAGGTAACATGCACCCATAATTTGAAAGCAAGAAACAGGAAACTCAGTTTCTGTTGCAGTATGTGAGTAGCACCAGACTGTGGGGCTGTTGGCTGTCCCAGAGACCTTGCAGCCTCTGCAAAGAGCAGGATAAATCCTCATTTTTTGCTCTTGCCTCAGGATACAAATATAAACATATGTTTTCTCATGCAAACAGTATAGCCTGGGCAGGATCTAGGATTAATTGTTTTATAAGAATAAGCTAGCCTAATATAACATGCAAGAAATTGTATAGTGTATAGTTTGGTTCATTACATAAGTTTCAAGAGGTCTTGTTTGTGAAAATAAAAATAATTTGGGATGAAAATTCGCGGTATAGTTAATGATGCTCTTATTTGTCACTGGCACACTCCTAGTCTTATACTGCTGAACATTTTATTACTTGATTCCAGTGAAAATGTTTGTTTATTGTGTAAGCCTTAGGCTTTTGTTCTTTTTCATGCCCTCAAGGAGGTAATGTATTCACACACACCCATCATCTTGTACAATGGCTTCTTCCACCTTTCAGAAACCTCTTAAGAAGCTCCTTTAAAGCTACAGTGGGCCTCAAATGGGCAGTAAATTGGCCAAAGTCAGAAGCCTATTGCTGCTCTCAAAGCAGTTTTTCTTGCATTTGTCACTGTATTATCCACTGTCTGTTACCTACTGTTCTAACATACTGGATCTCAATGTGTCTGTTAATTCTTCCTCTTAACATTCCTTTCAGATGGGAGTGACCTCCCTGTTGACAGACTGTGAACAGCAATTCTATTTTCTTTAACATAGGAGTTACCACCAAACCACTTACCTTGGTATCACAATGGTTTGCTTAGCATGCATGCAGATCTAACAGCTAAAGAATCCTTTCAAAACTCAACACTTTTCAGTTTCTTGTGAGTAAAAATAAAAAAAGTAACTTGTCAGGGACCAGGACCGTTACTGAATACTCTCACATTTCATTCTGCACTGCAATCAGCAACAATACAGAAGTTGCCCTCATCATGTGATATTTCATCCTGTGTTGGACAAAATATGAAATTCCATTGGTAAGGACTCACCTCTGTCAGCTTTATGTAGAGATATGTTCATGACATCAGGCAATACTTATGAATGAAAATGCTATGTCTGCACATAGTAGCTCAAAAAACCCATGCTATTTTATGGCTAGATGGTTGTTATTTTTATAAGGTCAAACTGGCGGGGAACAAGAGACTGAAGGGGTCAAATGCACCCTCAGTTCTAGCTACTTATAATCACAAGCAGGTAAGTTTTGAGATATCTATTTCAGAAACATCCACAGTATAACCCACAGACACCCTGAGCCTCAAGAAGCTCTTCAGTGCTTTGTAACAAGTGTGAGACCTGGAGTCTTCTGAGCATGACAAGGAAAAAGCAGGATCATTGTCACCATAGGAGAAGACAACAGGTTTCAAAAGGAGAGGGTATGTTTCTCAGACGTTCTGCCCAAAGCCTTTGAAGATGGCAGTCAACTGCATGTGGGAAAGCAAATACTAAAAAAAAAAAAAAACCACCCTTCAAACTGCTTTTGCAAGAAATCAGAAACTCCCAGCTTTATTTTCCAGCAGCTAGTCCCTGCTTTCCATTGAAACTGCCTTGATTCAGTGAAAATGCTCATGCACTGACACATCACCCAGGAAGTGTCAGGGTATTGATTTAGAGATCAGCAGCAGCTACTTGTGGTAGCAGGGGATAAACAGGAGGAGCAAAGGAAGTCATCAAAATCAAGCATCAGCCAGGTGCTTTGAAAAGCTTCTTGCAACACTGTACTAAGATTGTAACTAATGTGTTCATATTCTCTTAATCTGTCTAAAATAAAGGTAAAGGGAGACCTCTCTTGCACATTACGCTCAAGAGTGAATAGTTTAACTGGGAGTGTAGCCATTAAATGGGAGTTTATTCAGAAATAAAGGGAATTCTGCAGAAAAGTGCTTCCAGCACTACCAAAGCCAGTATGATCTGTAACAAGCAGTTCACTGCTGGTGTAGAAAAAAGCAATCATTTCAGAGAAGTCTGCTGCATTTTTGGTCTTTTCGTTGAATGATGACACATGAGAAAGGGTTTGGTGTGTTTTTTTTCCTGCATTCCAGCATTCCAGCTAGCAAGATAGTCTGGCTAATATGAATTATCTGTGGTTGATCTGTGCAAGGCAAGTGTTCCACATGGACATAAAGCAAGCATGGCTATCAGCTGAATTGCTTTCAGCCCCTTTTTTAGCCCTCTTGCCCCACAAGGGTAATCTATCTAAGTAGTATCTTATAATTTCTATATAAAAATACATTCTGTGTACTTTTAGTGTAACAATTGCAATTACACCTTTGAAAAAGTCCTAAATGAAAAGCAGTGAGAAATGTAGCATGTGGAAATACTGCTTTTGTTCTGCAAGAATTGTGTATGTTAGCAAGTTTAAAGCTCTATTTAAAAAAGAGGAACTGATTTGCTATAAGCATTTTATTGAGTCATACAAGTCTTCTAAAAGTAGATTTACAATTGTTTCCTAGTATTCTCATGGCAATTCCCTGCTTGCAACAGTGATTATTTTAATCAAAGCTGATGTTTTTTTCTGACTTACTTTCCTTTCATTTGGTGCCTTTCAGTTTCCAAGTTATTACTGATCTATGTAATTTTCTCAAATAAATGTTTTTTTCATCAGTCTTCCTACTGTGAGATAGCAAAAAAAGGAACTCTGACAGGCCATTTGTGGAATTTATTATCACTGATGCCTAATATTTAACTGTAGGTAAATAGTACTGAGTAAGAGACAGTCTGATTACTCTGAAATTATATACAGAGGAAAATACTGAAGGAAAAATCTGTTTTTTCTGCTTTTAATTTTGCTTATTAAAAGAAAAATATCTTATTTCTCTCTTTCCTCATCAGTATATAAATTGATTGCTTGATCTTGCACTACACATATCAAGATTTTTATGGCATGTTTGTGTTAGAAGGCACAGGGCTGCTGAAAATGAATCAAAACATGAAATATGGAGAGCAGATGTACCAGCTCTCTGACTTCTTAGCCACAGGCATCTTTCAAGGTCCAACTGCATCCCATAACTAGCTGGAGTTTCTACAAAGCAAGCTCAACCCAGACCACTTCACAAATGGATTACTAGCAATGCATTTGTTTTGTCTGTACTCCAAACACTTCAAGAGATTCCACTTCCTACAACTTTCTGGGATATGCTGTATGTGCTTTTTGCCTCTAATTATTCTGAGATTTTGTTGTATTAGTCATATTTGGATATGAATATTGAATATCTGAGAACTGAGGGAAAGGAATTTTTAGCTTGTTACAATTTTTTTTAATGTTATATATGAATACATCTATCCAAGTCAAAAGTCTTCAAAGCATTAAGGAAAAAATATTGCTGCTTAAAACACCTTTGCTAAGGATCAAGAAGTCCCTTAGAGGTCCCTGATTTTTTTTTTTTTAAGGAAGATGAAATTATATTCTAAAGTAACCAATTTGTAAAACAACCCGAGCCCTCCTGTTTGTGCACACAGTGACATCTTCTTTAAATGGATATTAAGATTGCAAATAAAGTAATCAAAAGTTTATTCTAACATGGCCAAATTAATTTGACTGGTACAGCTTTAATTTGCCCTCACTGAGTACCATGGGTTGTGGCACTGTTATGACACAATTACCAACAGTTTCTGCTACAAGGTTCTTTCTTTCATTCATAAATGAGCAGTGATTTCTTAGTGACTAATCAGCCAATGGGGTGTCAATCCTGACTGCATCCCCAAGCCTTATCCACTACATAGTCAGACACTGTTTTTGAGAGAGAATTGTTAACCTCTATATAGATTTTTATATACTTCCTCCATTATAATGTGAGAATGCTGCATAAGGACTAAGACATTTATAAGTACATAGTGATGTAAAGACAATTTTTATCTCTGCTTTACAGGGATGATGGCACAATGAGATTAAATTGGAAAATACTCACTAATTTTGTGTATTTGACCTCCTGTTCTGGAGAGTTCAGCATTTGTGGGCAGTTTGTGGGGTCAGGCCAGCACTCAGACTACACTTGCAGCTGGTCCTACTCAGCATTTCTGCAAATCTGATGCTGGGGTCTTGAGTCAGAAGTCCCAAAAATGAGGAACATACAGTAAGTGACCACCTGTGAAAGTTTGCTCAAAGGGACTTGCCTCACATCATTTGGGAACTCTGTGGTAGAGGCAGGCTCAGAACCCAAACCCACTTCTCCAGGGTAGCATACAGCTGCTTTAACTTTGAGAGCATCCTCTCCCTTCCTTCTTCACCAGACAGTCTATAACTTCTGCAGCAGATGCAGCAGGGTTTCTGCACATGATAATCTCATTTAGTGAGCAGGATCACTCATGATTAGAGCAAAATTTATTCCATGCTCATTACAAAATAGGGGCCTTCAAAGGCAAATATTAAAATATACACTCATGGAGGAGGAAAGGGAGATGATTATGTTTGGATTTGATATTTTCTGCCTTTGGAGTACTCCCATATTCTTCTGGAAGAGGATCCCTCATGACCCACTTTCAGTAGCCTCAGTTAACAAAAATAACATTTGAGAAAAGCCTGGCATTAAAAAATTCCCTCCAGTCTGCCACCTGCATCTCCACCATCTGAGTTAACTGCTCAGATGATGGCAATGGCAGGTTGTTATCCTCTTGCTTCACAGAGGAATTTCATCAATATTTGCTACAGCACGGAAGCATTCCCAGTCCAGGTGAAATTTTGGCCTCCACTGCAGTCCTGGGAGATTGGGAGTGGGAAGAGGACACTGGTCCTTCCCCCTCCATTCCCTAAGATTGCTGCCTCCTTCCCTTAGCTTTGAAAATTCAATCTTCCCTTTCACTACTCTTCTTGCCCCCCTCAATCCAAGACATTTTGGTCCAATCCTATACTCTTCAACCAGGTCTTAAAAAATCAGTGTGGATTCTCATATGAATCTTAGTCTTCCTTTTATCACCTCAAAAAGAAATAGAAAAGAGTGTGAAGCCATTCCTAAATGACAGTTTCATTTGAAATTAAAAACCACTCAGCTTTGGAAAATCCTCTTTCAAAAAAGGTTCCATGCCAGGAAACTGTTTTACTGACATGCCTCCTACCTTACCATCAAGATGCAGGATTTCTTTCATAGGAGTTTGTAAAAATCCCCAAATTCTAAGTACTTCTTCAGCACTTTCCTGATAATATAGGAAGCATTTATTTGCTGGTCATAGCACTTTATGCCCACATCACTGTTTGCCTCATCAAAGCATAAAACCCCATTATTTGGGACAGCTGTTTTTCAGTCACCTTCAGAGTTTAGTAGTGACGAGAATTCTATTTCTGAAGAATTTCCTTTACTGCTATGCCATTCCTTAAAGGGTATTTTTAAAATCTAGAATTCTGGCTGAAATATGACCTCGTTCTACTCCTTCAAAGGCAGGATGTGCTAGGTTTTTGTTTGGTTTGTTTTTTGTTATATGACAGTTAAAATATTGAGAATGGCTGTAAAATAATTTTTGTATTCTAACTATTTTTATTCAAGGGCATTTGGTTATAAGTCAGATATATTTTTACATTCCCAAATGAACTTGGTAAACTGGTTACCTACCACAACTATTTATTACCATTGTCCTCACAACTTTACAGCTGCCTTCATTTCAGATGACCTGTTTTTAAGTCTTCATTACTTTTTTTCCAGCTCAGTCCTGTGTGGAAAATATCTGCCTAACTCTCTGGTGGGACTAAATGTAGATGTCTGTCCCTGAAAATGGACATTCTGTCAGAGGCTCAAACTGCTCTGCTTTTGGTGGTTGCATGGTTAAATCCTGTCTTAACTTTTTGGTACCAGTCATGTAGTATGCTAGTAACTTCCAAGGAGGTGATGTCAAAATGTGATTACACATTTTCCTTCAAGAGAAAAAAATAGGAGCATATTTGTTTTGCAATGGATCTGCCTGGGAAAGGGCATCTAACCTTCCTGCTGTACCTGACAGAATTTGATCCAGCCTGCCAGGGTATCCTATTTATAATTATTTAATATAAAAATACCTGCAGCAGGAATAGCTATAGAAAAAGTCCTATGGAATATTTCATGTTTTGGTCAAATTCCCAAAACATTTTCTCTTTTCAATTTTGAGGAAGTTAATGCCAATATATAGTTGTTTTTCCTAATTCTTGGTCTTCTGATGAAATCACACATTTTCAGTGAAAGATGGTGCAGAAAACTTAACATTTCCACTCTTTTTAAGTGGCAATTTATTTCTTTTATACTTACTCATGCAATTTCTGCCTATGTTGAAGTTATAAATGAAATACATATAGGCCTTATGCAATAATCCTGTAGATTGTTGCATTTCATTTCAGCTGAAGAACAGCTTGTGTTCTTATAGTGAAAACAGTATGTTATATTCTTTTAATGCATAATGTCAGTATTTTCATTAATAGTGACTTGTTATTTCTACCCTCATTGGACTTGGGGAACTCAAGCTGGCCCATTGATTTATTTCAACCACTTTTTCTTATGGACGTATTCCTCCATTGTTGTAATTTCCAGAGGATTTAAAGATAATTTAGGACCTGCTTAATGATGAAAGTTGATTTTTCTTCCTGTTCAACAGCTACAGATGCAGTGCTTCAATAGATGCTCACATGGTCTGTCTGCCTGAACCTGGGATTTATATTGTTTTAAAAATGTTAAAACTCATTTATTATTACATTTATTCTGTTTGCTTCTATATGTCTGCTACAGGTCTTTAATTCTAAATGGTTGCAGATGCTACAGCATGTCTCACTTTCCAGCTTTTCCAGAAATTGACACAATTGCTTCCTTCTATTCTGCTGAAAAGGTTCTGTCACCTAGACTTAACATTTTTCAAATCTCAGCTTTATGGTTTAGGGGGAATGGAATTGAAATGGAGTGTTGAATTAATCCTATGTGATCTAAGTGCCCCTCTGAATCTGAAAGTATGTTTCTTCCACAAATAGCTCAGTTACTTGGAAAATTGTTAGTTTCTATTTGGCTTCCCCAGTTTCACTATTAATGGTTATTTAAATACTGTGTTCTTCTTTTTACCTGCTTTTTTTCAGGGAAAGACTTTCACTTTTATCCTTTATCAGGCTCACCTCCTAATAATCAAGTCATAGAATGGTTTGGGTTGGAAAGATCTAGAGTAGAACCCTTTCATTATTCATTGCTATTTTTAGGAAATGCTGTCATATTATTCCCATTTTGCTCTGATCATTTCCCACTGAAGTATTATTGTGTTTTATTTATCCCAATATTTTACAGTACTCCTTATACCTGTAAATGAATCAAAATTATTTGCTCATATTTCACTTCAGAGTCTTCTTTTAGCTAGGGATGGTTCTTGTTCTTTTTTCCCAATGCACTTTTTGTTATTAGTTCCTTGTGCTTCTGTTGTGGTTTCTGGTTTTCTATCTTAACGGGGTTTCCCATCAGAAATTCACTTCCTTTGGTTAGATGAAGCCAAAGAAGAAGCTCCCTGAGAAGCCTTGCTGACATGAGCATTTGGACCAATATACTGGGTCTAGTTGTAAGATGGAGGCTTTAGATATGGGTTTTCCATGGAAAAGCTGATCTGCCAACTCATGCAACTTCAGCTTTCATGCTGCTCTTCTCTTTTTAAGCCCTAGGAGAGGTAATTCCATGCTTAGACCTAACCTCTGCAATAATTTATCAGAATATCTAACTTTATGACTGTAATTATTCAATGGTTCTTACTGAAATCTATTACAGATCCAATGTTAGCCAAATAAATAAATTTTAAGGTTGGATCATAACTTACAATCCACATTGAGATGGTCTCCAATGGGATATGCAAATATTTCATATTTAGTGGTAAGGAAATTAGTCTGATGGAGATAATCTCTCATTTCAGGCTTGAAATTCAATTTGTAAAGCACTTTCATTATCTTTGTCTTTCTTAAGGTAAAAAGCTTCACACATGAGATGTACTTTGAGATAATGACTAGGCAAAGCTCTTTCAAAAAATGAGACCCAGTAAATAACTATAAAGAGCTCTTACGAGAATTAAAATGCCAAAATGTCATTTTTTTTTGGTAACCAACTGCAATGCTTTATAAGGTAGACAAAAAAATTAAAACAAATCAGGAATTCGGGGAAGTATGTGCAATACTAAGGCTGGCACAGCAAGTTTCTTGTGACTGTAGTCAAAATAATAGTGGTGTCAACCTGTTTGCAGGAATCATCTGATCCTTTGGCTTTGGTGGGTCTATACCAACTTTCACCAGCTAAGGAAACAATACTACTATAATTCCACTAATTACAGTAAAAATCTATATTTTGCATTGCAGAGAGTTTGCCGTTTGTAGAATTATTTGTAAGGCCAGTGAAGCATTTGAAATTATGATATATCCTTATCTTTTAATATTTGAAATAATAAAAAACTGTGTGTTTTAATGTATAGACTAAACTTTTCCAACACAAATGGGAGACTTTTAGAGTCAGTTTCATAATCTGATTTGCTAATACAATATCATGCCATAATTGGTTTTTTGTTTGTTTGTTTTTGTTTCCCTTTCAATTTGGGATATTTTTGTATGTGTTCTATACTAAATTATCTGAATAAAATAATGGTAAACAATAGGACTGAGGCTAGTCATTAACTGCACTTATTTTCTTTTTGTGCTTGTTTGTAGGTTTGATTTTGGTTGGGTTTTTTGGGATTTTTTTTAAGGAGAGTTTTCTTCATATTCCAGGGCTGGGAATGTGAATTCAGGGATTTTCTGAGCCCACTAATTTGAATTTCAGACTGCATAATCATTCGCTGTGAGATATTCATGCCTAGATTATCATTGCACACTACATGTAAAAGAGGAGGCCCCTCAATGTGCTGATCCCTGTTCTTCCTGCATAGAGCTAAGGCTTCATCCTGGCTGCAAGAAACTTTCCAGTTTCTTTTGAGCCTTGGATGGACCATAATGTCAGAAATTTTGAAGTACTCTGGTCAGCATGGTTAGACTCAGGAGGGGAGCACAGGCATGTGATCCCTCAACTTTTCCACTTTTAGGGAGACAGTATCTGCAGTGGTGTAATTATTGTGAATCTACACCCATGAGGGTTGAAGGCAAGGTTTGGCCAGAAGAGTTGTGGCAAAGGCATCTGACAAGGGCCAGAATAAGTATGGAAACACATAAAATCTCTGTGGTTATTATGTTCAGGTTATTTTTTAATGAAGTGCCTCTATTTTGAGGGGTGTATTTGGGCAGTTACAAATTGCCTGATGTTCAAAAAACTTCAAGAAATCTACAAATGTCGAGTGAAAAACCTTGCTGTTTCAAGTATTAAATTCCTTTAGGAAGGGCAAGACTTGTTTTATTCTATATTTGAACAATGCCTCATGCATTATGCTTTCTTGAACTCTCTGACAAGTGCTGTAATACACTGGTTCTGGATTTTATTCAGATGTGAAAATGCTTCTACTGTACCATCACTTTAAGGTATCTTTTATGCCAAGCAGAGATGGAAGAAAGTTCTGAAACTTCAGCAATAATTCTGTTGTTTGAAGTTTATTTTTAAAACATGGAGGAGGAAGAAGAAGAGCTCGATGTTGTGGTTTCTAACGGATACTCAAATTTTGTTATCAGGCACATCAATTGTTTGAGACATTAAGATGTGAAGAGTAAGTTCTCTTTCTCAGACTTTCATCTGGAATCCATCCTCTCATCCAATGCAAAAATCAAAGGAGTCTTTCCTCTCTAATAGTATGTGTTAGTAGAGGTCATCGTGCTGCCAGTCTTGGCTGCACTGTGATGTGTTGAGGAGTGAGCAGTGAATGTCAGCTGACACTCAGTCCTCAGCTGCACCTTCCTCTGCCTCCTCTGAGCACCTACAGGGAGGTAGGCTGGGCTCTTGCTCTAAGATTGTATTGGGCCAAAGACTCAGTGCACAAAAGGGCTGCAGAGTTTAAGACTCCCCTACGAGACAGCATTTGCTATTGTTCCTATGCTGTGTGTTTGTGCTGTGTATGGCACTCTCACGTTTCCACTGAAAACAAACCTTTTGATGACCTGCCTTCTGGTGTAGCCTCTCATACGAAACAAGAACTTTCTGATAGAGCAGTTTGATTTAGGAAGATGGATCATTTTAGTGGTAGTAAAACCATTAGCTTTCAACTCTTGACCTTCACCCTCTTTTACTACGCCCAGCCAGCAGCCACACACCCTCACCACTGCTTGTGCACTTTGTGAATTTAACTTAACTTACTGCTATAATGTATTTAGTTGCTGATTTGGGTATTGGAAAGCAAAAAAGATAAACATTAAAACATTTTTCCTTCCCCTTTCCCAGGGTCAACTGCTCTCCAGACACATCTCCTCCCCTCTTGTTATCTCCACAGGTTATACTCAGTTCCTTTGGTGAGGCAATGAGTGGTATAGGGGTTTGGGGTCAAGACATCGTGGTTTCTCTCTGCTGCTCCTTGTTTCTCACCCTTTTCTTCCACTGCTGCTTCCTTCTTACTAATTTCCTCTACTCCACTATGGTCACTCTGTGGGTCACAATCTCTTTGCAGTTGTGGCTGCTCAATTACAGAGCACCTCCAAGTCATCTGACCTTGCTGTTCCCTCATTCCCTTGTTTCTCTCCTTGTCACATTGCCTCCTTGTCCCTTCTGGTTGCCAGTTAATTTTTTTTTATGAGCCCAAGTTAGACCAGAGAAGTGGTGCAAAATAGAAGCTGAAGTCTAAAAAAATACATACATATATTAAGGTATTTCACTAAAAAAAAATACATCCTGAAACTTTTTGGTGCAAATTTTGAAAGGGCAGCTTGCATTTGAAACCAGCAGAAATGGTTGATGGCATCAAATTGCCTTCACTGAGTTTTCATAACCAGTCAAGTTCTTGACTAGGTTCTTAGTTGAGAGAATATGCATAAATAATGTAATGACTATTTCACAGCAGTTTTATGGCAAATGCTGAGGAAATTCTGAAAAATGTGCCTCTGAAAGACTTGGGTGGAAAGAGCTATGGCACAGACTTGATTTTGTCAGCAATAAGAATCTCTGAGCTTAAAACCACAGAGTTCTGCTCCTGTAGGATTCATCATCATGTCTTGGAGCTTCTCAGAAAGTGTTTGGCAAATCATCAACTACAACTTGTCTGAAACTGTACTCAATGCTCTACTCAATGCTTTTGTAGCTTGGGCTACAAACATGAGCTTTGAAGAAAACCCTGAAATTCTTTCAAACTCTTATTCTCAGATCTGCTTTGGTCCACTTGTTACACTGAGCTAGGAGGATAAAAGCTCAGCTTCCATTGCAATCTATGTGGGACAGATAAGGGATGTGGGATTTTGCCCTAGATTCACTCTACCATGATACCAGTGACAGATTTGTTAGAAGATGCCATAGACAAAAGAAATCTCTCCCAATGCTTAAACATGTTTTGGACCATTTAGTTTTATTTATATCAGTATAAATCACTCCCTTTTGTACAGAATGAAGGGACATGCTAGCTGTTTATACCTATACTCTCAGAAAAATCCCTAGGCAAAACACTTCCCTAAAATCAGCTATTTAATGCAGTCCCTTTGCCAGCCCTTTGCTGTGGGAACTCAGTCTTTCTTTCATTTCCGAAACCAGACAGATTATTGTCTTGTGTGTGGAACTGAATTTCTAGGTAAGTGTCCAGGCTTCTTTTTTAAGCTTATTTAAGGCATGCCTTTTTTTTCTTTGGTATGAATTCATTGTTGTAAGTGGTATGACCATTCAATACCTATAACTGCCTATACTTGTGCAATTTGATTTTGCAAAGCTTTGAGTTGACTGTAGATGTTCTGTCAAGGTCTCAGTTTGGAGTCTGAGTTAGGAAAAATCACTTTAAGGAAAGGGAATTACTTAAACTTAGGGGGAAAATATGTGGGGATCTTTAAAAAGCAGAGTCCTGTCTTTAATTCCTATATTTCTATGCCCCAGGAATCTGTGGCCACCATTGCAGATAAAGGACTGACATTGCCCATTCTGGTTTTAGAACAGATTTGGATCAGATCATTCAATACTTATTGCACTGTACTCAGAGAGAAATATCCCACAGATTTCAGTGAGGTCAATTTACTGAGTCACTAGGATTCCACCATATATGCCTGATTTGAAAACACTTCTGCAAATTTTGATTGTATCCTATAACATACTTACCTGAGGCAAAATTCCCAGCTTAGAACAGTCACAATTCATGTTGGATAAAATGCTTCCTCAGTAATATTTATGTATCCTGTCTCTCCTTTGTGTTTCGAAGCCACAAACAATAATCAAGTACTTAATGAGTAAAATATTGGTATATTGATTATTATATTTACAGTTTTGAAATAATAACATAAATAAAAATTGCAAGGCAACAAAACCTGACTATGGTTTTCTTTAAGAAAGATAAATTAGAAAGGAGGTACTAATGATATGTTTCTAAGTAATATTATTCATGTTAAACTGGCTGAAAATATGTCTATTTACACTGCTTACTAAGCAATCAAATTTGCCTCTGGACCTCACAATTAGTCTGAGTGTTCATATACACTGTATATGTTCATATAGAGTCATATGCCAATCTATATTAGAAAAAACTCTAAGCTTGCTTCAACTGTGAACCTTTGGCTGTGAACCAAAGGGACTTAAACATTTGCATTTGATGTAAGTCAGTATTTTCTTGAGGAAATTAGAAGTTATGTTGACTAAGACTCGATGTCAACAGTGACACATTTTCACTTCATAATGTCTTTAAAAATGTATTCGTGATAATGTGGATAATAATCTAAAAGTTGTAGTATTAATGAAACTGTAAACTTTTAACAAAAAATAATTTGAATTTTAAAAAATACATTGTAAGTATTTAGTTTAAATATCAGCTTCTAATAATAAATCTCTTTTATCTGTGTTATTAAAAATTTTACTTCATAACTGGAAAATATACTGAGTTGCTTAATTTAGTTATTTTAATTTATGCTCAGAGAATTAGTATCTGTTTTCAAACATACAATTTTAAAAATATTGATTCTTTTAAACAGGATTCAAGTCTTGATATCTAAATAATGGTAAGTCTACAACACCTATATTCTCTTTCATTATTGAGTGTTTCAAATATGCTGCAGAAGACTCAGTCAAACTCAAATTTGAGGTATCTAGCTTTTTACAGCAAGGCAAAATTATAATTTACGAATAATAATTTGTCACAAATAATTTATAATTTACAAATTTATAATAGTTTAGTGAAAATCCACACTTGGTTTCCTGTAGTGTCATAGTGTAGCATTTCTCTGCATAACTGCTTCAGAAATTATGTGTAATTATTTTTGTCATGTCAATGTTATTGATGGTAATTCTGCCTCCACAAACAATGTTACACAAGAGGTAAAACCATCTCTATATTACAGACTATAAAACTCTCCACCAGCAGCAACACCCTAAACAGTAACACCATAAAAGAAGTTATGTAAACTTCTTTTGCAAATTAAGGAAATGAACCTTGAAACATTTGACAGAGTGAGTTATGTTGCCCGTGTGAATTGTCTCACTGACCTCAAAGGAGTAAGAACTTTCTCATAATAGTAAAAGATTATGGTGGTGCCTCAGTGCCTGCCAAAGATCTATTCCAAGAGGATGCATATTCTATATGATCACTGCATTTATTTGGTATGGGCTGATTGGCAATGTTGGAAGAACCAGCCTGGTCTTTTCTGGATCCTGACACCAAAATGTTCTTGCAGAGCTTTCCTGACCACGACGTGCTGGGCCAGGCTTTTGAAGATGCTCTAGAAGTGCTGCAGCAGCACTCTGACAGAGAAATGCAGTGTCCACCAGGTAACAAACACCCTCATTCTATTCATTTCCCAACTCCTATTTTTAGAGGAAAGCACCTCTTGAAACATACAGGTGGGAGAATAATTTCCCAGAAGTGGATTAATGGTATGTTTTGGGAGAATGAAAAGGAGGAAAATTATTTCAAAGGTTTTCATCCCTCCAGTAGTAGTGCCCAGTGTGGTGAGTATCTTCCAGTTCACAGCACAGGGAAACTGTTGGACTGGCCCTGTTTACCCTCCCCCTATAGCCCAGGAGCATTGAGCTCACTTTTGCTATAATCAGAGGATATATGACTGCTGTGCAACAGCCTTTTCCAATTTTAATATTTTAACTTCAAAATGCCCTTCTGCTATGCCATGAATCCCAATGCAAAAGAAGAAAAAAAAGACAGCAAGTGAAATTGATTTCCTCATTTAATTTTTTGTGCACTAATATATGAATCTTAAATACTTTTATGCAGGATTGATCATTTGAGTCTGGATAAATAATGGAGATTTTTTTTCCTTGGCCTCAAGAGTTGTATACCTTACAAAATCTAAAATGCAAGAAAGCTGCAAATTATTCCAGTTCTGGCAAGGTTTTGGTAATTAAATTACTATAAAATTTAAAATTTGTGTTTGGTGTTTTTACACTGTAAGCAGAAAAGCAAAGAAAGGAAAATAGGAGGCTACATTACAAACCCTATAAGTCCAGAACAAAATACCTGCTGTCTATTGTGTGAAATGCCTTTCATATGAGGAAGTACATTTACATATTATCTATTATAAAAGGCAATGTAAATAAAACCAGTAGGGCTGTATCTTCAGCTGCTGTTACCAAATTTTTGGTTTCGCTGCACTGGTAATTTCCACATGCTGGAGGACTCACTGAATATAATTGCTTGCAATCTTCTTCCTTACATAGGTTATTAGGGCTGATGGAGTTACCAAACCTTTGCAATGCAGTGTTTAGTCTGTCCCCAGCTGCATCCACATCTCCACTTGCAATAGATACACCCATACCCTCCAATATCTTCTTTTGACCACCTGCAGTGGGTAATTTTTTCAAATGTCTTTAGTCTGGTGTTTTCCTCTGCTTCTTTTAAGCATCACAAGTTCTTGGGCTCCTTCTGTGTCATTCTTTCAGGCACTGCAGATGTTCTGATGCTCCCCTAATTCATTCACCATTGGAGACTCTGACTTGCATTGTACCACTGGCCTGCACAACTGCCTGGGAGTCCCATTTCCTTTCTAGGTGTTTATTATTGGAATCTTTATTTATCCAATTCACTATGTCTGCTGGTCTGCAGGGCCCTCTGTTATCCAGTAACCAAACAATTTAATGATGCTATGAAATAGATGACATTTTATCTTAAAAAAAATTGCTTTTCATTATGAGGACTAACAAAACCAGCCCAAGGGTGTCATCAGCAGCATCAGTACAGATTTTGCTGGATAACCTGCTGAGATGAAGCATCTTGGCTTAGGACATTTTATTATCTAGAAGGCAGCCACAGGATAAATGCTTTCTGATAGGCCCAGCACGATATTAAATTATTTGCTGTTGTGGTTTTCTTTTTTCCTTCTTCTCTCTTTTTTACTCACTTGGTTTTTGCTCCCTCCTCCTAATTGCCAGGTTATAAAAACTGCCTGTCTGTGATCAACCACCACCACCACCTCCGAGCAAGTCCCAGTTACTGTGCAGCACCATCTGTAGAGGAGCAAGGGTATAGCTGGAGAAACCTGATTGTGAGTGAACTCATTCCTAATGATAGTCAGACAACTGGAAAACTGATTGCTCATTTGGGATTTCTGATACTAATCATTATGCTAGCAGTAACAGAAATTTGGTCTGGCCAGGCATGATTCAGATGAACTGCCTTGGGAAATATTTTCAAGATGTGATTAATAATATCTTTTTAGGAGTCAGCAGTTTGCTTCTGATGCTCTTCTGTGGTTCATCACATAACATGACAACTAATAAGCAAATGTGCTAGGGAATTGGTTATAGGAAAAAAGGCTTCTTTGTACTATCTGGGAACAGGCAGAGAACTACTTCCAATCCTGATGTAGCTTCTGCCACTGTGAAAAAAAACCATGACTTTGATTTTTCCAACAGCAGTTTATTCTAAACTTCTGGAAAGACCATCATTATCTGAGCACAGCCTCAGCCATTAAAGTCCATATGCATTCTTAAAAGTACGGGGAGTGTGGTCTCCAGAGTGATGGAAAATGAATACTGCAGGGGAGATAATTTCAGGGAAACAGATTCCATGAGAGCCTGTTTTCAACCAGCAGTTGAAAGTCCAGAGTGAGGCAGTTACATGATTTTGCCTCTCAGCTTCTCCTCTGGTGGGCAGCTCTTGCCCCAGGCATGAATTAGTGCTGCTTGTTACTGGCACACCACACTGAGTGCCTTCATGGTTGAGAAAAGTCTTCTAGGGGTGAAGTGATGACAAGTTTCGTTTTGAAGGCTTCAGGCAATTAATTACCACAAGTTTCTTTTTATTCAGAGAATGTACTCTATTAGTAACTTTCCATTGTCTTAATTCTTGAAGAACAGTGCAGCGGATTTTTATGCAGATGAGACTGTCTACCATACACTGCAGAATGCTCCAGAAAGTCAAGTGATGCATGCTGCTGCTGGCCAGCCAAAAGCAGGGAAAGGTCTGTAAAAAGATCATATCTTGATGTGTAATTTACCTTACTTTAAAAAAAACCTCTTGGCAAATCATGCTTTCTCCTTTTCCTATTTTTTTAAATGTTCAACAGGAAAGAAAAGTAAACATTTACTAGTGACTAGGATACAACTGCTAGTGTTCAATTTCCATCTGCAAAATCTTATAAGATGTGATAAATCTGCTATGGAATTATTCCATCCTTGTTTAGTGCATGGAAAACCAAACCAGAGATATGTTTTACTTCAAATCATTTAGGATAAAGTCTGATGCAGAGAAGCAAATTTAGCTATCAATAACATATTTATCCACTTACACAACTTATTTTATGTGGCCCAACAAGCAGTGATTTTCTTTCAGGTTTATTACATACATGAATATTTTTGCACACCAGATTTTATGCCTTTCTTAGTTTACTTTTCAAATCACCTTTCAGCTTTTATCACTTCCAGTGTGCATTTTTATGGCTATTTTTCTGCTTCTTCTGGTTCACTTTACTTGAATTGATACCCATTTTACAAAGAATTGTCATTGCAGTACTTCATTTTTTTAATGCATTCATTATTGGGGTTTTTGGTGGGGAGGGACTCAGCATCCTTTCAAAGTGCTGGATGAGATTTTCGTAGCTTCAACTCTGAGCTGTTGTACCTACTTTTGACCATGAAGCCTTTTTAAGTAGCTTCCTGATTTAGCTGCTTTTTTGAAATCCCCTTTTCTCAGCTTTAACCACATGGTGTCTATTTTTGGTGCTGTCTCTGCCCATTGATGTTGAGCACTGTGGTCTCTGTTGCTTAATAGCTGCTGCTACTACTACTACTACTACTACTACTACTACTACCACTGCTACCACAGACTCTTTGGGATGGTGGGAAGAGTAGCCTCTCTCAGTTTTCTACTTCAGATATCTGAAATTCATCACTGCAAATGAAAACTTTTCAAATCCAGAAATGTTGCTTTTCCAAGTTTTATCCACTGGGGAATTTTACATGCCAGTATCTGATTTGACCTCCAGTTATGACTGCTCTGCTAAAGTAAATTTCCTAAATTCCTTTTACACTGTCATCAATCTTTTTTTTTTTTTTCCAGAAGACAATCTGTGCTTAGTTGCAAAGTGACTAACTATTCTTATGGAGTTATTTTATGTCCTCTTACAGATTTCTTTGTGCCCATGGTGATATTCCTGCCAGAAACTGTGATTTGGGGAACTGTTTCCACTATACTAAATGAATTTAGTCCTCCCAGTTTCTTGTTGAGACATAAGAGGTTTTCTGTCTGCTAGCAAGTAGTGTAGTTTTTTAGGAACAGATCTGCAGATTAAACCATCAGCACTGAGGGCCCAAACCCTGTATTTAAAGTGTTTAACAAAATTTTATTTAGGGCAATCTTTAGGCTGGTCACAAGTTCTGAAGGGTACACTGACTTGGATATGCTTTTGGAAAGCATATTTTGAGGTAGGTTTCCTCTGAAAAGACTCTAGTTAATTAATGACAAAACCATTCCATGATGTGAACTAATGCTCAGTAGAGTGGAGACAGTCAAGAGGCACTTCAGAATTGAATTAGATGCATTTTCCCTGAGACAATTAGGCAGCTTCAGGACAATTCAGCACTGAAGTCTGATGCAGATGCTCTGAATCACCTTCTGGAGGAACCTGATTGTCTCCAATCACCGTATAATAAATCTGTAGGCACTCAACTGCTGGCTTAGGCTGATGTTTAGGGCCTGAAAATGAGCATCACTGGCTTATACAATGAGATACAGGACTTTTAAGTGACCCCATCTCAAACTAGTGTGTAGCACTTCGAGGATAACAGCTGGGCTCTGGAAACACAGCTGCATAAACACATAAGAGCAAATAAGCCCTCTCCAACAAAGACATCAGCTAAAGGTCCTTGTGTCTAGAAATAAAAACTTGGGCAGAAATGACAGCTGAACTAAGAGGCCAAACAGCCCTGAATCAGGTGCTGCTGCAGACATGGCTACACTATCCTTTTCCAGAAGAAATTTAGCCCACAGTATTCCGTGGATTTTCCCCTGGTCTTGTTTGTTCTACCATCAATTATAAGGATAAATCAAGTTGGAGGGGACCTAAGGAGGTTGCCTACTAAGAATTGTTCTCTGTGGCAAGGCAGTGTCTTCCATGTGTTTCCTTTTAAGCTTCTTAGTAATCTGTGTGTATTTCTAGTAGAATATCTACTTCCAGTCACAGGCCAATTTTTATTTAGATAATGAAACTTTATTAATTTTTTGGAAAGTACCTCTGATTTCAGGCTCTTCTTCTTCCCAGTCAGACTGTTAACTTCTCTCCTCTTTCCTTATCACCAGATACAGAGTTACTGTCATCCCTGACAGATGTCTTGGCTTGACCTCAGTGTTCCTTAGCAACTGTCACTTTTCCCCCTTTCCCAGTTTAAAATAGTCACACAAGATAAGACTTTATGAACTTTAGGTGCAGCTGCTTATTTCCACTTTGGTTAAAGTGGAAGATGTTCTTCTGCATAGATTCTCTCTTCTGCAAAATGTTCCTCTTTGTCTGATAATCTTAAATTCTTCCTCCTTACAGCAGTTTCTTGATCACCCTTGGCTTTGGGAAGGGAACTAGAAATACTTCATAGAGGAGAATCCACAAAATCTAAGTGAAACTAAATAAGCCTCACTAGGAAACTGAAGTTTGAGAACTGAGCCTGTGGAGAGAAGCACTTAATTAAGTGGCAAATATTTCAGTACCAAGCTTGCTTTATTCTGCAAGGGAATGCAAACTGGCACTTCTGCAGATTTTTACAATATCACAGGGTACCAGAAGATCTAGCTCCTTCTTGACTACATGAGGTTTCTGGCTAAAACTAACCAGCTTTTCCTGCTCACCCATTTACCCTTTCTTATATCAGAGACTACCCTGCATCCCCAAAACTTTCCTGAAACAAACCTGACAAAACTAAACCATCTCAAAATCTCTGAGTTTTGAAAAAACAGGGAAAACATTTATACAAAAACATTCAGATTGGCTTTCCAGAACCTCTTCCCTGCCCTGTCTGAGGATGTAATTTCCTACTGTGAGTTCCTTGTGTGCATCTGCACAGCATGTGCCTGAAGACAGATGCTTCTGAGACCTACCACACAGTGAAGTCACCAGATATTTGTCATGATCCCCACATAACCTGCTCTTGAAAGTCTAATGACCAAATCCCTTTCTGTCACCACAGATCTGTACATCCTTCAGAACTAGAGCATGGTGCTGATAATGTCAAGGCTGTGGATTTAAACCCTGTATGAGCTATTCACTTAAGAGTAGGGCTTGATGATCCCCTGGGTCCCTTCTCACTCAGACTATCCTGTGACTCTGTGTTGCTCACATCTCTGTGATCCCATTTGCTATTGCTGGTCTTCCACTGAACAGTTTATACTGATCTTTTAATTTGTTACAGCATACTAGGTCTGGCTATGCTTTTACCTATAAGACCCTTTCCAGGAAAAAGACAACTACTCATCTTTTAAAACAAGCATGAGTTCTGTTCTGACCTTTTGTGATCTATTTCTTTATAGGTAGAAAAAAGCTTCGACTATTTGAGTACCTCCATGAGTCTCTGTATGATCCAGCTATGGCAAACTGCATCCAATGGGTGGATAAGCCAAATGGTGTCTTCCAGTTTGTCTCCAAAAACAAGGAGAAACTTGCAGAACTGTGGGGAGAAAGAAAGGGAAACCGCAAGATCATGACTTATCAGAAAATGGCCAGAGCACTGAGGAATTATGGAAGAACAGGTGAAATCATTAAGATCCGTAGGAAGCTGACATACCAGTTCAGTGCTGTTGTTTTAAAGAGACTTGCTCCATCTTATTTCTTGGGAAAAGAAACCATTTATCATCCCTACATTCAGTCTAATCAAGAGTATCAGGGTGCAGATGACTGGACCAGTTACAATAATTACATGTACAACAATGGTTATGCATTACAGCATGCTAACAGCTAGGCTTACCTGTCACATAGACAGGCCTTTGTTATCCAGCAATACTTTCCAGCACAGAAACTCTTCTCTCTACATAGCTTTTCCTTTAAGATATCATACAAACGCATAAAGAGGAAAGTTTAAAAAAATGTATTGGCCTAGTTTTGTTCCTTTTGATATTAATGGTAAATAGTCATTGCCTATTGAAGAAATCCAGCAACTGCAGAAGACATTCTATTCTTGATGATGCTAATCAAAGGAATAACTGTAGTTTCAAGCTGGTATATTAAAGAATAGGACCAAAGCTTTTTTGTGTTTTGGTGGACATCAAAGATCCCATTGAGACAACACTCACTGGAAGTTTTATGCATATCTCCAATCAGAATTTAGATGATGTTGTACCATGGTTGCTGCATCCCTGAATTAGAAAGGGAAGAGATTTTCCAACTGTGTGAAGCTGCTGTCTGCTTTTTTTACCAATGTTCTTTATAAAATGACATTTTCTGAGTGAATGCCAGGCTGAATGATAGAGCCCACATAAGGGTGCACCTGTTGAGCAAACTGTTAATCCTTAACCACTTAACATATCTTAGCACAGATCCTCACATGTGGTATTAGTATTGCCAGGTGCACATTTTACTGTTGACAGTGAATTCTTTGGACCATGAGAGAATTAGTAAAGGATTGTGCTTTTGATTAATTTTTTATTAAGTTTTGTACAGTTCTTCCCCCACTAATATGAGGAGCTCCACTTTTATCCAGCAGTTCTGTACTGACCTTAAAAACATAGCTTTGCCATTTATTTTAGGAATTATAACTTTATAAATAAAATTTCACTTCTTCAGCTCGTTTTCTAAATGGGAATGTAGCTGAAAGTCTCAGTAATTTTACACTGTCTTCCTGGGGAAGAACTAAATTTAGGCAAAAAGAGAGTAAAGGCTCCTTATGTCAGGATAATGCCTATAAATCTACTTTTTCTCATATTTCTTTTATCTGATTAACTTGTATCTTCATATGAGTTGTCTTTTGTGCTGAAATATTTCCATTCAATCATGTTCAGTTCCAAGTTCTGCATTTTGCACTGTGTAGGCCTGGATATTAATAAAGACAAAAATAATTTCTGTGCAGAGGTATAAGTGGTGGCCTGATATGTTTGATGAAGCTCATTGAATTTGGGAGCTGCCCCTTGCTCTCACTCCTGTTTGCTTGTACAGGGTTGTAATTTGATGCAGTAGACACAATGCAATGCACTCTGCTTAAGCAAAATTCAAGGTTTAGGGTGGGTACTTTGTTAAGATGGAAGATGTCTGCTCTTAGTAAAATGAAGCACATTAAATAGCACTAAGAAGAGGCCCAGACTTTAAGTGAGGGGTTTGGAAGGGGCAGTGGCCCTGGACCCACAAGGTGGCACCAGTGGACAGCTCTTCTCACCGAGGCTGTGGCACTTGCAGCCCTCCAGCTCATTTGTTCCCCAAATGTCCCTTCAGGCTCCTTTTCTTCCCCACCACGTCTGGTTTTTTCACCCTCCTGCACAGCAGTGCTGCAGATGCAGCAGGAGCAACACGGTGCCTTTGGAAATCACCACCAGCTCCAGCCGTGGCAGATACAGAAAGTGTCGTGGCACCCTGGGGACACCAAACCCACCAACTAAAGCAGGTGTGTTATGCCAGCAGATCACAGCTCTGTGCTGACTGCCCTGACAGTGGTCAGGTTTACATCTGAAACTCAGCCTCGTCTCCAAAATAAATCTGGCTCAGCTGATATGGCTGAGGGTGATGCAGGAGGAAGAAATAAAACTGATCTTTCTGATTTAGGCTTCAGGAGTCCTGCAAGCAGAAATTACATCAAGAGCCTTACAGACTCTGTGAAGGGACAGAACTAGAGCACTTCAGCAACATGTTTTATCTACCCCATCTTGCCTGGCCTATGCAGTGCTTACATATGTGTGTGCTGTTCAGTAGAACAAAAGCAGGAGAGATTCTTAGCTTCCAGATGAAAAATTATTTCATTTCATTTAGTTTGGCTTGAATTTGACTCCAGTGAAAGTTTCTCACTTTGGTAGAACTTTGAGCACCCATCAAGTACCTGCTTCCACCTTGTGAGGCATCAGATGTGCATTCTGGTGGCAGCTGGGCCAGACTGCCCTTCCATCCCATGTGCAGATGGAGGCTGTGTCCTGGAGAACACTGGGCTACCAATCCACACTACTTACAAGCTGAGATCTTCACATCACATCACATCACATCACATCACATCACATCACATCACATCACATCACATCACAGACCTGCACGTGTGGGTTTACAGTTAGTGCATTGCTTAGTGAGTGTAAAAAGAATGCAAAATACTACAAACAGCAGTCAGCTTTTTTTTTTTTCCCCAAGAGACTGCTCCAGCTGGAGCATCCTGAGTGCCACATGTAAACAAAACTATTATTCTTTTTTTTTTCTTTGTTTTTAACTTCTTTTTTTGCTTAGTTGGTGAGAGCTGCCCCTTCATTCTTGGTATCATCTAAACAACCATAGATTAATTGTCCAACAGATGATGGACTGCAAACACTCACTGGTGTATCAAGGTAACACTGAAGCTCAAGCTGGATGTTCAGGCTATTTTCTAGTTATGTTCCATTAATGGCAATTTTCTTAGTTTCCAAACTTTCTTTTCTGGAGAAGGTCAAGGCAAAACCCCAAAAGTTGTCTCTAACTGCAGCAGCAGATTCCTACATCCATGACTAAGCTGAGGGCAATGAGATTGCATGTGCCTGCTGCTGTCTGCATGAACAGATGTCATCGAGAAACTTGACAGTCTGGGATCAGAAAACAAAATTTGCATTTTAGATATTTTTTTAGGCAACGAACCTCAGTTTTCCTTTCATTCTGCATATCAGACTGAAACATTTCCTGCACTATTCCATTAAACATTGTGGTTAAGGTCTCACATATATTACAGACAATCTGGCAAACTGAATAATGAGTGCACTGTGTTGAAAAATCCCTTGTTGATAGTGACAGCAGGGGGCGTTTGCCAAGAGGCATAATTTCCCTGGGTTTCTTACGTCCAGCAGAGTTCCCTGTTGAGTTACCAGCAGGTCTCCTGCAAGTGAACTTCACAGGCACTTCACTTCCACCTGTGTGAGGACCTCTGCTGAAATCTACCACCGTTTTAGTTCTTATTTCACCCAACTTTTAGCTGTCTTACCTGCTGACTTGCTGTGAATTTCTCGTGGCATAATTTGGACCAAAACCTGGCAGCAGTACCTGTGAACTTATCCTTGGTTTATGAATGTGCATCAACCAGCAGCACAGTGCCTATCACACAATATTGTCCTGTCTTTTCTTGTATTACCTTCACCTTCACTGGTAGATTTCAAAGGGCTCTGTAAAATTCCCAGTATCCCCATGGTATCTGCAGGTAGAGCAGGGCATGCATGAGGCACAGCCAGATGTGCATGATCAATAGCAGGTGGGGAGAATTCCAGCATCCAGAGCCTGTCCTGCAGCCAGCAGTCAGGCCTGCCATGTGCTGATCCAGTGTCCTGCTGTTTCCAAGGCAGCAGAAGTAAAATAATTACCAGAATCCAATCCATGCATTGAAAGTGCCCAAAACAGAAGCCACCAGTGCCCCACTGACTCATGCAGCATATCTGGAGGCAGCACAGGCTTTTTGTGTAACTCAACAGCTCACATGGGATTTGAAATGTGGGATCACAGAACTGTGGAATTGCTGGAAAAGAACTTCTAGGTCATCAAGTCCAACCCAGCACTCCCACATCCACCACAAAACCTTGTCCCTAAGCACCACATCCAAACATCTTTTAAATACCTCCAGAGATGGTGGCTCAACCACAGGCTTGGCAATCCTGTCAGTGAATAGATATTTCCTAATATCCAATTTAAACACTCTCTGGGACAACTTGAGATCATTTCCTCTTGTCTTATGCACACCTTTTTGCCTAAGCAGAGCATTTCTTTTGTTTTTTTCTAGTAAAGGAAGTTATATCTCATTATGACAATTGGGAACTTCAGGCCAGGCAGTTTTGATGCTGGGCATACATTTTAAAATACCACTCTCCCAAGGCAACCCAGCACCTAAGAGGCACCAGGCACCTTGTTAGGAAGTCACACATTGAACAGCCAGTGTTGATACAATGGATTATAAGGTGAATTACAGTGCAACCAGGCTGTATTAGCAAGATGCCATCAAACTGCACGCAGAGTGTAAACTGATGGATGGAAAAGCAAATTCCTTATTTGACATTCCAGAAACACATAACCTGAGCCAAGAGTTCAAGAACCACAATGAAATAAAAAAGACAGACAGCTGCTTGTTTGTCAGGATATCTCTTTGTAGAATTAGAGGCTTTAATTACATATGGGGAATATTAATAACAGTTCAAAGTGGAATGTAGCTAATCATTAGGATCTTCAAGCAGAGTGATGGTGAAGCCATACAAGATTTTCTTTCAGAGGAAATGAAAACTCAGCAAATCTATTTAGAGTAATAGCAGTGTGTAGTAGTCCAAGATCTAAGTTGACTTTTCTTCCTCATTAGAGCAGAAAAATTCAATCACAATTAGAAGACACAATACTGTACAGATTTGGCTACCTCTCTAGTCATCCTGAGATCCAGAAAACTCCTGTGTTTGTGAGATTGCTTAAAAACAATGAGAAATAATAATAATAATAATAATAATAATAATAATAATAATAATAATAATAATAATAATAGAATTAGGTGGTTTGCCTTCTAGTTTTTAAGCTTTTAAATTTTATGTTTCCAGTCTGTACCCAGCAATGTTGAGGCTAACACTCTTCAAAAAGGAACCAACAGCTGGCAGAGCTGAGATTGTTGGAAAAGCAGCACATTTGAAGAGATGCAGAATAGGGAAGAGAATTCCATCTTCTGTACAAGCATCAATATGCTTCAGAATGAGGCAAAATCATCCACTGCAAGTGGTTATTGACTCGCAGACAGGAATGAAGGAATTGCTTCTTCAGGATTTTGTTTGGCATATGGGAAGCATTTAATTCCCTCTCTGATCTCTCTGCAAAAATAAAAATACTTACTTAGTTCTTACATAGCTCTGGTCTACAGAGCTGAACTATTTGCCAAACCTTAAATCTAAACCCATGTTGTTACAACAGTATTTTTCTCCTTGTGTGAGTTCTTATTCCTTGTGGGTCTCTGAAAAACCCACATTTCTCTGGAATAAGCATTACACAAGTATACTGACAGTGGTCAAAGTGTCAGGAATTCTTTATCTGGACTAAGTGAAGAAATGTTTTAATGAAACAGCTCTGCAGGACTTGGACTGTTTCAGGCTGCAAGTAACTGGAAACATGCATCTTTCTGATTTCTGTATTGGTTTCTCTCAGATACAGCATGCTTTAATTTCCAGTGTGTATCTGTCAGTTTGATTTCCCCTCGTATTTTAGAGTGCTTGGGTGCTGTAATTCAGCTCTTGGCCTGCCCTCTGACATGGTGAGGACAGCAGCACACAATCAATGGCAGACTTGCTCCTATTAATCTTGTTCAGTAAGGGCCTGATTCTCCTTCTGCAAAGGGCAAGAGGACAGTTCACACCATCTCCACAGTGGGCAGGAGAGTGTCCCAAGCACTAATGGCTTCAGCAGGTGTTCCAGGGTACCCACATTAATCTTCCCCTTTGCTGAGATTTAGACTTTTGCCACCCTCTACTTGGCTGAAGTCAAATATCCATGAAACCTGACCCTCCAGCATAAGGTGTGAAAGGTGTTGCCACCTGCCATAAATCTCTCAATCCATTTTAACTGCAAGAAAAAATAACTGCCAGTCCACTTGAAAAAATGGCACTTTTAAAAGTGTTTAAGATTACCTTAAGCTCTTATAATAATGACGTTTTAATGAGATGGAAGGAAGGAAGGAAGGAAGGAAGGAAGGAAGGAAGGAAGGAAGGAAGGAAGGAAGGAAGGAAGGAGCACTAATCTACCACAAGGAAGATGAATTTCATACTTTCCAGTGGCAAAGCTCTGCCACTCTTGTGTTTTTTATGCTTCCACATACAGCTGTTGGGTTTGGGTCAGAGAAATGACTTATCAGCCTGAGACTTGGGCCAGAATCTTTTGGAAGCAGAGGAGCTCTCAGTCTGAGAATCATAGTCTGCCAAGGCCATGAATGCCTGCCCTGGGACTGGACAAGAACATGTGTCTTCATCCTACTGTGTCATAGTTAATTTTTCAACAGCAGCTGTTAAAAGATATTCAGAGGCCTGGAATGCAGCAGTACTTCCTGGGAAGGTAGATTAAGCTTCAGACCTACAGGGATTTCCATCTGTAAGTCTTAATTTTGTATGGTGGAAAACTCATCTAAGTCCTTCTAGGCATAGGCTTGTACAGAGGAGACCCACTGGCTAAATGCCATCTGGTCAGGAGCTCAAGAAATATGCAATTACATGACCAAACATGACATTTCATGTGGATTTTCAGGCAGTTGGGGCATACATATGTGCCTAACTCGAGCACACAATGTGAAATGTTTAAAGTTCTTATATATTTGCATAATTTATGTTGATTAAGACAGTATATATGCATGCACATCAAAGTTTATGTATGATTCTTGGACACCAAAATAATAAATATTTAGATTTTCTGTAGAAAAAGAGAGAAAGGATGAGCTATTTGAACCTTTCTACCCCTTTAATATGATATCTATTTGTTGCTGTTCAATTGTTTGTGTTCGTGGTTCATCAGATCACGTTGCCCTTTGAGTATATTTTTGCATTTTTGTATGATTTACCTGTGTTGGACAGGATCTGGGGAAAGGTGCAGGAAAGGCTGGCAGTGTTTGATGGTGAGGGTAACCTGCCTTGCAGGGACACCACTTCTTTGCTGCTGTTTGGTAGCTGCAGCAGTGCAGGAAGGTTGGGGCTCTTACCCACTCCCAGAGGAGTCACACATGTTTAATCAGAGCATTTCAAAAAGAGGCATGCAAAGGCTTCATATACTGCTTTGATCATGATCTGAATGCTCCCAGTTAATTAATTATCTTGTTATGACTAGCCTGGCCTACGAGTCACAAAATCGACGTTTTAAATTCCAAAAGGCATTGTAGATTGTCTGCTCCATTTAGGGACAAGTACATTTGGGAAAGTCTGTGCTCAGACCCAACCCCATGAGAATGAGGGTTATTAAAAATTGGTGTTTGCATCTGATTGTTTCTTCAGCTTAATGTTGTCAGGAAGCACTCTTTTGGATGGGAGTGTTTATTGCTGTTTGGTTTTCAGCCTTTTTCTCTCTTGCCCAGTACCAACACGTCATGCTCCTAATACCTTGCAAATATACTCACTAGGTAACAGAGAAACAATGCAGGCCCTTGCCAGTTGTCAATCATATGATCAAAAAGCTCAGCATTGTATGCCCCAGGTCAGTAATGAATTTACGTCCAGTATTTTCTGACACTTTCTTGCTCTGGATGCCAAACAGAGTATTTAGATGTGGAAAAACTGGAATCAGAGTCTTTGCCACAAGATCATGAGCTTAAGTCCTTCACAGGTTTCTGCACAGATCAGTACTTTTTTGTCTGAGCCAGGTAGAAGCAATGTCACCTTCACCACTTTACCCTGCGTGTGACTCCAGCTGATCTTGACCCACAGCCAAGATGCTGAGTGCTAGCTTTATGATTCAAGCTTTGGCATGCTGAAGATGGGAGCAAAAATGTAAGACTTCAGATTACAATTTGGCAAGGTCTGTAAAATTCAGCACTAAATCCCTTTAAATCCTTTTGGTTAAACCTTCATTTTTTAAAGGTTAGTGACCTTTTGATGGCCAGAATGAGTTGCTGCTGCAAATAAAGGGCATAAATTGGATTGCAGCAGAGCTATGAATATTCACTTAATGTTCTTTGTATGCCATTTAAGATTTAGCTTTAAAAGATGGGTTTACTCACATGAACAGAAGCATTTGCTTTGCTATCCACTCTAGGAAGAATGTGAGAGGCCAGCTAATTGACAAGTTCTGCTTTTGGGGAGCTGAGAGCTCCATTAGAAGCCATCACCCAGAGATCTTGGGTTTATTGTATTTCCAGCAGGAAGGACAAATAGGATGCAAACAATGCTCCTTAATTTTTCTGAAGGTTTATTTCAGAGATTTGGGAAGACAAATATCAATAGGAAGGAAAGATTCCTCTTTTGGTATAAAGCAATTGTGGCAGTGTTCTAACTGTGTCCATGAGCTCATGTATATGGCATTTCTGTAAGGAACCTTAGGCCAGTGTGTGGTCAGCTCAGTGTACTGTTAACATAATTCCTAATGCCCTTCCCTGCATCCTTTTCCCTCTTCTCTGATCATCTCCTATATTTTGGCCCTTTCTAGCCCCATGTTCCTATCAGCCAGCACTTGCTAATATTCTTTCTCTGCAGTCCTTCCAAAAGCTTTTAGCCTCACTGTCCACCAGCCTTCAATGGGGTGGGCTCATGCCTGACACTGGGTGGACCTAGGGAAAGTTTTAGCGTGCCTTTGGTCCAGCACAGCTCCATGTTCAGTGTGCTAGCAATGCTACCAGATCAGCTTTTTCCTTTTGCAGTAACTGCACCACATATCTGTGTGTAAGGCATACCTCATCTGTTTCCTCTTGCTAGACATGAATGTTTTATAGCTTTGTATAGAAATTTTTCAGCAATGAAAATAGAAACACTGATGTCAGTTCTTGATAAGTTGCTCGTATCAAATCACATCCCACTGGTAATCTAGCATAGCTCTTTCTTACAGGAGTATTATGTGAATGGATACCCAAAATAACATTTGGTGTTATTAGGAGTATCAAGGTCTCATCTGTAATAACAATAACTACTGAAAATCCTAAAGGAATAAAACAGATGATAGTTCATAAATATTTTTTTTAAGTTGCATGAATTTCTTTTTAATTTCCTTGTGTGACTTATTGAGATTGTTGCAACGTCATCATTAAATGTCACCAGTGATAACATAAACTTCAGAAAAAGCAATCCTCAAGAATGTTTCAGGCTTTTTCTGCAGCTACAAAAATTTTATAAAAGTAATTCATCAAATGTTACGATAAAGAGTGCATGACTTTCTTCCACAAGTTTCCCTAAAAACATTTAGTCTGCCACCTAAAAGTCAGCAAGGAAAAATTGAGTGAGTGTGAGGGCAATGAAGCAACGCAGGATGTCTCTGGGAAAGGTACACATCCTCCAGCCCTGGAGGTGTTTGTGGTCAAGTTAGGAAAAAAAACAGGAATCATGCAATGGTAGGTGATTTTGCCTTAAGACGGGGACTGCATGAAACAATCTTTTGAGATTCCTTCTAGCTCTATTTTTTACAATTTTATGTTACAGCATTTGCTATTGCAAATAATTTATAGGAGCAATAAGTAATTTTAAGTAATAACTGCAGGATGGGAGCAGTCAATAAACATTGAAATCTATAAGTACAAGAGAAAAGGTGTAAAAACTTATGGAAAGGATTAAATGAATTACTACTGTAGCTTATTTAATTAAAATTGAATTAAGTCCAGCTGAAGGAAACTGAAATAAAATTCTGAGGAGACCATTAGAAACTTAGTGGTTCTTCTGTTTACCTCTGAGCACCCATTGATACAGATGTGTAAATATTCATACAACACATGTACATAGGGATGGAGATCTTTATTTGGACTGGGAGTAAGGGCATAGCTGTATGAATGTAGTAGTGAGTGCCTCCTTTGAGATTAACTTCTCAGATCAGAGGCTGGAGGACAGAATATTTGGGTAATGTTGGTTCTGTCCTCACGATTTGCTAAGGCACTTCTCTGCTAAGCTGTGCAATACATGCAGGAGGAGGCTGCCTTCAATCTGGCAGGGCTCTGCCTGCTTAGGCACAGCTGGGAATCAGCTGGGGATGAAGCCTTGGTCATTTTGGGATGGCAATGCTGGGCTGAAGCTCAAAAGACTAACTGATCCTACTTGAATTTGAGAATTTAATTCCCACCATTGGTCTCTGGAAGTGACGGTGTGCTCTCAATGAATGATTCTGATGCCCAGAAATTATTAGGTGAGCCTTGGCAGAAAGGGGAAATGCAGCACACCTGTATGGTTGACAATTCTTTCTCACTCAAGTGTTTGCAAGATTTTCTAGAAGGGAGAACTTCAGGTTTTTGCCATCTTGCTGCGCCTTTGGCTTCACTCACAATGTCTGCAACAAAATCCCCATGCAGGGAGAATTATTCAGTGCTCACCTCAGCCTCTAGCCTGAGCTTTGGCTCTCAGTTTTGACTGAGTGGCAAGTCCTGCTCTGAAACTGCCAAGCAAAGAAGGCAATTGTACCTTCACACCAGAGCAGGGAGCACGACCTTTCCTTCATATACCATTGCACATGTTACAGCTGTGACAGCTTCTCACACTGGGTCCTGCGTTAAGCACAAGGCAGGGAGAGCTACCCTGCAAACAGTTGCTCCAGTCAACATACCCATTCCCATGGAGAGTCATTAAAGCCAATTTTGCACAGGGTTGTCCTCAAGGGAGTGAAACTGGCACTTGAAACAAGTGAGCAAGGAGGTCTCATTCTCAGAGCTCTCTGCAGTTCTGCACAGTGCTCACAGAAGGGACTCATACATTTTGCAGTGCTAGCAGGGATTAAATTCTCTGTGCCAGACATAGACAATTTTAGAACCTTATCCTTCAATTTTTCTCCTGTTTTTTGCCCCCATCCTTAGATCCTAAAAGCAAAGACAATGATAGGCAGCAGCTAGGCACAGAACTATACCTAATCAGCCAGTCTCTACGTATTAAATTTCCATATATACATTCATAAGCAATGATGACTTTTCAAGAGATTTTCTAGAATTTCCATAACCTTTCTCTCTGTATCTGCTGTGTATGCTAATGGAGCATGAGTACATGAGTACATGAGTACATGAGTACATGAACTATACCAGCACTGCTGTTCTGAAATTTTGCCTGGGGTCCCATCCATCCAGCCATTAGAGGCATCCAGAAACCCTAGAAAAATATATAAAGCTCTCAGAATCCATCTGTGAAAAATTATTAGAGCACATAGGTTGTGTCAGAGAAACTGTAGGTGTAAGAGAAGCTCAGTTGTTCAGGGAGATTTAATAAAATGTATTATATCTTGATCAAATGCAGGTGCAATGGCCTTGCAGTGCCAGGAGGGAGAAAGCAAAGCAGAGCACAGCACAGAGGATGGGAACCTGACAGTGGCTGCTGCCTTGCTCTGTGTGGGGCATGAAGCTGTGCCACAGCACACAGATAACACTTTGCTTGAGGAGACTGGGAAAGGGAGATCAGCCAGGCCCATGGCTGAGCTCTGGCAGCAGCTGAGACCAGAACATTCCTTTTCAATTGAATTTTCTTGGCATGCAGCTTCTAATGCCTTCTTCCTTAGAACTGCAAGGAAAATTCAAAGTGGTTTTAATATCTTCCATTCTGAAAAAAACCAGAGGAGACATTACCATGCCATTCCATTGCTTTATTAGCTTAGGGAAAGAAAGAAGAATTTATTTTGATCCCACACAAGAAGAACCACGTCTGGTTCTCGTGAATTCAAAACTCGTGCACAAGGAAAAGGAAACCCAGCTTGCTGTATCTCTGACCAGGCAGGTCATTCAGGCTCTGTCCAGGCAGGGGCATGCACATTTTGCTTGATATTGCCAAGAAATGCTTTCCAATGAGCCCATCCCATACACAGTGGAGTTGAGTAAGTCTGTTCTGAGTCACTTCATTGCTACCATGGGTTTATCCCAGTGAAAAGTTTTGTGTGAATGTAATAATCCATGGGTATAATTCATAAGTAAATTAACTGGTTTCACCTCTTGGCACACTGAGTATTGAGTTTCTCTTTATTTTAAGTTTTCCTAAGTGTGCTCCTTCAATAAAGCTCATCTCAGCAGCCTGTGGCCAGCATTCCAACAACATGGAAAGAAACATGAAAGCATGAGTTTATATGCAAAGCACGTGTGAGAGAGGGAAAATAGGGGACAGAGAAAGAAAGGGAGAAATAGAAAGAGAAAATGAGAAAAAAGATGAAAGAGAAGGATGGAAGGAAGAGAGAGACAGGAGATGAAAAGGAAGACAGAGACAGAGAATGCCAAGCAAGAGGGTCTAGTGTCTTTTACTATGTCTATCCCATTGTGTTGGTTTCACGTGCTTGGGGGGAGGGGTGGATTCACCTCAGAGCAAGCTCCATGAGGCTGGGAAGTGTGAGGTGCTCTCCCGTCTCCGGGAGCTTCCCCTGTGAGCTGCTGCCACTAATTAGAGAGCTGATTTGGTGATGGACAGCTCGGGAAACCGATGAAAAGTTATTTCGCTTTCACAAATCACAGTGAATCAGCTTTGTTCTCGATCTTTCGGCTTCCGGTCTCCGGGGGTGGTGGTGGTCCCCGGGCCGGGGGCTGCGGCCCGGCTCTGGGCTCGGCCTGGAGTCCGGCCCTATGCCCCGGCTCCGCGGGGGGACCCAGCTCGGCACCCCGGCTCTGCTGGGGGTCTGGTTTGGGACCCCGGCCCCGGCTCTGCGGGGGCCCCGGCCCGGCCGCATGGTCCCGGCCCCCCCTCCCTGACCGCATGGCCCCGCGGGGCCCGGAGCTCCCCTCTCCACGGGGCATGGCCGAGCAGGGGGTATCGGGGAACCGGCAAAGGCTCTCCCTTCCCTCCTCGTTCTGAGAGAAGAGGCCTCCAGCTGCCCATGCTGTTTCTTCACGATCTGGATACAATTGTAACTTCTTCATGCCTGGATAAGATCCTCAATTTTTTTCTAAGCTCTCCTGAATGGGAAGGAATAAAGCCTGGAGACTTCAGAAGTCAGCGCAATGAAGATAAATTTCCTGGTGGGAAGAGATTGAAAAGATGTGAACTGATAAGTAGCTGAAAACCTTTTTGTGGGCTAAGGGGATGGTGACTTTACTAAAATTCCTTTAAACTGTGAAATATACTTGGGGAGGTTTGGATGCTTGAAAAGAAGAACCTTATTTTTGCCTTGGAGAAATAAGAGCTCTCTGTTCTGGGACTGAAAAGTGAACAGAGACATTTAATAGAGAAAGAAATGACTTTTGTGCCTCAGTGAATGAAACTGTCTCTGTCTTGGGACTGGAATAGAGACAGAGACATTTGATAGTGAAGAAGATAAAGAGAATCTTGTTTTTCAGCAGCCTGCCTTTAAAAGTACTACCCCATGTGTGTAACATAACCCATTGCACAGCTCTGAAAGGACTGTGACAGAATGGGAGGAAAAATCATAATCTGCAATATTTTTTCCCGGGCGGATGTGGATTGTGAGGGTAAAAGACGCCCCCTAAGCCAGAACCAAAAAGGGACTTTTCTCTTAAGTAAACTGAACTGATTATTTGAATGTATCACTGACTGAAGCGCTCTCTGTAGGTTTGTTGGTAAGAAATGTCGAATGAAGGGGAGAAGGAAACAATCTAGGGACCTTATTCTGAATATTTTTTTGTGTTATTAATAAATTTCTTCTTGTACCTTTCTAAGTTGTAAGCCTGCCTTGTCTCTACTCCTGGGTCTCGTCTCTAAAAGAAATTAAATATATTAAAGCTGGCAAACCCAAGTCACACAGTGACACCCATGTTTAATTTCTGAATTATGTTGATGAAAATCCATTTTGCCTTGTTATGAAGAAAACACCTGGGCAAAAAGATACCCTTTAAAGAAGCACAAGGACTTTCTGGAAGGACACATTATGTGTGTAAAGTGTTTGCTTGTCACTTTATTGAATTCTTATCCAGGCATTATTTAAACTGTTTCCATAGGGCACAGGTTTTTTTTATAAAAAACCACCCACTCAGATACCATATTAAAACAGGTTATCAGATTTCTTTGGCATTGTGTCATTCACAAATCCCCCTTGGCTTTCAGCCAATATGTTTGTCTGCTTTATGCAATTAAAAATAGATGTTCCTCTCAGGTTTTGCTAATATTCTACCTGGAACTGTAAGTCAGGCTGCCAGATCTAGAATTACCCAGTTTTCTTTCTGGTCTGTTTAATAATCACAATAATCACATTTCTGTTTGACATTTGACACTTGACATTTGACTTTTGACATTTGACTTCTGACATTTGCAGAAGCTTAGGCTTTCTTCTGAACATGTGCAGAAGTGCAAATATTGCTAGAATAATTTTTGCTATCACCTCCTCAACAATAGCCTAGGCTTCTTTTTTTTTGTTCTTGTAGCCTTGTAAGAATTAAGAATTGTCAAATTCTAAGTCTCTTGCTGTTATCCTCTTGCATCAGTGCTGTGCTGTGCTGTCCTCCTGTACAAAGTTAGAGTTTCTGTCGTTTTTCTCCCTTTCTCTTTTTCTGGTGTAAGAGGACAAGGATATGCAGCTTTTGTGCAGAGCTCTGCAGAACAGCTGAGAGATAAGCTGGGCTGGGACAGGAGTGAGCTGGCAGTCTGAGTTGGAGGCAAACTGTGAGCAGAGGGATCCTGCTTGCATCACCCCTGCTTCCAGGAGACACAGAGAAGAGGGGAAGTAATCTG